>NC_090937.1:1509646786-1509949817 GCF_040938575.1 Ambystoma mexicanum | reverse complement strand
TCTGCATCATCCACAGGGTTTTCTGGGGCCTGGGACCACACTACCTCCAACTTTCTCTTCCAAAACATCTTCCTTCTTAAGCTCTCTGCTCATTCACCACCAACTCTCTGAGGGTCAGACGCTTCTCCAAACAGAGAGTTGGGGGAAGATCTATCTCTTCGGCGTGGTTCTCCCTCTGGAACAGCCTTCCTGCCTCTCTCAAACTTGAGCAGAACCACCTCCGGTTCTGGAAGCAACTCAAATACTTCATTTTGCTTCCACTTTCTCTCTTCCTCTCCCCTGCTGATGCACCTGACTGCTCCATGCACTGGTCAAATGGTCACCCTGTGAACTTGGGCCTAGGCACCTGCATATCCAGTTGCCCCTACAGTGCCTCTGGCCTCCCCAGCACCTAAGGGTCTGTATCTGCTCCCCTACAGTCCCTTCTCCCTGCACTTATGAGCCACCCGCTGGCTGCACTTGTGAGTTAACTGCACTTACCCATTCCCCTTCCCCTGGTACTTCTGCCCTTCCCTCTTCTCCACACTTTTTCAACCTGAATGACACAAGGGCAAGTAAGATCATTATTTTGTCCTCACACAAGATAGTGATGGGGAGAAGTCTGCACACACCACTCACACCCACACATACTGCATCAGATGCACACAGGGCAGCTGAGATTTTGGGGAAGGAGCGTCAGCAGGATTTGAGAGATTTAACTAGATCCATTAAAACAATATCCCAACAGCTCACCCCTCGGAGAGAACAAACATCTACCACGTCTAGGGTCAACCAACATCTCTACAGGCATCTCAGCTCTACCATAGAGATCTTATTTATGTTCATTCTGTTTGTGTGCAAAAGGAACTACTGCAGTTTCCAAGGTCCTTACAGGGTAGTTTATGCTACTTCGTCTGCAGGTGCTCAAATATTGCATTCCTCAATCTTGCGATCTGTAAAATGACTGTTACAGCACAGCCATTTGCCAGCACTGAAGAACAGTGATCTTGTCAAAATGAATGTAATGATATGATATGATATGATATGGTATTTATAACGCGCCTTTACACAAGTTTTTCAAGGCGCGACGAGGCCAGGGAAGGAAAACAGACTGAAGTCAGAGACAACGTTCCTACTAGGCCAGGTGACATTGAGATTGCGCAAGTGCAGGGGAGGGGGAAGGGGAAAAGTGCGGAGGGAAAGGGGAGGGAATAGTGCAGTACATAGGGTAAGAGTAGGATAAATAAAGGCACTAATAAACAAATACATAATAAATAAATAAGTGCAGCCGGCAGGTGGTAGCACAAGTGTAAGTGTAGCCATCAGGTGTCAAGTGCTAGTCAGGGCTGTAGGAATACACAACATTCCCCGAATGCAAGGGTTGCCAACTGGCGGGAGGGGACCTGGGCCTGAGATCAGAGGGTAGCTATGTAACCAGTGCAGTTTCAGTTTCAGTGAGCAGAGGAGAGGAGGAGAGAAAGCAGAAGCAAAGAGGAAGGTCTTAAGGTACTTCTGGAACTGGAGTTGGGTCTCCTCAAGTTTCAGAAGGGCCGTGAGGCTTTTCCACAGGGAGTCCCTAGCAGAAGAAAGATATCTACCCCCCAACTCGCTGCTTGGAGAAGCGACTGACCCTGAGGGAGTTGGAGGTGGATGAGCGAGTTCGAGAGGGAAGATATTTAGGAAGAGCGAGTTGAAGGTATTGAGCTCCGAGTCCCCAGAAGGCCTTGTGGACAATGCAGAGGGTTTTGAACTTAATTCTCACCGCCACTGGGAGCCAGTGCAGAGATTTCAGTCTTGTAGAGATATGATCCCTGGGTTTAAGGCTAAGGACAAGTATTTCAGTCCTGTTGTGGATGAGTTGCAGAGGGCAGAGAGTAGAGGCAGGCAGATTGAGAAAGAGGCTGATGCAGTCGTCCAGCCTAAAGAGAACCAGAGCTGTGGAGACAGTGAGCATCTCAGGGAAGGAGAGGAAAGGAAGAATATCACTGAGGATGTGCAGCTGGTAGTGTGACTTCTTAGAGACTTCAGAGATGTTCGGAGAGAAGGAAAGTGTGGATGACACAGAGGTTTTTAGCCTCACAGGTGGTAGCGGGAATAGGGTCAATAGAGGCCGGCAGAGAGCGACAGGAAAGGAGGGAGCAGGTGTGCCGATCAGGAGAATCTCGGTTTTACTGGCATTAAGGCAGAGATCATTAGCGGCACAACACTCCTGGATAGCAGAAGGACAGTCAAAGATGAGAGGAGAAGAAGTGGCGGAAGGGAGCCTGAAAATAAGTTTGGTGTCATCCGCATAGCACTGAAAGTTGGGGGAGAGAGCAACAATGCAGTGGGCAAGAAGTGGTTGAACAGCCAGGGAAATAGGTTAGACCCCTGGGGAACACCACAGATAGAGATAGAGATAGAGGAGAGGAGAGGAAGGGCACAAGTTGGACCCGGAAGGGTCGATCAGAGATAGCCAAGCCAGGGCCTGATCAGTGATACCCAGGTTATCACAGAGATGGTTGAGCAGGGTGGTATAGTTGACCGTGTTAAAGGCAGAAGAGAGATCAAGTAAGATGAGGACACAGGAGGTGTTGGAGTCGAGGTTGGAGAGCAGGTCTTCACAGATGTTCAGGAGAGCAGTCTCCTTGCTTCTGGCAGCTCTGAAGCCAGACTGATGGTCATGGAGACAACCAACAGATTTAGTGTGAAGGTTCAGCTGAGAGATGGACAGCTTTTCCAGGAGTTTGCCCAGGAAGAGAGTGTTGGAGATTGGAGGACAGTTAGCCTGGCAGGAAGGGTCAGCAGAGGGTTTCTTAAGAAGAGGGTGCACAAGGGAGTGCTTCAGGCGGGAGGGGAAGGCTCCAGTGGTGAAATACTGGTGGCAGAAATCAGCGAGAGCAGGAGCCAGGGTGTCAATGTGGTCCTTGGTGGTTTTGCAGGAACAGGGGTGAGCCTGTTTTGACGAAACTTTCATAGATCAGACTTGTATAGAAACCTTGTCACAGGAGAACTGGAGAAAGGCAGAGAAGGAGGGAAGAGAAGTGGCCAATGAAGGGGCAGAGGAAGAGCAGGGAGTAGGGGGAGGAGGTGGAGAGAAAGAGAGAGATGACAGGATGTCCTGAGTTTTAGAGATGAAGTGAGAAGCCAGGGCCATGCAGAGGGTCTGGGAGGGGACAGAAGAGGTAGAGACTGCAGCAGGATTGGCCAGCTCCTTGAAGATTTTAAAGAGTTCGGCCGAGTTGTTAGATGACTTTTCTAGTGATATTTCTGCAACCATGACACAATGTTTTCTTCTTTCCCACATTGTTCACAATTGACAAGTATTGCAATGTATATTTTGTGTATAGATATTTTCTGTTTCCTTCCTCTTCTTTCCTTTATTGTAGGTCATTTATATGGGGTGTGCATACAAAAGGGGGTTATGTGTATAGTGTATAGTAATAACACTGAAACATTAAGTATAGGGATGGCAAGATATAAAATGAAACAGAAAATGAGATTGAATTCAATGAATTTTAGGGGGTCATCTTAGATACAGTTGCAGATGGTGGACCAACCCAAGAAAGATCATATTTGGTACAGCCAGGTGAGGGAGGTGGGAAGAGCAAAGTCAAATGAGAGCTGCTACATTTGCACCCTTAGAACCGATGCAACAGAGTAATAGACATGACCAAAATGTTTGTCCTCGAAGAAATGCCACCTATTACAGCCCAATGGTAGTGCATAATACGAAGCTTGTTTCAAGGGCACACAGTCCAGGCAGTCGTAATGGACAGAGATGAAAGTGTGCCAAGAATAAAGAGCAAGCACAAGGCCAAATAAGGTCATTGTTGAAATTGAAAGATGCGGCAGATGCGTGAAAGGACTAGTGAGTTGTGCAGCAGGATGTCTACTGGGGTTTTAGGACAGGATAGTGGAATGTGTCGACCAGAAATGTTCTAAAAGCTTGAGTACCTACATGTCAAAACGTACCTAGAGTGAACTGAAATAAGATCCCTCCAAGGTCCATACATTGGCACACTTTTCCTTTTGCTTCAAAGTTAAATGGCACTATACTTGTGGGCACAAATGAAAGGTGCAATAAGGCTTTGTTCATTCCCGACCTGACTAATTGCACCTCTGCGTTAATGGATTTTTACTGGGTTTGCTGGAAATACGCGTATCTCTACCTTCCCCCATCCTGGAGCGGTGTCTATTTGCTCACCACCTTGCATTCAGCCGTTCTTATAATGCCTGACTTGCATTTGACTATCATAAATGTGCCACCCCCAGTTGCAACTGAAACCCCTGCCCGTCAGCGACCTCACCACTCACAAAGATTTTGATGACAAAAGAGATCAATTTACAAATCTCACAAAGACAAAGGTGTTCTTTACCTCCTTCCTTGTGCCTGGTATATGAACTGCAGCCAATTTCAAGTGGTTACAGATAACCGGCTGGGAGATGCTCCACATAGCGAACCAGACAGAGCAGTCACTCAATTCAATAAAAACAGAATTACGGGCTATTTGTCTGTACATGCAGACCAATAAGTGGAATGGTGAAATAGAGCACAGGGTGGTAAGAGTAGGACAACCAGTTGTTCCCGCGGGGCTACTGTCCTACCCCCGAGCGGTTCCAGAAAATTAGGTGGAGCACTGGGTTGATTTGGCAGGAGATGGTGGTGCTGTTTTATGGCGTGTACCACAGTAGAATATTCCTAAACTGGGGAGGTTTACATCATATGTGCAATCTGTGGGTGTACACAGATTTTGATTATGGAAGAAGGGAATCAGCTGGGTTAGTTAATGGAGTATTAACTACAGGGGGAAGTGTTGGGATGCAAGTGCAACGTCATTGGAACGCAAAGAGATTCAGACTGTGCAAGACATATTAGAAGGTGGGCAAGTGCAGGCAGTTCTCGTTGGGCACGGCAGAATGTGCACATATTCAGTTTTTGTTTGCCTTGACAAATATAATATGCACTGTATAGCAATACAGAAAGAGCAACAATGTATTCATGTTGCAGATGCAGAAGTTAAATATAGGGTTTTGTAATTTGTAATTAGTAATAGTATACAATGTTATATTTCATGAGATGGCTAGTAGGTATCAGACGTAGGTAGGCATGTGAGATGGAGATGTGAAATCGAGTCAGAGAAGTGTTGTAGTAGAGGTGAGGTCCAAGGGCTAATGTAGCAGGAACTCCGCCTGTTGGATTTCTGGGCACATTATAGGATGTATTTGTGGAAGGACGCGAAACAAGCCTAACGTATAGCTGCAGCTTTATTTGGTTGATTCAGAGACAAGTCCACCTTAAATCCCCCAGAGAAAAGGTCACAGGAAGCTGTGCTGTGCCAATGACAACTAATTGGGTGCAGCTGCAGAGCTCATAGGAGCTGGAAAAAGAATACTAGGTCTCAGAAGGAAGGGTGGGGATATGCCAGGTGAAAATGTACAGCACTTCTGCCCTAACCTGAAGAGCAGTCATCCTATTTGAACTGCAGGCGCTGCACCCTAGGGATCAATAAATAGGTGAAATTCAAACATAATAGTGGTATTACGATCACATCATTCATAGGGCTGTACTATGATTTGGGATGGGAGAAATAAAGGTGAAGCCAATAAATGTATCTACAAAGGCAGGAAGCTCAATGTATGTGACACAGTATCTGATAAAACGAGGAGAGACATTGTTTTATACAAGCAGAGTTGACTTCACTATTCACACTTTGATCAGGATCTGACAGAGGGGTGCACAACACACAATGGTGAGGAATATTTACTCATCAAAGCAATGACGATGTAGTAGGTTTTGTGTTTGGGGAAGGTGTTTTAGATAATGTGTGACCAATATGGTAATGGACCATAGGACATTTTCATCACACCTATTCCTTATCTTCCTCGTAATGGTCCTTTAACATGTGAAGGCACTCTGTATAAATGCAGAGGAATTCATCACAATCCTCCTGATTTTTCTTTCAGCATTCAGCAGACATTATCTCAGTGGGTGACAT
Source organism: Ambystoma mexicanum (assembly GCF_040938575.1). Taxonomy (NCBI): domain Eukaryota; kingdom Metazoa; phylum Chordata; class Amphibia; order Caudata; family Ambystomatidae; genus Ambystoma; species Ambystoma mexicanum. The sequence goes on along the minus strand of NC_090937.1, from coordinate 1,509,943,860 downwards.
GCTGGATTTATATCCTCCTCATTTCCTGACTGAATCTGAATCTGCACTGGTTACCTGGCTACCCTCTGATCTCGGGCCCAGGTCCGCACTCCACCAGTTGCACACCTGAACTGCCCCCCCTGGCAACCCTTGCACTTGGGTTTGTGTATCCCTACGGCACGACCAGGACTTGACACCTAATATCTGTATTTACCCTTGCACTGCCACTAGCTGGCCACACTTTTATTTATTGTACTTAGTTATTGTCTTTATTTTTTATTCTCTTTATTTATTTCACTGTTATCCTATGTACTACACTGCCCCCTCCCCTTTCCCCTGCACTTCTCCTCTTCCTCCCTCCCCTGCACTTGCATAATTTTAATGTCACCTAGCCTAGTAGGATCGTTGTCTCTGTCTCCCCTCTGTTTCCCCTCCCTTGCCTCGTCGCGCCTTGAAACCCTTGTGTATAGGCGCGTTATAAATGCCATATCATATCATATAAAATGGGACACGATCTGGAGAGAATAGGGGAACATGACAAGATCTGTATTCCCAGCCTCATTGGAAACCCCTATCCACTCTGGGGTGAAACCATGTCAATGCTGTCATCATTAGGCTGCTGCTTGCTGGCCCCTGAGGAGTCAGAAGCATGCAAAATTGTAGACTAAAAGGTAAACAGTGCCCTAAGGAAAACCAATGCTGAGGATCAGTTATCCTTGTAGGCATCCTTCTATGACCTCATATAAGATTCAGATGGTCATGGATGATTTCTGTGACCAGTATACACACATGGAAAAGGGAGTGGACTGCATAACAATACTGGACACTATGCATCGAGTGAATGAGTTACTCTCTGATTTAGCCTTCATGAGTCAGGGCAGCTGCCACCATGATGGGAACAATAGTCTTGGTCAGGAAACAGATACATGTGGGAGACTGGCAGACTGAATCAGCAAAAGGAGCTGTTGCTTTACACTTGCCTTTTCAGGAGGCTAGCCTATCTGGGAACAGCTGTACAATTTTCTCCTGATTGTTCACGGCTCACCTTCCTGCTTCATCATCCCCACCTCATTTTGGGGGGAAACAAAGGTATATAAATCACAAACATAATGTTTCTCCTCCACCTAGGATGACACACTACTGACTTGGCCCGTCTCGAACCTCTGGGCCGTGCGGGGGGCAGACTCTCATAATTCTTCACTGAGTTGTCCCTCTCCACCTCAGACATCTAGTCATATGAAGCATTTGGAACCGGTACACCATCACATTTTCCTCTCCCCTCAACATATTCAAGGTTCATGGTCTGGCTAAAATAGTTGTTGAATGGGGAAGCCCTACAACAATCGATTAGAGCTCTTCTTCGGAAGAAGTCGCTCTTGCCAATCTGTCCAGAAGACAGATTAGCACTATCAACATGTTTCTGGTCCAACATCTCCCAAATGTTACTGGTCCCCAAAGTTTCAGAAGATTACAGATTAGTCATAAACCTAAGAGAACTCAACCATATTTGTGGGGAACATCATATTCAAGATGGAACATTACGGCACATCATCGCCCTTGTTTCATCTGGGGACTGGCTGGCTTCTCTAGACCTTATCAATGCTTATCTTCATGTCCCCATTCATCCAGCCCACCACTGATTCCTGAGGTTCTCCAATGAGGGCCTGCATATCCAATTTACCATTCTCACATTCAGATAATATCAGCACGTAAAGTTTTTACCAAGATGTTGTCCTCATTGATATGAGAGCTCCACAAACAGGGGGCCTACGTCTTCCTTATCTAGATAATCTGCACATCCTGGGCCCCTCAACTTAGGACTTCAAAGATAGTGTGTGCAGAACTGTTTTTAGTGGCCAACTTTCAGACAACTCAGAGTCAGGTTGGGCTTCACCAGACAAAGTTCAAACTCATCATTCAGAAAGTGAGTCCCTCACCCAAAAGGTGGTTGAGGATCCAGGGTCTCCCCATGGGTTTGTTTGTCTTCAACTTTGGCCTCTACTTACCTATCTACTTTTACGATTGTCACCTGTATCAGAGGTCTTTGAGTACCAGCTCCCACTGAATCAATGTATTCAATTCAACATATGTTGGTAGATGAAACCTAAGAAATGCTTCATGGAATTCCTTCTCAACCGCCCACCCCCTCCCCGGCCTGTCCTGATCACCTCTAATGCCAGTGCCAAGAGTTGGTTAGTATTCTCAGGGAACACAACTCTGCATGGTGTGTGTCCTCACGAGAATTCTAACAGGCCATCCAGGAACTGGAAGCTACCATTAGGGCATTGTATATATTCTTCCATAGGATTCTGAATTGCCCATTTCACATTCTTACATACAAAACTACAGCTGTGTGTTACATCAGCCGCTAGGTGGGATGGAGTCCAGTCACTGTGGGGAAAGCTGTCATCATGGGTAGTGGGGCGGAATAGAACCTGCTTTATCAGCAGGCTATGCATATCAAGGGTACTGATAGCATGCTGGCCAGCTCCCTGCATGGAAGGTATCTGTCCTCTTAGGATCTCATCATGTCTTCAGACAGACCAATATCCAAAAACTGGCCTTGTTGGTTTTGATGAACAACGACAAACTCTGTCTGATCCGTACTAGATATCCATAGGAGCGAGCTTGGGGAACCAATGCTTTCTTCATTCAGTGCCCTAATAACCTCATGTATACCTTCCCTCCAATTCCTTTACTCCTGTGGGTCCACGTGGGTTAAGAGACAGCAATTCCTCAGTGATTCAAGTTACTCCCTGCTAGCATAGGAGATCATGGTGTCCTCTGATCACTGCTTCTGCTACCTACTTGATCTCACCAAGTCCATGGTTCCATTCCATTTCCCCATACTTTTGTTGTGCCTTGAAGCACTTGTGTATAGGCGTGTTATAAATGCCATATCATATCATATCAGTGCTCCCTGGCTGCGCTCAACAACTGGAAGTGGACAGTCTGGCAATTGAAAGAGCAGGGTTCCTCCAACAAGTCTTTCATTATTTTTCTCCTTGACTTTCCCTTTCCCCATCAGATGGCACAAAGCAGCCACATGAACAAGCCATCATAATAACCACATTATGGATACATTGCTGAATTAGAACATTCCAGATTGAACGGTAATTCCATCATCTGTTATCCATTTCAGCCCTGCCAATAGGTATGATCATAAGAAAGGAATAGCTCTAGCACAGATCACTAGTGCAGGCGAACAGCAGCCGCGAATCCCCACCCACAACCTCAGCCTCCCGCACTCATGCTGGGATTACAGGCGAGCTCCACCACGCCCCGTAATGAGAAAGGTTCACCTACAGTCACTGGCCTTGTTAGTGTTAATGCGTCTCCTGCACCCACATTGAATCGCAGTCACACACCCACATGGGTGCCGCTACCCAATGCATATGTAAATATAGGGTCTGCAGCCAAACGTACACATTAATAGATGCACTCACTCCCAGTCTCGTGCACCCACATCCAGCCACCACACCCTGCATGTCAGTTCACACTGTGAATCGGGGAACTTGAGTGGCGGGAGAAGCCTGACCAGAAATTGGAGGGCACTTTGCCCCAAACCGTTTGCATCCGCATTCCTTTGTAAGGATGCCACATTTGCATGTTAAAAGGGAAGATTCCATGTTCCGCTTTTACTTATTAAATAAAAACGCGAATGTGCTTTCTATCCTATTATCAAATATTAACTTGAAAGCACTGTGGTGCTAGCTACATCTCTATTCAACGTTTTGATTTGCAGAATTTGGAAGCAGCGTACACTTTCTTTCAAACTTAATAAAGAAGGAAGAACGGATGCTTTGTGTCCAGGCTCCCGGTTCCCTCAGCCGGATTTCATTCAGGGGGAGGAGGCGGCCTTCTCTTTGATATGATTAGTAACGTGGGGAAGAGGCTTTGAAGCAGGCCCTGTGAGTGCTAATTGACCTTATCAGAGAGTTGAGCACCCTTCGGCTTTCCCAAGGGCAGCAGAGTGCAAGAGACACAACCAATTATTTCATGGCAGTGCTCTCCTCATCAAGTCTTATCATTTTATTAAAGATAATTAGAAAGTAAGAATATAAAGCAAATCTTAAAAGGAACAGCATGCAAATTATGTGTCTGCTATTTTTAAAGCACATACGACGTATTTTATTCCAGGAAAAATCTAGTCCCGAGAGACGCTCATTATCCGACGTGTGACTTCTGAATAAGACTGAAGAACAATTTGAAATAAACAGTGTGGATTATAAATACACCTTTGACTCGTTTATTGTGGAATAAATCCATAACCGTTGTAAAATGACCTATGAAATGTCATCATTTATTTAACTCCATAGCATGTGATGGCGCTAAATATAAAAGTGAATAGCTCAATGGCTGAAAATGAGAGAATGTTCCTCTTAATGCAAATCATATCTAGGCTGTCATATTTCTAATGTCTGTCAGTGAAATTACTGACAAATGTTGTATGTAGTGAAAAGATAAAGGGCCTGATTCAGGGAATTATATGCACGCTGAACGTGCGCGCCATTCAGTGCTCAAAGCCCTGTTCGATGATTCATGGAATCGACTGTGCAGGACTTTTCTAGAACTTGGTGGACTAAGTGTATGTCTGGCAGGCCTCTGCGAGCAGTCCAGCGCCTTGTGCGAGACTCCTCGCAGAGTGTGGGTTGGACCTATGCAGAGTACAAAAGATGGGTCGGAACATACAAAAGGAGGAAGAGCGAGGGAAAATGTGGGCATGCCAAGGGGCTACCTGCCGCAAGTAGATTTCACACCCAGAACTGTGCAGAACAAATCGTATTCAATGATCAGACCACGCACCCTCACGTCGGGGAAGTGACCACTCAAAGCGCCCGATCCAATCGCCCTCCGAAGGCAGGCATACTGACATTTGCGCATTGGAATCATCATGCACAGGTAGGATTGCATGTTGGATTTAGAGGTGGGTGCACGCAGTCGGGGTTCCGATCGTACTTACTGGTGCTCGTAAGTAGTATCGCGTGGTGCAGGCGCAGTTTACGGGCTTTGTTAGGCCGAATCACATGCAGTACCCTTTGGTAACACTACACACAATTAAGACTACAAGTGTAAGTACAATTTCACCTTTGGTACAAGCCCGTACTACAGAGTAAAGTGGTAGCGGTGGCTGAGCAGCCAGTCGTATATCAAGAGTAAAGTGAGCAGTATCAGATGTTACACAAAGGACAGCAATTACTATGATTCAAACAAACACTGATTCAAGGTTTCTGAGTAAAAGAATATACTTTTATTTACGCCATCATTTATAAAACAGTTCACTAACGTAAAGCAGCAGAAAATCACAGTCTTAATATACTACAACAGCACCCAATCAATTCTGGACAAGTTAGGCTCAAAATGAAGTGTGAGCAAAATGGCACTCCAGCCATTTAAAAGGGAGAAAAGACAAGGTTATTCAAAATGAATAGCACCAACAAGTTACAGACAGGGCAATCTAGAAAAGGCTACTACAATTAGGATTCAAGTCAATAGGTCTGGCCCAATGTTAATGGTTCAGAGTCTTTGCAGAGGATCACACAGTTCAAAGTAGTTCAAAGTTAAGTCTTTGCCAAGAGTTCAAAACGAAGTTGGTTGGAGGAAAAGATATTCAAAGGAGAAGAGAAGGACAAGCCTTCAGAGAGACAAAAGGTTTCTGGCACTTTCACTGCGGTCGGATGGAACAAACGACTGAATTTGCACACTACCTTAAATGTTGTACCTGAGGCAGTTGTTCCTGGCAGTTCCTGCAGTCTCATAGTTCCTGAAGCTTCAGTCATGGTGACAAGAAGGAGGACGGCTGCAGCGTCCTGCACTGCCCAGGGATGAAGCCAGCAGCGGAGCAAAATGACGAATAAAAGGTGCGCTCCTTAACACCCAAACTGGTTCTCTTCCCACTGGCTATCCGATTTACTGCAGCGATGCACAGTAAATTCGACCAGGATGAGGACCGGTGTCTGGTGTTTGGCAAGCTGGTTGTTCCCACCAAGCTCAAGGGGAGAAGATTCCTTGCAGATCTCCTCTGTCGCCGAAGTTTCAGGCAATTCGGACCTGCAGCATGGCTTAACCGGGTGTCCAGTAGTTGCAGCAGTTGTCTTCCTTCAGCTTCTCATTGGTTCTCTAATTCCAGTGGCTACTCTGCCTTCCAGTCTCAGAGACTGTCTTTTTATGCACCAAATCCCCCAGTCACACAGCATGGCTCTCAATAACACAGCAGGGTGGCTGTCCAGGCAGGGCAGCCATGTAGCCAATCAAACAAGAGTCTGACTTGGGTCTCCAAGGAGACCCTGTGCAGGGGGCCTCAAACCCCTCCCTCACATCCTGTCCACCCAGACACTCAGGCACCTAAGGAAGGCTTCTGTGCAGAAGCACGCCAAAGGACGGCGAAAAAATGAACCAAACCTGGTTTGTCGCGCAGGGTAAAACACGAGAAAGACCTGTACAAAAAGAAATGGCAAAACAGCTCGTCCAGAACCAAGTTAAAATAAATGTCCATTACCGGGTTTGAGTTTGATTCTACCACCATAGCCTCTAACGAAACTGAGGCTATTTTCATAGTCCACGGTAGAATAAAAATGGTAGATACCACTGCCACCAGCCAAATCTTAGAGAAAGGGGAACATACTAATTATCCATGAGAATTAGACAAAAGGGGATAACTATTAAACCCTTGAGTAATCTATTGAAAGATAGGGTGTACTGGGTTTCTAAATTTGAAAAGACTAGTAAAGTCAATGGCAAATTTACATGTTCTGGGAGACAGTAGTCAGTCCCAGAAAATGGAGTTTAGAGTGGGAAGTCTGAAAAAGACAACCCTGTGTCACTGCACTGAAGGTGCTGTGTGACACACAGTAAAAAGTTGATGCCTATGGGGTGGGTGAGACTCCATAGCCCATGAGCATAAAAATGTACAACACACTGATAATGGAAAGTTCAAAGCCCAAAAATATAGCAAAAGAGTTGAAGGGCTCTAAGGTAGAGGGAATTTAGCACTTGTGTGAGCAATCTCCGTTACAACAGGGTTCAAACGCATATTTACAGGGAAAAGACAACTTTTACGATACTTGGTACGCATGATGTGATGGTGCTGGGAATAGTGACAAGTGACCTTATGCAGTATCGCCGGGGAGCTGCCTTGGTTGTGGGAGCTTGTACAATGTTCTTCCGGGGTGTGTTGCTTCTCCAAACCATGGACAGTGGACTAGCTTTTGAGGTGGCTGTTGTGTTACTAAAGTGCACAAAAAGCACAGGCCACACCACACACAGGAAGGTATTAAAGGCCCAAACATCTATTAAAGAACCCCACCCTACCTCTCATGTCCAAAAGGTAAGGAAGGCAAATCAATGGAGTGGTGTTAAAAGGGTGACGAAGAAAAAGAGTGCAGGAGAAGCATTGAAGTGTGGGGGAGAAAGCCAGAAAGGTGTGACCTGAACAGGGTAAAGATTAATATATATATATATATATAGTAGCAGTAGCGTCCATGTAGTTATGGTTAAGTTGATGTTTCCATAGGAATAGAATTTTTTGGGTGGCTTATAACTTTGCTCCCTCTGGACGAATCCTCACCAAACTTTGCAAAAAAAGTATATGGCCCACTCTGCAAAGCTTGGAGAGGTTTGGTCCAGGGGGGGCAAAGTTATGGGGGGTCCCAAAACTTTTGTTTTTCCCCATAGACATAATTGGAAAAAACTTTGCGCATCCCTACAGCCCAAACAGCTTGATGGATTTACACCAAATTTGCGGCAGGAGCGGGGGCTTGGTCCCGAAAGCGTGCTTTTGCAAATTTGGTGTAAATCCGTTCAGTAGTTTTTTTTTAAATGACCAAAATGTAAGGAAAAAAAATTAGTGATATCTTCGTTCGCTTCGCGGACGGACTTCTTTGTTCGCTCCGCGGACAGTGCCCTGATTGGCCGAGCGGCTTGCGCGATGTCCGCGGATACCCGACGTGTTCCCTCATTGGACGGCTTGTTGAGTGAGGCATGTCAGATTTTCTGTGGCGTCCGCCATCTTGCATTCGCGGACGACCGCGGACAGCGCGGTGAAACTTGGATTAAAAATTGTATTTAGTGGAGTGTGTTGGTGTGTAAGAGTAATTTGGGAGGGTGGGGGAGTATGAGATAGGTTCAATGTTCTGTTTTTTTATATGCTAGACGCTTTTGTTGTGTTTGATTTGTCTGCGGACAACACGGCTGTTCTGAAATATCCTATATAAACTAAATGGTGGGGTGTTCTGAGGACGGAGTACGTGTCCGCTTTGTTCGCAAGCAAGCTAAAATTGAGCTAAGAACACTCGCGGTGTCCTTAAATGTTCGTACATAAACAAAATGGGGGTGTCCTGAGTACGATGTCCGTATTGTACTCTGGCAAGTCGAATGTGTTCTAAGAACACTCGCAGTGTCCTGAAATGCTCTGATTACTTACCGGTAATCTTCATTACTCCTAGTCCTACTCTTCCTCGTCACAGTGCTGACAACCATCCTCACCCTCCCTGCGGGGAAGGTCCCATGCTCCGGCTTGGTAAAATGAAACTGAGTGATGTGGATGTGGGGGAGGAGTTATAGGAATTTAAAGAAATAGAAGAAGGTCCTGTGTCGGAGGCAGGGGCCTCATGAAGTAAGTACTGGGACGAGAAAGAATGGACGTGGAGTTCAAGTTTGCAATTAAACAAAATCGGGTTGTTCTGAGAACGCTGTTCTTATTGTTCATTGTCAGGTTGAAAGTGTTATAAGAACCCTCCTTATGTCCGTTGACATTACAATTTCCTATGGCCCTTACCTGACTTTTTGTCCACTAAACAAACGATAAATCAGGCTGCTGTGCGTCAACATTATTTGATAATCCTATCACTTGCGCATCGACCTGGCTGACCTGCTTTTGCGACACTAAATCATATCTGCCGCCCCTAAGCCTGACATTATGAAAGCATTCATATTTCCCGTCTCTCTCCGTGACAGTACAGGGTGCGTAGCCAAACGCACTCAGTCGTGTCCAGTCCTACGTGACTTTACACAGACCCCGGAAAACAACACAGATCATCTCACAACACAGCGCGCAACAATTCGGAATATGAAACTGTGATTTAAAAGCAAACAGCAAGATTGTACATTTCGTAAAGTACTTTTATTTGACATCAAATGTTTAGAGAATATTCAGCGATTTGCATTTGTCTTTGCTGTCCATCTGCAAAAGTTCATCTTGAGTCACGCGCTGTTCCTTTGCGGTACACAGGGTGTTGGTTTATGATAAAATAAGCACTATGGTGGCACTGATAATCGGAAGGCTGTTCCAACAATGAGGCATTAGACCACCATAATGGTTGGTATGTTGCTTCTAGCCGCTAGTACCGCGTAAGGGCATATTGGTCCTTCGCGATTGTCCCATAAAATGGTGAGGGTCGTGAAGTTGTTTAGAAGTAGCTGCACCTGGCAGTTAAAAAATCTGTCGGCCGGGGTATGAAAATCGTGGCATTTACAGTACGGGAGGACATACCTGTTTTAAAAAACATAAATTAGTCTCACCAGATGATATTCATTAAAGATATTCAATTTATTTATTAGGGCGTGAAACTATTTGCAAGTGAGGATAGTGCAACAGAGTGTGTTAACTTATTCCTATTAACCCACCCTCTGTCCTCTGCTTTTTCAGAGCCCTCTCGGCAGTGATAGTGCGCGGTAAAAAACACTATGCCACATTGAAGGAACAAGTACAACTTAACCGGGCTTTAACGCCACGCTATTGTTATTATATTCCGGTATAAAATAATCTAAAGGGTTACTTACATTATATTGGCATTTTCCATTGTCTAAGCGTAGTGCAGTCCCAAAATACGACTCTGTCTGTGCCAACGATCTTTCTCATAGTGATATAATATATAAAAGTGGTTTCGTTTCAGAAATTTCATCCTTATCGTGTCTAGTGTTTTTGCAACACTCTCCGGCACGCAAGCAAAAAATGGAAGCAGCTGACCTTCACTGTAAACGACCATAACTTCTTAGTTTGCAACATTCTGTGTACAGCCATCTCTGAGAAATTGCTTTTTACACTCCATCTTTGTATATTGTTTGCGTGCTAATAAAAAAAACTTTGTTAAAGGGACGTTATGGTTCAAAGTAAAACCGAAAAACCCCTGAAATTCCCAAGTTATGGTAAGCTAAGCAACCATAACTTGCGCCACCACCGTGCACTGCTAAGACTAACACCAGGACATCAAAGATGACATCACAAATGTCATTGATGACATCACTGATGACATCACATGTGTATGTACATTTCCTGAAATATGTGTACAAGGGATTCTTATTATAATGTTGAGAAAAAAGTGTCAAGGATCATTGCAATAAATATCATACCCTAATTAGTGCTTTGAACGATGCATTGATATAAATAGCATTCTATTATGGGTTCTATCTAGTATACTAAGCTACTAATGCAGAAACATAGCATTGTGTGCAGCGCACAAGATGAAGGTATAATATTCGTAATGTTAATATGGTGAATAATGAAATGATAATTGTTTTCTTAAGAGATTTGTGTGTACTGTGAAATATGTAATAAGTAGCTAATAAAACCCATGTATTACATAATTGCATTACTATAGAGAAAACAGAAAGAGACAAGAACACATACCAATATACATATACCTAGGGTAAATAGCAGCTTTGAAACAGAGAAATCATCATTTATTTGCTTGAAAATCATGCTGTCTTTAAAGCTTGTGTCTTCCCCTATGTATGTGTTTCATATGATGTGAATGGACTCTAAGGGAATTACTATAAGAACCTACTTGTAGAATCTACAAATAAAATAACATTTTTAGTTTCTGACTGTTACTGAAGAAAACCATGTGGCCTAGATATGTCAGCAAAAGAAAAAAGAGTGATCCAGAAGAACACTCGCGGTGTCCTGAAATGTTCGAAAATAAACAAAATGGGGGTGTTCTGAAGACGTTCTCCGTATTGTGTGACTGCTTAGCTGTATGCAATGAGGGAATGGCAGAGTGAGTGAAGTGGAAATGGTAGAAGGGCTGTCCAAGAGTTACGCGGTCCACGGACACCGCGGCTGGCATGGGCAGGGCGTGCTACATCTGGGGTTTTCCAGCAAATCCAGCATGGAAAGAAGTCTGTAGGGATCAGCCAATCAGATGTTGAGGTTGTGGATTTGTTTTGAAAGAGACTGTGTGTAGTGAAGATGGCAGAAGTGGAGAAAGTCAGGGTGTTGGTGCTCGGAGATATGTTTGTGCATGGTTTACAACAGTATGCTCAATGCAGGCATGTTGCAAAGAATTTCGATGTTAAAGGAGTGGAGGTCGTGTGGAGCACTGTCCCTGATTGCAATGTACAGGGAATTGTACAAGTTTGTGAAGATATGGGCAGGATCAACAGTCCCCATGTGGTAGTTTTACACTATGGTGCTTTCCGTTTGGGCTATGTCAGTGCCCCTACTTTGTTAGCAGATTTGGAACACTTGGTTCAAGCAGTAATGAACATCCTTCCAAATGCCAAAGTAATTTTTTCTGGATACCTACCTAGGGAAATATGGGACAATAGTTCAGTTTTTTGTCCTCAGCAAAACAATGTCAGGTGTGTAATCAACCGAGGCATGTGTGCCTTCACGCTTAGAGCTGGTATGTTCTTCTGTAATAATGAGAATATTGATTCCAGTAATGCTGTTTATTTTAAAGAAGATGGCATTTCCTTATCTTCTATGGGAAATGCCATACTGTTTTGGAATGTAAGGGTTGCTTTGGAGAAGGTTATGTGAAGATTTTAGGAGTAAAGTAAGAAAAAAAGAAGAAAAGAAATACAAAATAACAGGGGTCTGTCAAGCATCGGCAAAAAAAAAAACAAAAAAATGGCTCTTTTCAGAGCCAACCTCAAAGGGGAAATGGGGCATGATTTTTAAATTTACATTCACCACGCTCAGATTTTCGATATGTCCGCGGACATGGCGGTAGTCCGCGTACATCGAAATCACGAGCTAGGGGTTCAGTATGTTCTATGTTACATGTATTTAAAGTCAGGGATATTATGGTTAATTTGTGCTACTAAAAACCTATGAAATTCAGTGATAAAACTTTGTTAAAGGGAAGTTATGGTTAAGTTGCGCTACTAAAAACCTATGAAATTCAGTGAAAAAACTTTGTTGAAGGGATGTTATGGTTCAAAGTAAAACCGAAAAACCCCTGAAATTCGGCAGTTATGGTAAGATAAGCAACCATAACTCGCACCACCGTGCACTGCTGACACTAACACCCAGGATATCAAAGATGACATCACAAATGTCATTGATGACATCACTGATTACATCACATGTGCATTTACTTTTCATAAAAACTCTGTACAAGGGATTCTTATAATGCTGACCAAAAACTGTCAAGGATCATTGGGATAAATATCATGAGCTAATTAGTGCATTAAGCAATGAATTGATATAAATAGCATTCTATTATGAAGTTCTATCCAGTATACTAAGCGACTCATGCAGAAACATAGGCAGTGTGTGCAGCATACATGATGAAGGTGCCATATTCATAATCTTGCCATGTTGAATAGTGAAATGATAACTGCTTTCTTATTAGAGTTTTGCATACTGTGAAACATGTAATAAGTAGATAATAAAACCCACTTAATACATAATTATTACAGACAAAACACAAAGAGACAACAACACATACAAATATGACTATATACAGGGACGGTGAAGTAAACAAAAAAGCAAAAGTAGTAGCAGAAAGAGTTCATAACCTAACTGATTGTCTTTATGCAGAGAAACTATTGCTCTGTTTCAAAGCTGCTACTTACCATATGTATGTGTATCACATGATGTCACTGCACCCAAAGGAAAGGAGAGTGAGTATATTGTATACAAATATGAGCATATACTAGGAAAGTTGAATAATAAAAATAAAAATATGAGAAAGTGCTGATAACCCGAATGATTATCTTCATGCACAGAAAGGATTGCTCTCTTTCAAGCCTGTGTCTTCCACTATGTATTTGTTTCATATGATGTGACTTGACCTTAAGTCTACAAATATAGTACCTTTTCAAATTTTACTTCCTGACTGTTACTGAAGAAAACTATGTGGCTTAGATATGTCAGTAAAGGAAAAAAAGGGAGAGCCAGCCATGTGATGTCATCAGTGATGTCATCAATTGCATTTGTGATTTCATCTTTGATGTCTTGGGTGTTAGTGTTAGCAGTGCACAGTGGCACGAGTTATGGTTGCTTATCTTACCATAACTGCCGAATTTCAAGGGTTTTTCGGTTTTACTTTGAACCATAACGTCCCTTTAACAAACTTTAACAGATCCCGCTCTTCGGCCCTCCGCTGGCCACTGTGTGCCGATTGCGTGAGCGGGGGGCTGGAGGAACAGGGGAGACACGGAGCATGAGTGGGGTTGGGGGGGACAAGAAGGACACACGGGGCATGAGCGGGGGTGGGAGGAACAGGAGACAGACACGGGCGGACTTACTGTGCAGGCGGCAGATCCCGCTCCTGCTGACAAGGTCTCTCATGCGAGGAACAAAGATGGCGGGCGTCTCTGAAGCCTGACGCACTGCACGCTTTCACCACATCCAATGAGAGAGCACGTCAGATGTCCGCGGACATCACGCAAGCTGCTTGCCCAATCACCGTCCTGTCCGTGGAGCGAACAGGGAAGTGTGTCCGCGAAGCGAACACAGATATCACTAATTTGTTTCACTTACATTTTTGTCATTTTTTTAAAAACTACTGGACGGATTTACACCAAATAAAGCAAAGCACGCTTTCAGGACCAAGCCACCACTCCTGCTGCAAATTTGGTGTAAATCCGTCCAGCGGTTTGGGCTGTAGGCGTGAGCAAAGTTTTTTCCCATTATGTCTATGTGAAAAAACAAAAGTTTTGGGACGGTAGTGGCCATGTAGTTACGGTTAAGTTGGTGTTTCCATAGGAAGAACACTTTTTGGACGGCTTATAACTTCACCATCTTGGATTCGCGGTCGTCCGCGGACAGCGCCGTGAACCTTTGTTCAAAATTTGTATTTAGTAGAGTGTGTTGGTGTGTAGGAGTGTTTGGGGAGGGTGGGAGTGTATGAGATAGGATGAAAGTTGTGTTTTTTTATGTGTTAGACGTTATTTTCGTTTCAATTTGTCTGCGGACATCACGGGTGTTCTGAAATGTTCTAAATAAACTGAATGGGGGGTGTTCTGAGGAGTCAATATGTGTCCGTTTTGTTCGCAAGCAAACTGAAACTGTTCTAAGAACACTCGCAGTGTCCTGAAATGTTCACAAATAAACAAAATGGGGGTGTCCTGAGGACGCTGTCCGTATTGTTTGTTGTCAAGTTGAATATGTTCTAAGAACACTCGCAGTGTCCTGAAATGTTCGCAAATAAACAAGATGGTGGTGTTCTGAAGACGCTTCTAAGAACACTTGCGGTGTCCTGAAATGTTTTGCAAATAAACAAAATGGGGGTGTCCGGAGGACGCTGTCCGTATTGTTCTCTGTCAAGTTGAATGTGTTCTAAGAACACTCGCGGTGTCCTGAAATGTTTGCAAATAAACAAAATGGGGGTGTTCTGAAGACGTTTCTAAGAACACTCGCGGTGTCCTGGAATGTTCAAAGGGGGTGTCCTGAAGGCGTAGTCTGTATTGTTTGCTGGCAAGTTGAATGTGTTTTAAGAACACTCGCAGTGTCCTGAAATGTACGCAAATAAACAAGATGGTGGTGTTCTGAAGACGCTTCTAAGAACACTTGCAGTTCCTGAAATGTTTCGCAAATAAACAAAATGGGGGTGTCCGGAGGACGCTGTCCGTATTGTTCTCTGTCAAGTTGAATGTGTTCTAAGTACACTTGCGGTGTCCTGAAATGTTCGCAAATAAACAAAATGGGGGTGTTCTGAAGACGTTTCTAAGAACACTCGCGGTGTCCTGGAATGTTTGTAGGGGGTGTCCTGAAGGCGTAGTCTGTATTGTTTGCTGGCAAGTTGAATGTGTTCTAAGAACACTCGCGTTGTTCTGAAATGTTCGTAGGGGGTGTCCTGAAGATGCTGTTCGTATTGTTCGATGGCAAGTTGAATGTGTTCTTAGAACACTCATGGTGTCCTGAAATGTTCGCAAGTAAACGAAATGGGGTGTTCTGAGGACACTGTCCGTATTGTTCGTTGTCAAGTTGAAAGTGTTCTAAGAACTATCGCGTTGTTCTGAAATGTTTGTAGGGGGTGTCCTGAAAACGCTGTCCGTATTGTTTGCTGGCAAGTTGAAAGTGTTCTAAGAACACTCATAATGTCCGCGGACATTAAAAGTTTCCATAGACCATAGTTGAAATGTTTGACTCTATGGATGTGATATGCTGCGGTGGTTGTGGCCAGGGCATAGAGTCTTGCAGTCTGCACCCAAAACTCTATGCCCTGGCCACAACCACCGCAGCATATCACACTTATAGTTGCTTATAACTTTGGGTCAAAAACAAATTTATAAAGAACAAAGTTATAAGATATTATGGGTGTGATATGCTGCGATGGTTGTGGCCATGGCATAGAGTGTATAATATACTTACTGTTTGGTTTAGTAACTGGAGTACATGTACACAAAGAAATATATATGTTAAATATATATAAAATAATAACACTTAAATGGATTATATTGTAAAGTGTGTACCATTAGCTTCACTATTTTCTGACATTTCGTCATGTGTGAAGTGCTCCTCTAGCCATTCCAGAGTACCAGACATTTCTGTGAGAAAAAAAAAACATATACTATTTTTTTTTAATCTAATACAGAAAGTTTATAAAGATATGAGTAAAATGATGTACACTTACTATTTCAGGTAAGATATGTTCTGAGTAGTCTGTAGGTCTGGTCTTGGTCTTAGTTGTGGAGTGTCTGTCAGGTAATTATGTTGGAAGCCTATTTATCTTCTCTTGGTATATTCCATTTTAGAATATATTGTATTTAAATGAATGGTTAGTGTGGTACATATATGGGTTACATTTCTTATGTATTACTACATATAATATGTATGTGTACTACTTTGTGAATTTTTTAAATGTTATCATGTTGTAATATAACAATGAAACATGCCCCCCCCCAGACTTTTTAGGTAGTGGTACTGTTGTCTGAATATGTCCGCAGACATCAAAAATGTTTGCTGACATTACATTCAGTAGAAGTGGTTCAGTATGTTCCATATTACATGTACATAAAGTCAAAGTTACTATTGATAAGCTTTGCTACTAAAAACCTATGAAATTCAGTTAAAAAAACTTTGTTAAAGGGACATTATGGTTAAGTTGTGCTACTAAAAACCTATGAAATTCAGTGAAAAAACTTTGTTAAAGGGACGTTATGGTTAAGTTGTGCTACTAAAAACTTATGAAATTCAGTGAAAAAAACTTTGTTAAAGGGACATTATGGTTAAGTTGCGCTACTAAATACCTGTGAAATTCAGTGAAAAAACTTTGTTAAAGGGACGTTATGGTTCCAAGTAAAACCGAAAAACCCTTGAAATTCGCCAGTTATGGTAAGCTAAGCAACCATAACTCGCGCCACCACCGTGCACTGCTAACACTAACACCCAGGACATCAAAGATGACATCACAAATGTCATTGATGACATCACCGATCTCCAAGTTGGTTCTTTTCATATATGCCTGAAGGTTACTGAGCTGACGTTGCAGCCCTATCGGCGTATAGTCGAGGAGTATCACATTGTCTGCGTACAAGAGTCTGCCTACATGAGTTTTTCCTATTTTAGGAGGAAAGATTTGAACGTTCGCTTCAGAATTTTTAATGTCACCAAGGAATGCTAGGAACAAGGCCAAGGCCAATGGACATCCCTGTTTAACTCCCCTTTGCATCTGTATTGGAGCAGGGAGAAGGCCTTGTTGGTCCAGATGCACTCTCATGTTAGTTCCTGAGTACAAAGCTTTAATAGGCTCCAGAAGGGCAGGAGGACAATTCCAGGCCGATAGTTTCTCCCAGAGCAAATGACCTGTCCACACGGTCAAACGCTTGGGTGAGATGCACAAAGACGATGAATATCCGGGGTTCTCCCTCTAGAACTTTGTGCTTCAAGATGCTCATTGTCAAGATGTTAGCTGACATTCCAAAAATGTTCTTGAACCCCGTTTGCAGGAAATCCTCACATGGCGCCGTCTTAGCCCAAGCTTTAAATTCGTTTAAAAGGAGCGACCCGAATTTTTTGAAAATCGGCATCACTGTTGCTGACTTCCATGATGGCGGGACTGATTTCAATTCAGCACATCTTCGATAAATTTTGCTCAAGAGCGCTGCCCCCTCTTCCGGATGTGCCTTGAGGTCCACTTTCGTAATGCCGTCAGGACCGGGCACTCTAGAATTCGTAAGAGACTTGATCTGGCAAGTTTTTTCTTCACAGTCATCCAGGAGGGCCATTCTGCTGAATCTGTGCTCTTGTTCGCAGTCCGATTTGTTTCTGGCAATGCAAACAGAGTTTTTGAAAAAGTTCAGGGTTTTTCCTGTAGGCAAGATGCATTGATGTCTCCACAAATCAGTAGATGTGAGACCTGATGTACTGCTGATGACTCATCGATTGCGTGTTCAATCATGTCAAGAAAATGTCTGGAATCGATTGAAGATGGATTCCAGTAAATATTCATGATCACTGTTGTCGACTTTGCCTTCTTTATTTTGTTGGCTTCTGGGGTTGTCAAATCTGCTTTGATCATTAACAAAGATTGGTTTCCTGTCAGTACTTTTACAGATGACATACCACAACCGCAGCGTATGGCCGTCAGATTTGTGGAAGACGGCCGACCCAACAGACCCTTTTTTGCAGGGGCTAGGAAGACTTTGGAGCCATCAAAAGATGGAAGTTCGGTCAGCCAAGTCTCTTGTAGACAGATAACATTGTATACAGCCAGCTTTGTGTCGCTAGGCGCTGTCAGGTGGTTGTGACCCCTTGTGTTCCAGGAGTATAGCTTTATTTCTCTTGTAGATGTCTTTAACTTTGAATAAAGGCCATCGCCATGCTCCGGAGTCAAGGGTTGCTATCTTTGCTGTTGCTTTAGTAGGGCATTTGGTAACCAGACCCACAGGCTCTGTGCCAGAGGTTTTTTCAGAGAAGATACGCTCTTGTCTATTTTCTCGGCTCCTCTAGGAGAGTTTGTCTTTGGAGTTTTGTGCTGGACCAACGATAGATTTGTAACCATGTTACCGCTATTTCAATTTTCCACCAGTGATCTCTGGGTACTTGGCACTTTTGATCCGTGCTTTAAATACTCCTCTGCACGACGATTTTTTTGTCTTTTATCGTAATTTGTTCCACTGGAGTCATCTTAGGGCTACCCTCTTGGAGGTACTTTTTGTCTTCTGTATGTCGCGTTTCTCATATGCCAGACTCACATGGGAATGAGGTTGTCCCTGGTTTTTAGGTGATCTTTCTAGATGACTCTGTAATGTTGTAGCCCATTCTTAACAGTTTGTTAGTATCTTCTTTTAGTTGGCGTTTGAAAATTGAAGAACCGATGTACTAATGGGCTTAAGCTTTCCCCTGTTTATGGCTCGGGTCAACAATTAGTAGGTCCTCAGATCTTAGACCTTGTAGTGTCAGAATGTAGCTAAACAAGGCAAGTACAGAGCTTTCATTTAAAATAACCTCATCTTCGTTTCCCTTGATCTGTTCCAATTTCAGTATCCATCTATTAGCGTCCTTTTTCCTAAGCACTTTATTGTACTTTTCGGTTTTGGATATGTAATGAGGTTTTAATGGCCCAATAGGTTTTTTTCCGGAGCTCTTGTGGTGTTCTATAGGAATTCCATGTCTTCTATTTGCTCTGTATGGCGTAGACATTTTTGCATAGCTCTTAGGATGATGCAATGAGGATCCCCCGTCTTTATTACCGTTTACTTGTAAACTCCCGGATTTCACTGTGTCGGCAAGGTCTTCACGTTGATGTCTTTTTCTTACTTTTTTGCCACCGTTATCTCTTTTGTCTGGTCGTTCTGAGTCATCTCTGGTTCTGAATTGGAGAGGTCGATATGCTTGGAGTACTCTGCGACTCTTTCCGTGACTTGTCGGCCCTCGCCTCTGGGGATACTTCCTCGTTAGAGTATGTACTCATGTTCATCAAGGCGTCTCACTCCAGAAATGTGTCTGTTGTTTTCGGCAATTTTTCAGCACCTGTGACTTGGACTGCCGTTGCGGTTTTCGCTAATGCCTCTAGAGAAACACTTCTACGGGCCTTCTTTGCCATTTGTACTCTTTATTTAAGATGAACACTGGTCCCAGTGGTTGCAAAGTTCTTCTCATTTCAGGCTTTTCTACGTCATTTTATTTCTCATTTGTTGTTGTGAGTTTCCCTCTGGTGCTGCTGGTCAAGTCAATCATGGTAGTTTTTTGTGTTTCTGTTTCTTTGTTGGGCCCTGATTTAGGTTGCTGGCCTTGAAGGGCTCCCGGGGGGTCAGAATTTCCCTCTTGGGCCAGCCTGGCTTCTTTACTCTACTGCGACATAATATAAGCTTCCACGAAAGTCAATTTAGCCAACAACATAGCCTGTATTGATCTATGGTCTTTCAGCGTATCACTAACCCCTTCATACAACTTCATAAAAGGGGCAAGCGCTTTCATCACTGTGGGCATAATTGTTAGCATGTCTGGCTTTTTTGGCGTAGCGGCTCCCGTGTTGGGCTCTATACGGGTAGAGGGTCTTCCTTTCCCAGGTGAATCCAGCCAAAGGGGCGCGGGTGTCACACAAGATGTGGTGTGTGATCTTTGGAGGTCCAGTGAGTTTTTGCATCTATTGGCCACCTTTAGTGGATCCCGGGGTTCTTGGTCTATGTTCAATTTCTGCAGGTTATTTTTTTCACACAATAAAGTCCCCTTCTCTGGGGTTTTTTTTTTTGAGCCAGTTTGCTTGTGTCGTCTTCTCACGGCCCTCGATGTTCGTTTGGGACTGGGTTTTTATTTTGATCTCTCCGAGATGTCTCCGGCCCCAGGGGGACAGCTAGTGCGGCCAACTTCTCTTGCAACGTGGACAGGTTTTTCCTAATCTTAGTTGGTGAGCTCTTTTCTTCTGAAGTAGAACTTGTAGTTGAGACCTTTGGAACTATATTAGGACTCGCAGCCGGCTAAGTGGACTCTAGTTCCAGGCGTGAGCTGTTGTTGAGCGCTTTTAGATGTGCTGCCTGTTTGGGGTCGCTGGTGTCACTGACGTTAGGAGATGACAGTGTGTCGACAGTCTCAGCTGTTTTGCCACTGTCATTAGGTAAATGCATCGAACTCTGAACCACATGATGTTCTATGCGTCTCTGCTTTGAGACTGGCATGCATTCGTTGAGAGCCTCGGGAATATCCAAGTCGGTAAGCTCTCCCCTTCTAGCCGTTTTGCTGAAGGATTTGAGGCTAAAAAAGTCTCTCAAGTTGGTGGAGTTGCCGCAGATGTTTTTACTTGTTTTCTGGGGCGATCTGTTTTCTTTCTTATGGTGCACTTTTGCAGAGTTTTTCATTTTTTTTTAGATTTACCCCCACTCTTTGAGGGGCAGTGGATCTTGGACGTTTTCTGTGCATTGTTCAAGGTGCATAATGTGACTGTCATGTCGGCTTGCTAATTACATCAGAGTCCTATTCCAATTAAATGTCATTACATTAAGGTCCTTCATATATCATCTTTGCTCACAAATAAAGTACATAGTGCATAGTACAAATGCATATTAATATTAGACTTCTAAGAGCATAGTGCAAAGTGGATAATGTCGGTAATATTTCAAGCTTGCATTTGATAAAAGTACCCCAATTTTGTGTTGATGACCATGATGCGTGATGTTTTTTGACTGCATTATTCCCTGTAATATTTTTGATGATATTCATGCATATTCAATGCCACATGATGCTGGTCAACTTCACTGTGACATCTTTTAGAGCAAATCAAGTGCATGATGCTTAGTGCACGATGGATGATACAGTTATTTTTATTGTTAAAGTATTATTGCATTTGAATATCCTTAGTTGTAGCATAGTACAATACAGCTGTTTGTTCCAGGATATGTGCTACAAGTATCTGTGTTGAGGTAAGACTCAATATCTAACTACAAAAAATAACTGTCTATTTTCTGTGATGTCGTTGTTGTGGTACCCATTCTTTTCCCTGTATGGTCCAAACCATGTATTTGTTGTGTTCTGTTTGGCTTAGCAGATGTGTCTTCAGGATGCATTGCAGTGCCCAAGCCATCGGGAAGCCCCTTCTTTATTGAATAATTAATGTCACTATATCAAATGTGGTGTTCCTTAGGGAATGGTAATGATGATTCTGTTCTGGTACTGTATTTTTGTTGTGGGCCATAGGTCAATGTATTGCAAATGTTGTGCAGTTCTCACACAGAGATGCAAAACATGTATGGCTCATTCCCACCCAGGGAAGGGCACTCAGCCAATCAGGTGGATGTGTGGGGTACAATATAGCCCCTGAATGTCGGAAATAAAAGACCAGGTGAAGCCAGTATTTATGAGTGAAGGTGACTGGTGCTGCACATTGCAAAATGGAGGCCAGTCCCATACCACTTCTGTTTCTGACTTAAGACGTAGAACATGAACAGAAATGGGCCTCTTTCAATGTTACCAGAATGAACTGGCGCTCAAGTGAAGGAAAATGTGCATGGAAACTTAAACATGCTGGATGTTCCCAATGCATGGCAAAATACATATGTGGCTGAAAAAGCTGTTTTCCTAAATACATGGACAACTACACTTTATACTTAAAGAGACAGATAGCAGTGTGTACATTATCTTAAATACTGTGATCCAGAAATCAAAAGTGAAGCCAAGCACTCTGGATTTGTCACAAATAAAAACAATTACTTTTCAACATTAAAAGGACAGAATTTAAAAGGAGAGGCCTACTTGGGGTAAAAGTGAATACTTGTGCTCTCTGTTAACTTGCCTATTTGGTGAAATTTTGAATGCACCCCGGGTTTAATATTGTGGAAGCAAAATCAATATGTTATGAGCAACAGGTTTAAATGTAATTTGTTATACAAATGGTTAAAAACAATGCTGTGCAAAATGTCAAAAGGTAAAAACGTTTGGTTGATCTAAAGCTGTACTTTGAGAAGCATGGGTGCAGAGAGGCTTGTCCACTGAAATTAAACTGTGACCCATGACCTGTTGCTTTGGGCTCTTCCGGAGAAAGATATCTGGTTGTCAATTAGTTGCTGATAGAATGTCCTGTAGAAGTGACCTAGGGTCAGGTCTTCCCATAAAATGCCATTAAGTCTGAAATAAGTCCTTTGAAACTCTTGAGAAGAGGTAGAATCACCATGGTCCAAAAGTCACATGCTCTGTAAGTGAATTTGGGAATCGAAACCAAAGGAAAGCGTGGGGGCTAGGAAAGTGAGTGAGGCTGGGGTTTAATTAATAGAATACATTTTTTTTCTTAAAGAGCACATCATGTACCATGATGTACCAAGGTCATTCCAGACTTTTATTAAAGCTGACAGAAATCTCCTCATTTGAACCATGCTAAAACGATTTTTGTGTGATAAACCTAACAGAAGTTATTAAGAAGCATTTGATTCGAGCCTGCCCATGATTCTGAGAGATTTGAAAGTTGGTGTGAGGGTGAAGGCCAAAATTAACATTTGTATGATGAAGTGTCACGTTTTCCACTAGACCGGTCTATCAGAAAATCAAGAAAAATTGTAACTCCGCTCAGGAGGAAGGGCGTGCTGAAGTAACATTAGTATGGTCTGATTCACCGTAAAATACAGAAGTTCAGTAAAATAACTTTGTTAAAGGGATGTTATGGTTCCAAGTAAAACCGAAAAACTCCTGAAATTCAATTGTTATGGTAAGCTAAGCAACCATAACACGCGCCACCACCGTGCACTGCTAAGACTAACACCCAGGACATCAAAGATGACATCACAAATGTCATTGAAGACATCGCTGATGAGATCACATGTCTGCTCCCCCTTTTTTCCTTTACTGACATATCTAGGCCACATGGTTTTGTTCAGTAACAGTCAGGAACTAAAAATTGAAAAGGTACTACATTTGTAGGCTTTTCCTTCAAGTACATTCTTAAAGTAATTCCCTTAGGGTCAAGTCACATCATATGAAACATATGCATAGGGGAAGACACAGGCTTAAAAGACAGCAATTATTTCTGTGCAGGAAGATAATCAGTAGGGTTATCAGCAATTTCAGACAGTTTTATTACTATACTTTCCCTGTATATGCTCATATTTGTATACACTGCACTCACACTGTACTCACATTACTTTCCTTAGGGTCCGGTCACATCATGTGATACATGTACATAGGGTAAATGGCAGCTTTGAAACAGAGCAATCATTTCTCTGCATAACGATAATCAGTTAGGTTATGAACTGTTTCTGCTACTACTTCTGCTTTTTTGCTTACTTCACTTTCCCTGTGTATACCCATATTTGTATGTGTTCTTGTCTCTTTGTGTTTTGTCTGTGATAATGCAATTATGTAATAAGTGGGTTTTATCTGCGCACCACACCCATAATTCCTTCGAACATCACTCCTGTCCGTAACTGTTCATCTCACTTGTGTCGCACTTTTAATTAGTTTCAGGACCCGAACACTGTCCTTAGAACACTCACGCGCAAGCGCACAACCGTTCCTGTACATTAGGTGTCCTGCGGACACCGTTCCCTTCGCGAACGTGTTCGCGACGTCATCATGGGAGCGCACCCACGCTGAGCATGTGTCCTGAATTGTGGACACTGTCCGGGTCCCCAAACATTTTTAAAGCACCTTTTCAGGCAATTCACAGTATTTTATACAAAGAATTCAGCATAGCACATGTCCCAGACAATGACTCTGACTTTCTACATACTTTTATGGACCTTTTGAGCCTTTTTGGGGTGTTCAATCTGTCTACGGACAGCTCGGGTATCCGCGAAGCGTGCACCAGCATCCAGATAAAAGGCCACACCCCAGAGCTCATCTTCATTGTGCTTTGGCTATCTCACAGAACATTATCTACTTTGCCTTGCAATCTTCCAGATGTTGCTGCCTTTGCTGAAACCTGATGGCATCCATGGCTGCTGTTCTTCCACCTGGTGCTACATCTGGATCAGCACCACCCCCAACCCCTCCACCACCACCACCTCCTCAAGGGCCTGAAGAGGGGAACAGGCGTGAGGATGTAGAGGAGGATGAAGAGGATGCAGAGGTTGAGGTAGTGGATGTCCCTACCACCAGCACCTTCTCTGGGAGGAAGTGGTGGCTCTGAAAAGAGCCTTTTGTTGGCGTTTTTTTGTATTTGAAAAACTTGAAATAGTCAACACCTTCTGCAAAATGGATGGCTGTAATTCCACAAAAGGACATAATGCATTTTGTACATTTCTCAGAAAAATCTGATCACCAGCATAAGCAAGATGGACTCCATCTCTTTGAAAAATGTATGTGCTACGAAACATAATATTTTCATTGTGGAAAGAGGACATGCCAACATCTCTTAAAAACAGCCTTATTATAATTCTGCCTTGCTTTCTCTATTTTTGGACCTAATGAAGAAGAACTCAGCCACATTTGTCTCTGTGCAATACGAGAATAAATTACTTGGAAATTTGGAAACATGTCCATGACCTTCCCATGTCCTTCTTTCATTGCAAATTGCACAGAAATTCCTGACACATGTCCTAAACTGTTCCCTCCACAACGAATTATAGTTATGTCTGGATGAAGCTCTGTCTCCAAACTAGCACAGAGAGGTACCAACTACAACCACTTCATTCCAAGCACTCCATGCCAGTGCACTTCCACATGAGGGAATCCAAGATCTGCAGCTACTCCAAAGCGTTCTGCATGCACCTCCAACCATTGTATACATGAGTCTCCCAAAATCCAGATAATCTGTTTTCTGAAACACACAGCCATAGCTAACTGTTCTTCTCTCAGGAAAAATACTTTCTGACAAACTCTATCCTTACACAACACACCCACTAAACTTTACTGACAAATCCCTTGCTCTGCTCATTCTCATTTGCATGCCTCTCCACCCCAAAATCCCTGTATGTAATACGTGGTGTCCACGGACTACCGCCATGTCCGCGGACATATCGTAACCTCGACAGCCCTTCTACCATTTCTACCTCACTCTCTGTGCCATTCCCTTATTGGATACAGCTAACCAGTCACACAACTATCCATCAATCAAATACACGACCTCTACATCTAACTCCATCATCAGAGTTCAGCACTTCAAATGTACTGTTGATCACTCTGAGTACAAGTCTCATATCATTGGAAAGCACCTACTACAAAAACTACTCTTCAAGTTTCCAAGATTTCTACTTGCAGCTGCATGCATATCCACATGCATGCATACAAACTACAGGTATGCATATTTTCTGAACAGTACATGTACAACTCTTATAAATGCATATAAACAGAGTAACTGCCACTTAACCTGTATAGCCCATAAAAGGAACTTTCTGTCATTATATCCATCTGCTATAACACCTGTCACTTCCAAACCTGTATATCTAAACTTCTTTTTACACACACACCTATCTAAAAAATTATACTATTAGAAGATAGAAGAAATACCAATATAATTGTGGAAAAACACATAGTAGTGTATCATAGAATTACACACAGCCAGTAAAAGGTCATGCATCTTCACACACTCACACACATAGACAGTATAATTGAAAAGCTCCCAGCTGCAATAACACACTACCTGTAAATCACATCCTTCTGCTTTATTACCCACACCTTCACAAATGCATATATTCCATTCTAAACAGTTTCTGCCATTTACCTTATAAAAATTGCAAAATAAATGTATCATTATTTCTTCTTTCTCCTAACATTCTATAACACAGCTTTAAAAAAAACAAGTGAATTTCGTACACTTAATATTCTACTCATTTGCAAAGCATGTTGAACTAACATAATGTAAATAAAATATAAAGGCTGCACATAGTCAAATGAAACTGCATGCATATGCTATGTTCAGAAATCAAACAAGAATACTACTACAAAGACATAAAAATGAAGCTCTCAATTGACATCAGTGCTATAAACACACAAAATTACTAACTTATTTCTTTTACAATTGCAGTGAAGACCACTCTCCTGGAAAACAGCAACATCTGAACTACAAACACCAACTCCAAAGAAACCTGCTCATTCCACAAATAAAAAGTAAGTACAATACTGCCTTAGTTTCTCTGCCTAGTCTTTAAATCTCTCCACAATCTTGCTCCCCCTTATCTTTCCTCTCTCCTCTCTTTCTACACTCCCCCCCACTACCTTCGCTCTGCTGCCCACTTTCTTCTCACTGTTCCTCCTTCCCTTTCTGCCACATCCCGTTTCCGCTCCTTCCGTCTCATAGCCCCCCTGCACTGGAATTCCTTACCTCTCTCGCTCCAATCAATTTCTACCTTTTCCTCATTCCTCACTTTCCTCAAATCTCTCCTTCTCCATTTCCCACCATGAAACCCCTCCCCCCTTCTTGCCCCCTGCCCCCTTGCCTTATCTCCTTAATCATCTCCCTCCCCTCCCTCTTACCCCCATTCTCACCCTTCACCCCATCCGTTTCCCTCCTCCTCTTTCCCACCCCTCCCTCTCTCTCTCACTTCTACTGCACTACTCTACTTCTCCCCTTCAGTTTAATTGCTCTACTTACTGTTTTGTTGGTCTGATTCTCAATTGTAAATTGCTTCTACTGTTAGTGTTATAATTTTAATTGTTATATGTATCCTGTTATTGTTAAAATTTGCAGCACTTTGATGTAAAGCACTATATAAACTACTGTTACTCTGTGTGGGTAATTCATGTAATTTGTGCACTGGAAAAACAAACATTTGTGCACCATTCTGCCCACAAATCACCATTTATTAAACACTGATTACCACACAGATTGGCACACAAATCCACGTTTTCGGAGCACAAATAACATAACTCAGCCCCTAGAATGTTAGTATTACAAAACAAAGAATTGTTTTCATTGTATACCATTTGATTTACTATTAGTGCTTATCCTCACCACTGCTCACTCTCTACGGTCATCTGAACTGCAGTATAGTAACACACTAATAGAAGAATAGCCTTCCCAGCTAATTGTAGCTGCCCAATGCACAATCACACACCACCAGATACATCTTTACCATCATACTCAGACACTCAAGCATACAGAACACATACATTGCACAACATCCCAACCCATACCTTCTTTTTTTGTTTCAACAGACCCCACAGAATGCCTACCAGAAAGCAAGTCCATAGAAAGCAACACAGAAATAGAGCAAATGAAAATAAAAATGTCCAAAATAAGCATCCATCTCTAGCAGAGTTTGTACAAACAGTTAAAACAAAACAGCTAATACAGTCCTTTAGCAAAACAAAACAATCCTCCAGTACAGAAACTTTGCCTCCTCTAGCAAAATATAAAAGAAAACAGAAAATGATTAACAAGAATGCAACTACCACTACTGCTAAAACTGCTCCTATAAATCTTGATATAGTAGGAAGTAACCATACCAAAAAAAGTATATCAGCAAACATGTTCCGCCACAGAGTCCTTCAGAATCTTATAAAAACAGGAGACAAATCACGCACAACCCTTAAAAACTACTGTAGAAAATTAATCTGATAGACAGTGCAATCCTTCTTAAAAGAAAGTTATTTATTTTAGTGTTAAACAGAATGAAACCACTAACAAAACTAAGTACTAAATTACAAAAAAGACTTCTCAATAAATGGAATGTCAACAAAAATAACTTCTTAAATATCTGTGGAGGTGGATGGAATCACACCACAAGCACAGGACCATATTTTAATGAAGACGCATACAAACAAAATCAAACAAACACAATTGCCATACATAGCAGTGGACAAGGTTATGAAAAACTTCATAATACCATAATGGAAATACGGCTTACAAAAATATCCCCAGAAAACTCAGTATCAATTCTCCATTCGACTGAACCAGAACGTCCAGTATACAAATGGCTGTGCACATCAATGTGTAACACTGCCAAAAAATCTTTCAAATCTTTACGCCAGTTCCTCAATCAATATGTGAAAGGCAAAGACACAATCAAAATAAAACTGCTGCAAAATATGGATACTTGTCCAGTGCGCAAAAACACAGGACTGCAAGGACATTCATTGGGCTGCATTTCAGGACCTATTTCCAAAAGTACCTTCCATCATATCAAATGATATCAGCTCATCATTCAACTATAATACATCTAGTCTATAAACTGTACTATGCTAAAAGTCCTACATTAGCACTAGCCAATTTAAATAACAATCTTCTACATGGTACAGCCAAAGACCTACTCGAAAAAATCAACCATATCCAGAGGAAATATTTTGGAAGTGAAAACCACTTACAAAATCCAATAGCTTTACAAAAGATTAGCAACAATTCTGCACATGGTAACCTCATACTACACACATACAAAAAAGTAATACTAAAATTCAAAAGTACATCCGCTGAAGTACCAAACCGTGTGTGTGTGTGTTGCCACAGAACTTTTTATAAAAGTAACACAAAAACTATAGACATAACATACAAAATAGAAGACAATGAAGATTCCAAATGGTTTGAATTAGCTCGCTACCTTATAGCAGAAAACAAATATGAAATAACTGACCCCTTAATACTTTGCAGTTACTGCACTACAAAACTTGACAACAATCAAACTCCTTCACGTGCTATCACAAACAATTTGGAATTATTCCCACTACCAAAACCCCTGCAACAACTTAATTTATATGAGAGCATCATAATTCAAACAGTGCACCCATTTCAAGCAATAATAGGCCTTCAACCAAAAACAGCAAAATTACCTCCCTCTGAATTGGTGAAAGGCATTTGTGGCAAAGAAGTGTATTTACCATTAGATCTAAAAGAAAATGTGCAGACTCTGGCAGTGCAATGTCCAAAAGAGCAATCTTTAATTGTCTTAGTAAATGGTGTACCTACAAAAGTCAAAACAAAAATTGGCAACAACTGGTATACTTACATAAAGTTAGACAAGCCTTGCAATATCTAAAAGACAATAATGAATACTACAAAGAAATAAATATTGAAGAAATCTTAAGGGAAACAACTGAAATAATTCAAGAGTCAACAGAAACTGGACAATTTGAACTTCTAGATCCTGCTACAGTATCCAATATTTTAGACCATTATACAATTCATCGATTACACTCTAATGACACCATAGAAGATGCACTAGAAATGTACCAAATGCGACAAACGAAAGGATCACCAATCAGCATATGGGAAAAAAGTATAGAAGCATGTGCTTTTCCTCTACTCTTTCCTACTGGCAAAGGAGGAAAGTATGATGATAGACCTATTCAAATAACAGCATCAGAATACCGCTTGTTATGGATGCATTCTGAAGATCCCAGATTTAGACAAAATGTGGAATACATATTCCACATACTCTTTGAAAGTGAACTAGCAACTCTATGATACGGAGTTGCACACACATTAAAATCAGGAACCCACTTTCAAATTATGTCAGCTATGCAATTACTACAAAAAGTGCAAGAAAAAGATGGGTTTAATAATGAAGCATTACAAATCTATTAGCAAACATGCGTGATACTAAAGAGTACTAGTTCCAACGTCACAGAGATGTACGTTGTATTATAAGAAACCTTGGCCCACCCACTTGGTTTGTTACATTAAGTTGTGCAGAATATGCATGGGAAGATTTACATGATTTCCTAGGCATATCAAACATAAACAAAAAAAAATAGATAAATTAACACCTGGAGAAGTTTGCTCTCTAGATCCTGTTAATGTTTCAAGATATTTCCATCTTCGCTTCATTGCTATGCTACACATTATTTGTAATATAACTGTTCCTCCCCTCGGAGAAATGAAACATTTCTTTTGGCAAAAAGAATACCAAGCCAGAGGAGTACCATATATACATAAGCTTTTATGGATTAAATATGCTCCTAAATTTGGTCAAGACAGTGATGCCACTGTGTTAGAGTGTATCGAAAAACATGTTACTTGTGAAATTCCATCAGAAGCAACAAATAGTGATGTTCATACACAAATTGTACAATTTCAAAGACACAAATGTGGCAAATATTGTCGTCGCAAATACAAAAACAACGGGAAATACTACATCATATGACGTTTTGGTTTCCCTAGACTGGATATAGAAATAGGTGAAGTGAACAACTTCATGTCTTCAGTTAGACATAGTGTTAAATGTAAAGCACCTAAAAATACATATTACATAAAAAGAACAGAAGAAGCAAAATATATCAATGATTACAATGCAATCATTGCCCTATTATGGAATGCAAACATAGATGTGCAGTACATTGCTGATAATTCCATTGCAGTTGCACAATATGTTACAGCCTACTTAACCAAAGCAGAAAAACAGAGCTTCAAGACCTCTGGAATGTCCTGTCATCAGACAAAACACTGTCTCTGAAATTGTATAGCAAGGGCATAAAAATGTTCTCCCATAGAGAATGTGGCAGCTATGAAGCTGCTGATTGTTTAACCGGTACTGCTTTGTATGGAAAATCTGAAAATATAGTATGGCTAAGTCTTGGTCCTGCTAAATATAGAAAAAGAGTTCTCAAATCATATGACGACATAGAAACAATAGCCAACAATTATCCCAACAGCCAAGACATTTTGAAAAACAATTTATTGGACACATACTACCCAAAATGTACCACTTTGGAAACCATGTGTCTATACCACATAGCCCAAAACTACACATACAAAAATAATATAAAACCTGATGAACAAAACCGTAAATACAAAGTGACAAACTGTGAAGGCAGCTTATGATATGATATGATATGATGGTTTATTTATATAGCGCCTATACACAATGTGTTTCAAAGCGCTTCAAGGAGGGAGGGGGACATAGGAAAATACAGTTACATTCAGCAAAAGTCCTTGAAGCAATACAGAATGTGAAAATAACTATCATAATAGGCCTGTCGACATTTCTGATAGTGCAAGTGCATAGACCAAGTAAGGCAGGAGGTAATGGATAGGAAGGAGAACAAAGCAAGCAGTAACATTACTATGTCTGATGACAATTTACGCAGTGCAGGTGGTAAACAAGAGGTGGGATGGGAGGGGGCAAGGGGACGGAGGGGGAAGGAGAACAAGGCACGTTACTAAGCAAAAATGTCAGTGACAAATTTGAAGAGCAGGGGAGGGGAAGAGGGGGAAAACAAGGGGGGAGGAGGGGAGACAGACACGCTGCTATCAAGAGTCAAGGAACAGATGATAGGAGTAAGTGCTATGAGGGTGAAGTCATAGAGGAGGGAGAATGAAGATGGGGGAGTAGGAAGGTAGTGGAAGAGGATGGAAGTGAAGGAGGGGGAAGGGAAGGAGGCAGGAAGGGGGTGAAACGCAGAGCAAACGAGGGGGGGAGCAAGCAGGGGGGCACACAGACACACACGGAGGGGCAGGGGGGCACACAGACACTCACGAAGGGGCAGGGGGCACACAGACACTCACGGCGGGGTGATATGATGGTTTATTTATATAGCGCCTATACACAATGTGTTTCAAAGCGCTTCAAGGAGGGAGGGGGACATAGGAAAATACAGTTACATTCAGCAAAAGTCCTTGAAGCAATACAGAATGTGAAAATAACTATCATAATAGGCCTGTCGACATTTCTGATAGTGCAAGTGCATAGACCAAGTAAGGCAGGAGGTAATGGATAGGAAGGAGAACAAAGCAAGCAGTAACATTACTATGTCTGATGACAATTTACGCAGTGCAGGTGGTAAACAAGAGGTGGGATGGGAGGGGGCAAGGGGACGGAGGGGGAAGGAGAACAAGGCACGTTACTAAGCAAAAATGTCAGTGACAAATTTGAAGAGCAGGGGAGGGGAAGAGGGGGAAAACAAGGGGGGAGGAGGGGAGACAGACACGCTGCTATCAAGAGTCAAGGAACAGATGATAGGAGTAAGTGCTATGAGGGTGAAGTCATAGAGGAGGGAGAATGAAGATGGGGGGAGTAGGAAGGTAGTGGAAGAGGATGGAAGTGAAGGAGGGGGAAGGGAAGGAGGCAGGAAGGGGGTGAAACGCAGAGCAAACGAGGGGGGGAGCAAGCAGGGGGGCACACAGACACACACGGAGGGGCAGGGGGGCACACAGACACTCACGAAGGGGCAGGGGGCACACAGACACTCACGGCGGGGCAGGGGGGCACACAGATACTCACGGAGGGGCAGGGGGGCACACAGACACTCACGGAGGGGCGGGGGGCACACAGACACTCACGGCAGGGCAGGGGGGCACACAGACACTCACGGAGGGGCAGGGGGGCACACATACACGGAGGGGCAGGGGGGCACACAGAAACTCACAGAGGGGCAGGCGATCCGGCGTACTGCGGTGGACAGCGGTACACAGGGCCTTTGTTGTGGGCCTTCGACAGTGTGTTAGTAAAACTCACCAAACCAAATTTAATTAATCATATCAAATTGTCACTAAAGACTCCTCAACATAAAGAAGTATATTATAAGTCCTAGCTACAACTCTTTAAACCATGGAGAAAAGAATAAGAAATACTAGATAACTATGACTCATATGAAGACGCTTTCAAAGCAAATGAAAGCAGTATAACTGATGTAAACTTTGCACAGTACAAAACAATGTTGCACAATGAACAGCAACACGAAGAAGAACTCCAGGCCCAACTAGATAAGGACACTCCTGACAGTAGCCAACCTTCTGTAACAGGAAGCCAAGAACCACTGAAAGACCAACTAATAACAAATGAGGCAGAATTAGCTATGATAGAAATAGAAAACACCATGTGTCAGTATGAAGATAAAGACGACTTAACTATACTACAATCAAAGCTAAACAATGAGCAGTGTAGCATTTTTCAAGAAGTAACAAAAGAAATTGCACATGGTGTACAACATGAAAATAAAGAATGTACCTGCCAAAATTACAAACCTATACTACTATACGTCAGTGGTGATACTGGTTCAGGCAAAACATTCTTAATCAAAATCATCAGCAAGTTCCTTCAACAATTGACAAACAACAAACTGTCAGCTGGTGTAACTGCCCCCACAGGTTTAGCTGCCTACAACATAGGTGGTGTCACTTTACACTGATTACTACTCCTGCCAGTAGAACACCAAAACAAATTAGATTATTACAAACTTTCTGCAGAAGCTGCAATGGAACTACGCAGAGTATTGAAACAAATGAAAATGCTACTAATAGATAAAGTGAGCATGGTGTCCAACCTAATGTTGGATTTGATTCACCTCAGATTACAAGAAATACTCAAAACAAACTAAGAAGAGCTCTTTGCAGGAAAACACATTATTGTTTTCGGAGATCTTCTTCAATTGACACCAGTAAAAGGTAAGCCTATTTTTAAAACATTAGGACACAAACTCTGCCGTAAAACTGTTGGCAGCATAGGAAATGTCAACCTTTGGTAACATTTCCAATACAGAGAATTAACAGAAAACATGCGCCAATCTGCAGATCTCACTTATGCCAACATCTTAAAAAGTATCAGAGTTGGTATACTTTCTAAAGAAGCAGAAGCAATATTGAAAACCCGGCACATTCATGCACTTTATGGTGATAATGCATCTGCTACAGATGTTATGGAGCAATTAGCCCACACAAATGTCAATTGTATGGCCTTAATGCCAACTCTTGCAAGCTGTTTCAAATTCAATGAAATAATGTTAAGTAAAGAAATGCAACCAATAATGGAAATTAGCGCCACAGACAAACTAGATGCACATGGAATGACACTACCCATGTGTGACCAAGCCACAACAAGACTAAATAGTTTAGAAAAATCAATCTCAAACACAGTAGGCTTGGAAAAGATATTAAAATTATCCTTAAATTGCAGAGTAATGCTGAAACGTAACCTTGACGTGGACCAAGGACTAGTTAATGGAGCATTGGGTACAGTTGTTGGCTTTCAAACATACCCACGTGACAATAAAATTCAGTTTGTCAATATTCTCTTTGACAAACTTTCAGAAGTAAAAAGAATAGGACGCTCAACAGCTCGATTCCTTCTCTTCATAGACATGTATGTTCGCAGAGAACAATTTTCTCTAACTCTTGCATACACAGTCACCATTCATAAATCACAAGGTCTTACCCTAGACAAAGCAATGATAGACATTGGTAACACAGTCTTTAAAGAAGGCAGGAGCTACGTAGCACTATCACGCTTACGTACACTTGACAGTCTATTTCTAACCAACTTTGATGCAAGTAAAATACACGCTGATATTCCTTGTACTTTAGAATACAATAGACTTCGTTCACTATACACTCCCCATCTAAACACATATTCTGTTCCACAAAAAGTAAAACATTATAAAAGAAAAATAAATCAAACAGAAAAGCAACAGGATGTCACTGCAAATCCTCCAAAGAGAGCAAAAGAAAGTAATACTTCATCAAGTGCCACAAGCAAAAAAGAATCAATTAGGGAAAGTAAACCAGGTACTTCTTGAAAGAAGGAAGACAAACTCCAAAAAAAGCAGTCAGATACAAAACTTCCTGGTCCATTTGAACTCTCAAATATAGTTGGTGTAAAATGCTACACAAATGTAGCATTGAATATTCTATTTTAATTACCACCAATTGTTGAGAACATTTACTTACACAGTACAGACCCATTGTGTTTGCAAATGTTAGTACTTCACATAAACGCAGCAAACAATCCTGACAACACGTATAGTGTTTATGGAATAGACAACAATTGGACTACTGTGCTGGAATGGTGAAATTCACTATAAACTCACAGGAAGATCCACAAGAATTTCTAATGTACTTACTATTAGTACTGGAAAACAAAAACATACATATAAATGAAATCTTTTAGATTTCATACATGTGGAAACATACATGCACTCTCTGCAACAA
Organism: Ambystoma mexicanum; assembly: GCF_040938575.1. Classification (NCBI taxonomy): domain Eukaryota; kingdom Metazoa; phylum Chordata; class Amphibia; order Caudata; family Ambystomatidae; genus Ambystoma; species Ambystoma mexicanum. Next base: position 1,509,908,989 of record NC_090937.1, on the reverse strand, counting down.
TGTGACACAACAACAAATCCCCAATGAACGCTTTGTGTATGTATCAATACCTAATTGTGAATCCGTTCCATTTCAGCAACTTGTACAAAATGCAAACCATGGTAGATTATGTTCGACCTGAAATTCAGATAATTGCTCCACGTTAGTAATAAAAACACATAGTAAATACGTAATACTAATACTTCTACGTTACAATGCAGATGGTACCAAAAACAACTGCAAGCTGACTGGATTCACACATGGTCAAATATCACTTGGTAGGAAAACCTTCACAACAATAGGTATAATCAACCACGCAGGAACCACAACCAATTCAGGGCACTAAACTGCATATATAAAAAAGAAATGTGGATGGTTTGAATGTAATGATAGTACCATTACTCTAAGCAGAGATTACCAGCAAATCTTACAAACGCTTATTTAATGTTCTTAAAACCAAAATTTGATCACTAAACTGTAGTTAAACCTTAAGTACACTTGTAGTAAAAAAATATAAACTGTCACAATATTCCAAAAGCTATCTAACTGCCCAAAGATGCTACAACAACTTAACAGATAAAATAATACCACTCAAATAGAGAAAAAAAACAGACAGTTAGAATACGCCAATTGGTATCTAACTGTCCCAAAATTTAGAAATATCCAAACAGATAAATCAATACCACGAAATTATATCAAAACATAAACAGTTAGAATACGCCTACTGGTATCTAACTGCTCCAAAATTTTACAATATCCTAAGAAATACCTAATATCTTACTGCTCCCAAAAACTGGAACAATCCAATGTATAAAGCATTAGCCAGAAACAACAAGTAAACACTGAAAACAAACAAACAAATAAACTCTAGCATAACACAAAAAGTGTTTTTTTTTAATCCAACATGGATTTTTTTTCTCCCACAGACCCAATGATTTTAGCAACAACCACAGAAACTGACCAAATTGCACAGTACTCTGGTTTGTCATCTACTAAATATGAGGGTCAAAAAAAAGAAGAAAATGTTGATTGTACAATGTAATAAGTCTTTATAAAATACTAATACTAACATGCTATTTTCTTTTGTCACAGAAATGAACAAGAAAAACATGGACTCCCGTTACTAAACCAAATAGTAAGTATAACATGATAAATACAACCATCGCAGCATATCACACCCATACTGGCTTATAACAATGTTCCTTATAAATGTGTTTTTGACCCAAAGTTATAAATCACTATGAGTGTGATATGCTGCGGTGCTTGTGGCCAGAGTATAGACTCTTGGGTGCATGGCATATGAGTGTGATACCCTGGCCACAACCACCCCAGCATATCACACCCATAGATTCAAGCACTGCAACCATTTTAATGTCTGCGGGCACAAGGAAGTTCCTAGAACACATTCAACTTGCCAGAGAACGATACGGACAGCGTATGTACGAACATTTCAGGACACTGCAAGTGTTCTTAGAACACTTTCTGCTTGACAACGAACAATACAGACGTCTTCAGGACACCCCCTGCGAACATTCCAGGACCCCACGAGTCTTCTTAGAATACTTTCAACTTGACACCGAATTTACAAACATTTCAGAACAGCCGTGTTGTCCGCAGACAAATCGAACACAACAAAAGCGTCTAGCACATAAAAAAATACAACATTGCACCTATCTCATACTTCCCCACCCTTCCCAAACACTCTTACACACCACCACACTCCACTAAATACAATCTTTAAACCAAGTTTCACCTCGCTGTCCGCGGTCGTCCGCGAATGCAAGATGTCGGGCGCCACCAAAAATCTGACGCGCTCCACGCCCCATGGTCTAAGTTGGTGTTTCCATAGGAAGAGCATTTTTTGGGTGGCTTATAACTTTGCTCCCTCTAGACGAATCCTCACCAAACTTTGCAGGAAAAGTATATGGCCCACTCTAAATATTTTTGCAAAGTTTGGTGATGTTTGGTGCAGGGGTGCAAAAGTTATAGGGGGGGTCCCAAAACATCTTTTTTTCCCATAGACTGAATGGGAGAAAAACTTTGTGCATGCCTACAGGTCAAACCGCTGGACGGATTTTCACCAAATTTGCATCAGGGACAGGGGCTTGGTTCCGAAAGCGTGCTTTTTAAATTTGATGACAATCCATCCAGTAGTTTCCTTTAAAACGACCCAAAAAAATATGTTGCAAAATATTAATGATATCTATGTCCGCTCCGCTGTCACACTTCACTGTTCGCTCCGCGGACAAGATACTGATTGGCTGGGGTGGCGTCATGGCCGCGGACACGTGACGTCTTCACTGATTGGCCGCAGCGAGCCCTGATGTGCGTCAGAATGTGTGGATGCGCCCGACATCTTGGATCCGAGGATAGCACGGTCACGCAGTGCCGAAATGCTGTTTTCGGAAACTGTTTTGGTCTGCTACAGTGCTTGGGGAGGTTCAGAGAGTAAGAGATGGGTGAAATAATGTACTTGTTTAGGCGGCAGGTGTTAATGATGTATTCGCCATGCCCGCCTTGTCTGGGATGTTTGTAAGTACTGAAAATGAGGGGTCTCATAAGGATAGTATGTCAGTCCGAGCTGTGGGCAGGCAATCTCAAACTGTTCTAAGGACACGCGTGGTGTTAGCGAACATTACAATTTAGTACATGCTGTAGTTACTATTTTTGTTTGTATGGGTGTGCTACTAATTTATACCCTGCCATGGGTGTGATATGCTGCAGTGGTTGTGGCCAGGGCCTAGAGTCTTGGGTGCATGGCAGTAGGCCGTAGGCTGTAGGCCATACTCCCAAGATGCTAGGCCCTGGCCACAACCACCACAGCATATCACAGCTATACCTACACCCGTAGTCTCGCATATCGATCAGGTGTTTATGGGGAGCACCTAGAGTCTTGGATGCAAAGCCAAAGGCCATGTACACAAGATCAAATTTGTACGTTCACAATGTATAAGGCACAATGGGTGTGATATGCTGTGGTAGTTGTGGACAGTACGTAGAGTCTTGGCTGCATGGCTGAAAGCCATGCACCCGAAAACACAGTTAGTTATAAGCACTGCAGTTACAAGGCACTAAGGGTTTCATATACTGGACATCCATGCATTCACATATATATGTCCTTACACCCAAGACTCTAGCCTCTGGCCACAACCACTGCAGAATATCACAGCTACACATAGACCCGTAGTATCAAACATCAATCAGGTGGTTGTGCAGAGGCCCCAGAGTCTTAAAGTTATAAGCACTGAAGTTATAAGGCAACATGGATTTTATATAGTGCAGTGGTAGTGGGCAGGATGTAGAGTTTTGGGTGCATGGCTGCAGGCCGTAGGGCGTACGCCATACTCCCAAAACTCTATGCCCTGGCCACAACCACCACAACATATCACCTTAATGCATACACCCGTAGTATTGATTAGCGGTCAGATGGTTCTGGGGAGGGTGTACAGTCTTGGGTGCATGGCCGAAGGCCATTCATCCAAGAACGACCTTATAAGCAGTGGAGTTATAAGCCACTGTACACCCATACATTCAAATATCTATGGACATACATCCAAACCTCTAGGCCCTAGAGTCTTAAGGCCATGCACCCACAAACAAAGTTATAAGCACTGAAGTTATAAGGCAACATGGATTTAATATAGTGCAGTGGTTGTGGGCAGGATGTAGAGTTTTGGGTGCATGGCTGCAGCCCGTAGGCCGTACGCCATACTGCCAAAATTCTAGGCCCTGCCCACAACCACCACATCATATCACAGCAATGCATACACCCGTAGCATTGCTTAACGGTCAGATGGTTCTGGGGAGGGTGTACATCCAAGAACAACCTTATAAGCAGTGGAGTTATAAGCCACTGTACACCCATACATTCAAATATCTATGGACATACATCCAAACCTCTAGGCCCTGCCCACAAGCACTGCAGCATATTAGACAGCCACGTTAGTGGATGTGTATTTACGGTAATGTTGCTGTTTCCATAGGATGAACACTTTTTGGGTGTCTTATAACTCTGCTCCCCCTGGACGAATCCTCACCAAACTTTGCAAAAAAAGTATATCGGCCACTTTGAATTTCTTTGGAAAGTTTGGTGATGTTTGGTCCAGGGGGGGAACAGTTATAAGGGGGAGGGGTCCCAAAATGTCTCTTTTCCCCTTAGAGTGAATGGGGGAAAAAGTTTGTGTCTGTGGACATGTGGCGCTTTCCCTGATTGGTTGTGGAACAGCGTGAAGTACATCAGATTTCTTCGGTGCCCCCCCATCTTTTATTCATGTTTTGGTGTACGTGGACATCGCCAGTAACATATACAGAACAAGACACCATTGCACTTGTCACACTTATTAAATACTATTTCAGAAGGTGATCTTTAAGGAGACTGGAATGGGATGTGGCTGCACAAACTGATAAAGTGGAGTTTTCTTGCCACCAAAGTCATACGGTTAAATGGAAGTTGGTGCTCACTGTAGCACTACCAATTAGTGCGTCTGGGTTACAATGCTTTTGAAATAATATTGCCGTCAGACTGGCTTCCTAAGTTTTGAATACTAAGCCCGCCATCTGCACTATTTGCTGGAAACTGCGATTCTGGAGATGTATGGGAGTAGCGGTCCTCATAATTGGATTTCAATATGTTGTTGCAAAGTAAGAATTTATTTGCCTTCTGAGTGAAGGTCACATGAATTGCTTTTTTGGTTGCACGCTCAAGAGGCCCACGCATCCGAGTGAATGTATAAGGGGCAATTGTTTTTTTACCTTGAGCGAAAGGGAAACTTTAGAAGCAATTCAAGGAATGAAAGGTTATATCAGTCCACACAGATTCTTCGGTGCAAATACATTGGTGCCTGACTTGGCCAAAAAGAATGGAGGCAGTACATATTATGTAAGTTCACTTTTGACCACTCTACACGACCCGCGTTTTAATTTTAAATTACATGAAACACAAATTGTGACAATATAACTGAAGTATATTCTTTCTGCACTGTTATATTTTTCCTCCAATAATGGAGAGTGCAGAGTTTCTGCCTTTGCAGGGTGTGACTACACTCACCCTTTTTAGCGTTAATATTTTTTGTTTGAAACGTTATGTTCGCCCACATAGCTTTGTGTATCACTTTGCACGTTCTTTTGGTCTTGTTTGAAATCACAAGACGTGATTTTTTTTTACTTGTCCATTCATTTTACCTTCATAAATGAATTATCGTCTTCCTGTGTAGTGCCATTTTTGTTACCTTACAGCGCATGCAGAATCTTAGCGTTTGCAGCCTGTTACTATATTTACACATGGTCAACACTAACATTTCACTAAAATGTTATGTTTGACCACTTACATTTGTGTATTAGTTTCCACATTCTTTGTGTCTTTTTTGCAAATTTTTGCTAAAGGTATTGACACGTATTTTCTGTTACGTTTTTCACCCAGGTACATCTTGCCGTACTGTCCATGCAATGGTTTCCAGATGCCGAGTGACAGCTTTTTTGGATGCCAAATACAACTGCTCATGAACGGTTGCCTGTCCATCACAATTATGTGGGATGACAGGCCAGGGCCGCTTTGCCCATACGCTGAACTCACTATTAGAAGATTAGAAGCAACATCACATCATTTATGGTGCTGTAGGCCGAAGGTCATGGCGCCTTCTTGGAAATTAATGTGCAAACAAAGCAGCTGCTTTAACCCAGAACGCATAATTTGTGTTTGGGAAAAGAACAATATGTGCCTCATCTTTAACATTTGCAATGACACCCTTAGAACCATTGTTACCATTTCATTAAAAATGGGATTACTCAGATGGTCTCTGACAGTTTCTTGTTAAATAAACCTACTTTACAAACTCTAAAATGTTAACGTTTTCTTTTACAATCCAGTCTATCATTTTAAAATGTAAGGTACTGCGTCGTACGTCGCTGTATGTTTATTTACAGGTTCTGTGTCACGTCACGTACTTGTGCTTTTGGCAGACTACCATGGAAAGGGAAGAGGGGCTATGTATGAAACAACCGCCTTCCCTTTCTATGGTGGCCATCTTGAAATAGGATTTTGTTTTGTAATACGACCCACCAAAGGCGCGCCGGGTTATAACCAGTAATCCTATTTTTTAGTAGCACACTTTACTGCTTTGTAAATCTAGACTATTACTGCCAAATATTATTGTGTCTATGTCATTTACTGAGAAATACATTGAGTGTTTTATGGTAGGACAGCTAATAAGGCAATTTTTCTAACAGCAATGAGCAAAGAGGCAACAAACTGTAATATGGCCCAGTAGATGGACGGCGAAAAATGTTGTGTGTTTGTCATTTGTAAGGTAGTGGCACTGTTTCTCATGATACTTCATTACAGCAGTGCTGCTGTTTCTTGGGGAGGAGGGATGAGCTTAGCTGATGTCAATTTCAGATAAGTAGAACTTTTGCTAAAAGTATATAATGTGTAGTGTATTGCTAATGGCTGCCTACCAATACGTGTTGGCGCTGTGTAAGGGAAATTTTGAAGGTGGACGTTCCTACATCAATATAAAATCTATTTCCACACTGTCCACGAGGCATATCTCTTGGTGTTAAGTGTGTACTGGTTCTGGGACACGTCACCATGCTCTACGCCAGCATATTGTCATATGGCATTCTCTGCAAGATGTATACTGTTTAGCAAAAGAACCTTATTAAAGGGATGTTATGGTTACGTTGCCCTACTGAAAATCTGTGACATTCAGTAAAAAAAAAAACTTTCTTAAAGGGACGTTATGGTTAAATTGCCCTACTAAACACCTGTAAAATTCACTAAAAAACTTTACAAACGTGACATAATGGTTCAAAGTAAAACCGAAAAACCCCTGAACTTCGCCAGTTATGGTAGGCTAAGCAACCATACCTGCCCGCACCACTGTGCACTGCTAAAGTAACATCCAGGCATGAAAGATGGCATCACAAATGTCATTGATGACATCACTGATGATATCACATGTCTATCCCCTTTGTTTTTGTTCACTGCCATATATATATATATAGTTAAAAAACTTTGTTCAAGGGATGTTATGGTTCAAAGTAAAACCGAAAAACCCTTGACATTTGCTAGTTATAGTAAGCTAAGCAACCATAACTTGCGCCACCTACGCGCGTTGCTAAGACTAACACCTAGGACATCAAAGATGACATCACAAATGTCATTGACAGTGTCTGGGACATAGAGAAGCTATCTGGGACCCAAACCAGAGGAGCAGATGGAGTCTGGATGCATGAGAAAATCCCTGAATGAAAGCCCTTGAATCAATTGTGTGGGGAGCTGCCTTTTTGTTAGTGGGTAGAGGAGGGTGAAACTGGGTAGTCCCTTCACACAAACCTCAGCATTACTGTATTGATACAACTGTATATAATGATTGTAAATTGTAAATTATCTAACATATTGTACCTTTTAATTGTAAACTTGTAATTACTGACAGATCGCTACTCTATGCACCAAACGTCTGAATAGTCTGTATATGTATATGCCTACTGTATATATTGCACTGTACTAGAGATCGGTGTATACCCCTTCTGTTCTTGTAACTTACTTGTCACTAAGCTGAAAGCATTTGTGTAACCCTTCCTGTACTGTGCGCCCTGATACCCCGGGTCAGTCATATAAAATAAATAAACAAACAAACAAACAAACAAAAACAAACAATGTATTAAATCTTACTCAAACTTTGTTCCCCATTAGAAAACCACCCCTCTGTTGAAATTGCATTGTGTTGGGAGCAGCCATCCTTAAACCGTTCCACTAAAGTGTGGGGAGGGGGGAAATTGTGTAGATCCTTAGCATATTTGATTAAAGTAAATCAATTAATTCCCACATAGAAAATCACAGGATGAGGGTTGTTTGAAAATAACAATGTCTCATGCCCAGTGTGTTAGAGCTGGTATATCCTCGTTGACTGTTTCTGAAATTCTTGACTTCCACATAGAAAGGGGGGAGTGACCATCCCAAAAATAAGTAATCCATAAATCACCACCTTTCAAGTCAGTGTGGAGGGTGTAAAACAAAATTCCTCATTCATTTCGAACAAGAATTACAAATTATTGCATGCCATCTGCATGTGTGGTGCAAAACAAAATATTTCTTTTGTTTTCATTTTTCTCTGACCTCAAACTATCAAGTCTTGCCTTTTATTTTTTAGTCCGTTGAAAAATAATTTTTATTTGAGTTCACTTTTCCCAACATTGCCTTTTAAATAACAAACTCAAATGATTTTTCTCATTGAATTGCTTTCCCACACAGCCCCTTTTTAAATCAGCAGCAAAACACACATTTTCCATTGTGTCCTCACTCTCTGCATCTTGCCTTTCAATCAAAGGTGTCATATTAAATTGAAGCCTGGAGCATGGGGGTTGCTGGGAGAAAAGTATTGTGTCAAAGTAAGTCCTTCCTGTGGACCCTGTATTAGATTTGAAGGTTTTCTGTTGGTTACATTGAAATTAAATATGTGTAAATTGTTATTGCATGTTTCAAAATTTCAGCTGTGTTGTTTTATATAACTGAGTCATAGTTGTGATTTTGGCTGTTGTCACAGCATTAGTGGCTGATGTTAGTCTGTTTGTCAAATCTTGATTCAATAAATTAATACATATATATTCTTACTACACACTGGCCTGGCTCCTAGTCCATTGGTGAAATCAAGTATCTGTTGAGGATGGGTGCGATATGGGTTGGATGCCTCACCAAACTGAACTTGAATACACAGTATTTTATTGTGTGCCATCTTGCTTAGGGGGTAGGGGTGGAACTCCCTGAGTTGAGTTTGACTGCATAATAAACCATGACAGATGGAACAGCAACTGGCCCTTTCCTGGTTGGCACTATCTTGAATGTGGGGAGGCAACAGGGAGCCTCACCTTGTTTTCTCCCATCGTCCCCATGCTACCCCCATGCACGAAAGACAAAACATATGCTTTCCCCACTTACCTGCTGGACTAGAGCTTTGGGCTCTGTTACCGGCACTCATCCTAAATGCAGAAGGATATCACATCCGTGTCGGGCGGTGGTTATGGCCAGTAATGGCACACACCGAGTCATTTGCTTAGCTCGGATCTACCTAGGCTCAGGCAGGAGGGCTTTTACCAGCCATGTCCACCCTCCGACGTGGGCTGATTGCCATAAGATAACACAAGTTGAAAAGGCCACTGTATGAACAACGATAGCAGCCTTTCCTCCGTCTACTTTCAGAACCTCCAGACCACACTGTTCCAGGTGGTAACACATTGGGGCAGGGACCTGTGGTACTAATACCCACATATTGCAGAAGAAAACAGGAGATACACATCTAACTATAGCACTGACCAACGTAACATAATTTGCAGTAGTTGGGTAAGACTGCTACAACGGCCACCCCTGCTTCAGAACCAGGGAAACAATGCCACATTACTGCATGGAATCACTACAATTCCAGGTTTGATGTATATTTTGTGTCCATTGGAGATATCTTTAATTAGCAATTGGATTGTTGTTTTTAAGATGTTGGTCTCAATATAGTTCCTTACATTAACAGAAGTTTCTGTAGGTTACTGAATGCCACAGTATACAGCTCCTTACTTGTGATAGTGATTTGCTGAGTCTTTCAGGCTGCGTTATGTTTTGGATGGAGATTGTGTGAAAAGGTACATTATTGAAAATGCAGACAAGAGAGCATGTAATTGTTATTTGAGGCTCATTTTTCAGGTTTGCTTGTCGTGCATTTGCAATTATACTCTAATGTTGACGAGATCTTATTCTGGGATGATAAAGTACAATGAAGAGCAAAAACCTATGTGCGCTATGCCTGAAATACTTGGCTCAAAGAGTTTACAGTTAAACAGATAAACGAGGAAGAAAGGGAATGTAATATCTCTTTTGCCTTTTAATTGGTAGCATTGGCTGGGGGCAGTCTATACTATTCAGAAATGTGAAGAAGCATTGGAGACTTCCATGCAACAATGGTGCTGTCAGTACCAATTTAGAAGGCTCAAGCAGCACGTTGTAAAAGCAAAGGTCTTTATTAAAAGTAGACAAAAAAAGTAAAAATCATAATTTGCTTTTACAATTATCCAAACAATATATTTATGCTGTTGCATCCGCTAATACACATTTGGACTCTCTAAATAAAGAAGGTGCTTCAATGGGCCCATATTTAAGCAACAAAAAAAGCAGGATCCACGGCTAAGCGTGTATAGCTCAACACATTTATTTCTAAGAGTTGATACATTTTAGATGGTCATTATGGTTCTCCTTCATATATAGTGTGCAACAACATTTTGTCGGAATACTAGCACCTTTGTTATACACTTCCGCACTGTTAGTAGAACAGAAATTAGTCATGTAGCAAGTTTTCTATCTTTGATGATGGATTTTGGGCTCGCTCAATTGGTTCATGAACCCACCCACCAGCTAGGCAATATACTGGATTTTATCTGTGCCCCTGTGTTACTTATCACTGTTTCTTCTTTGCTCCCCGTATTATGGTCTGATCATTTTCTGATTCCTTTTTCCATCCTTCTGCCAGGCCCAGTCTTGCAATCCTCTAAACCGGCTAGTTAAAAACGGAATTGGCGCAATTTAGAATCATCTGTGCTGTCAGCCTCTCTCCTTTCTCATTGTGTACAACATAATCCCTGCACTCTAGCTGCTTTGGATGATACCTTCCTGACTGTGGCCGATCTACTGGCACCTGCTAGGCTCTGTAAGGAAAGAATTCATGTGCCTGAACCCTGGTTCACGGCAGAACTCAGAGCTTTAAAACTTGGATGCCGTCAGGCTGAAAGGAAATGGCGTGCAGCCTATACGACCGCTGATAGAGCTGCCTTTCATCTCACCTTGTTAATATTCCAAAAGGCAATTGTGGCTGCTAAACAATCATTTTGTAGTGATAAAGTCGAATGTGCTGTTAATAGGCCGAAAGCACTATTTGAATTAGTCCAATCTCTTTCCACACCTACGGAAGCTGCTGCCTCTATTGAACCTTTGAAAATTCTCTGTCACTCCCGCTCCTCTTTTTTCCACTCTAAAATTGAATCTATACTCAAGGATATTCAAGACAACTCAATCGGGAGGGCCATTGTTCAGTCACCCCCTGAACTGCCAGCCTCCAATGCCTCTTGGCTATCCTTCCCTGTCTTCTCCGAGCAGGACATGTCTACTGCCATCCATTGCCTTAAATCAACTTCGCCTGCAGATGCCATACCACTGTCTGTGTTCAAAGATATCTCTGGAGACCTCATTTCACATATCAGTACGGCAGTGAATATGTCCTTTCAAGAGGGGTCTAATGAAGAATGACCTCTTCTGAAGAAGTCCTCCCTAGACCCTGGTGTGCTCACCGATTTCCGGCCCATTTCTCTTCTTCCTGCCTTGATGAAGGTTTTGGAAACTCTTGTTTCTCCCCTTCTGTCATCCTTTCTGGAAACTTCCAAGTTTTTCAATACATTTCAGTCCGGTTTTCGGCCGGAGAGAGGAACCGAATCAGTACTTAACTCTGTGCTAGATGACTTAACATGCCTAGTTGATCAGGGTGGGTGGAGCGCTTCTCCTGCTGGACCTGTTGATGGTTTTCGACACTGTAGATCATTCCACTCTGATCTCCCGCTTGTCGAGCGCCGGCCTGGGCGGCCAAGTGCTGAGCTGGTTCACTGCCTTCCTTGCTAACCAGTCTCAATCTGTTTTTTTGCCTCCTTTCTGCTCGAAGTCCCACAGGGACAATCTCACAGAGTTCCCATGTACTGCAGGTCACAGGTTCCCCTCAGGGTCACAGGTGCCCCTCTGGTAGCTGCAGTGACATCCATGTCTTTGCAGCCTAAGGGTTGCATTTAAAATATGCCCCCCTGTTCAACAAATGGAGATCCTGTCCTGGTGGCACAATGAGTTGTAAATATAAGCCATACCTGAGTAAGAGCATGGTGGCCAGCATCTCTGAGAGTTAGCCCAGCCACATTAAATTGATTTTGCACATGTATCAGCCCTGTGGCCAAGTTCAAGCTGAGGAAGAATTATGTGTATTCCTCCAACACAAGGTTCACCCCTGTCCACTGACAGGACTGTAACTCCTGGGAATGGCTTCTCTTTGTTCCTTTGTAAGGGCGGGTCACCTTTTCCCAGGAACAGTCACTCCTCAAGATGCTGGCCTTACAGTTTTGCAAGGGTTCTACTATCTTGGTTCTTTCTGCCTCTCTTTCTCTTTCCTGTCCCCTCCACATTCTCTGGAGAAAATTACTGTTGGTGTGACATCATAAGGGCAAAGTCCACACATTTTGAGAACAGGGATTGGGCCCTTAAAGCAGAGTAGCTTTTGTCTGATTACCTGGGGACTTTTCCCTATAAAAGGAATAGTCTCCCACCACGTTTTTGAATCATCATGCAAATCATCTAGAAACATCTTTGTATGATTACTTGAGAAGATTTTGTTGAACCCTGCTGAGAGCAGTTTTTTCTAAAGTCCTCCAGTTGTGAGGTGCTGTCAGGTTTTCCAAGTCAAAGACCAGCTCTGTCCACTAACCATACCCAGGGACCATTGGGGGTGAACTCTGCTGCTGGACCATAAACCTGTCTCTCTGGCAACCACCCTGTTGCCTAGGACCTCACTGTGTTGTAGGTATCCTGACGGTGCGTGCTGTCCTGCCCAATTTTTGGGATGCCGAGAAACAGACTGACATTGGTCCTTGAGTCCCTTGAGTGGGAACCACAGAACCTGGAATCCAGAAAACCAAAGATGCATCTTGTCGATGGCGACCCGCGCCGAGCCATGATTCGAGCACGCCTGGATGCCAACTGACTCATCAGAACCCTTCACTGTTGTCCTTTGGCATCCATTGCTCTCCGAATCGCCAACCAATCTTCAAACTAGTTTGCCACTGCAAATCACTTTGTTGCCTCAGCTCAAAGTACAAACTACTGTTGCCTTGGCGTTCTGGAGTCACCGTCGTAAATTCCAGCTTCTTCACTGCCGCTTCTGTAAGTCGATTGTTCCAACCCTAGTGTTCCCACAACCGCAACTCGCTTGTGCATCTTGGTACCAGATGAACTACCGCTGACGCTCAACCGGCGAACAAGACCTGGTAACCGCCCGATCTGCATAGCTTGTGTAGACGCTACCACACCTTCTCCTTCCGTTCAACACTGATTTATCGCCGGCTCACAGCTGGACAATCGTGACTGCTGTATCTGTGACCCGAGCCGACACAGCTGTCGACATTGAGAAGCCTGGTTTGATAGCATCGAACCCCCAATACATTTTCAGAGGTGATATTCACCAATATCTGCACCCCCATAGATCTTTGGGCCCTAGAAACCAGCTGGTCAATTTTAAGCCCCTTTGCATTTCATCATTTTTTAACATTGTGGTCTTTTAAATGCCTTTCTCTCATGAGAAGTGCTGCATCAAGTCTATCTGTGCATATTCTGTGTTTCTTCTACAGGGGTGGTTTTACAGTGTTTTTTGGTTAGTTAGTCTTGTACATGGTGTGTCTGAAAAGTGTATATATTTTTTTATAGAACCTTAATTGGACATTACCTTATTTTGGACTGTGATACTTCACTGTTTGGGTGGCTTCTGAACCACATTCACACACCTCTTACCAGTATATACTTCCCTCATCCCACATTACCACAAAAGCCTAAGGAGGCATATCTCTTGATATCCTGTTTTAACTTCATGACTGTGTTGGCTCTTGGTTTAATGAAGTGTGAGGGCTGAGTGGGCGTTTTCGCTTCTACTTATCCTTGTACGTCAGTGTGTCAACGATAGTCTTTCATGTGGAATAGACCCCTTTACAACATTACTTATTGCCTAGCTACTTTGGAAATACTATTTTTCACATGAAGGGTATGCCCGACCTGGTTTGACACATTTTGGAGAACTGTGGTGGTGGGACAATTCATCCCACAGTTCAGCAGCAGAGGAGAGTGTGTGAACACAGCATGCCATCACTGAATGATTATGGTTCAAAATAAGCACATGGTAAATGGTGTGCAGGCTAGTAAACGAGCTGCATACGCTCGAGCTCTAAATTACCATTACAAAACAACAGAAGATGGTGAGTTTACTCCCATTCTTGTTCATATATCTAGCAGAAATGCCATCTTGATAGAAATGAAAGTCATGCATAGGAAGCTGTAAGCACTCTAGTATTCTTTCTCTTCCATTTGTAAATCATTAATATAGCATGTACTGATGGGAAATTACTAGAGGGATAGCCAATAAGAATCTCTGAATGTTTAAGAAACTTGAACATTGGAGTTAAGGCAATGGAGGTTTGAGGGTAAACAAGGGACTAATGCATTAACAAAAAAAAAAAAAGATCATTAATTTTTCTTGAATGGAAATAATTATGCAACTTGAAAACTATTAGAAGACTGTCACTGCGCACAGAAAAATATATATGTATATGTTCAACCAGATAATATGAAATGTTCAGATAATAGCAATCATGATCCGATGCTGTAAGTAATTGAAATCACACATGAAATTGTGAGAAATGTCTTCATTGTATTGTAAGGTAATAGCCGACATGTGTTTCGACCCCGACGGTCGTTTTCAAGGCCTCTGGATGCACAAGTTGTTATTCGAACCTTAGATAGAATATTTTCGAATGACCTTGAGTCAAGTTATCGCCTGGTCAATTAGCACAAAGTCAATGGGTTAAATCCCCGCGTCACTTTCATGGGTAAGAGAATCCCCACAATCAATAAGCTCGCGAGCGTAGAGGTAGGATTAGTTTCTTAACACATAAAAAGTACTTTATAATGTGCATACATCCTGTGGTACTACATTTCGGTGACAACCTTTCAACTGATATACTATATAATTCTGTTAATTACTGCTTATCTTCATAAGCCTTGCAACACGTGTGCTTTGAGTAAGAGGTTAAACTTACAGAGCTTGAAACGCTGGTCGAATGCGTTTCTTTATTGTCACACATCAGTGCATCTGACTTCCCCACACATGATGTAGTTAATCAGACCAGTTTTTCAGTTATGAGTACATTAAAGTAATAACTGCGTATTTCAAATTAAAATAATTGTACTAAAAAAAAAAATACCTATGCGTTGCATGCGACAATACATCAATACCATTATCTGTGCCATGAGTTGTTCATTTGCTGAGCACTTGCAAATGCACTATACATAATCGTTTAGCAGAGAAACGAGTCACATAACTTTGTATTCTTCTGTTGAGTCTCCCAGATGTGCCTGCATCAGGAATCCAGGTGTTCGGGGAATGGCATTAATTCTGTATGGGCTGTCACTACTCTTTGGTTATCCATCTAGTAGAGGTCCAGTTCATGCATTCATATCGAACTCTCAAATAAAATATGCCTTTTCACAGCCCATCACTGCAGGTTGAAAAAAAGCTGTGCCAATGCACCCTGAGGTTGTGGTGTGTTTTTCCCAAACAACAATGATGGCAATCATGGAAGGAATGCCATCAATGTTTAATGTTTTTCAATATGTTGTAGAAGCACAATGAAGCCCATCCACGGCACTAGAAGGAAAGGCAACACTTCAAAGAGCACAGAGTGCAAGGCGAGCATCCCACCCCTCTCCTCCTGCTATCCTTTCTCTCCGCCATAGGCTTGTCACCTACATATCATTTCTTCTCATGAGCACCGACACGTTTCCATCAGAGAACCCTAGTGTGCCAGAAGCCTCTGATAGTAGAAATCGATGACAGAACCAGATCCATCAATTCCAATCTACTAGGGAGTTTCTGATGCCATTCTAGTAAAACTTTCTCTGCTCTGTATATCACAGGCAACTTTGCTACGCATTGCTAAGTTTGAGAGTGTTATTAAGTCCATATATAATGTCTGGTATTTAGTTTTGGGTGCCCCTTTTTTTAGCTAACTACATCAATGTTTGCAAAGTCACTTGACCAAAATGCTTTCCCACATTTACCTGCTGTATAGAATTCACGTTGCACATGCTAGTCAATTTCAAGTCTGTGTACAGGCTTTGGATGCAATGTCTGCATGCACCAACATGTCAGTGATTGCATGTAGCACTGAACTTGATAATGGTAGTGTTGAGAAAAAAAGTGACTTTTTTCATGGCTTATTCTCCATGCAATATCTCAGACGTCTGCAACGTTTGACTCTCCAGATGTTTTGGACTACAACTCCCATCAGCCCTAGCCAACATAGTCAACATCAAAGGATCATGGGAGTCGTTGTTTATAACATCTGGAGAGCCACAGGTTGCAGACCCCTGCAACATCTAATACGCCATTGTTCTTCCCAGTTCATCTGTAAATGCAGGGAGTATGACCCTAATGCTAAAACAGCCGTATCCAGAGGCATTCACGCCACAATGAGACCACAATTGCAAACACATACCTAGGGGCATTAAACACGCATCGCCGCACAAGCGTATGGCGAAGAGGTAGTAGTCCTTCGAGACTTCTTGTGTTCTATCTCTCATCCTTTATCTGGCCAAGTGCCGTCCTTCTAATGCTCCTGCAGAGAGTTCTCCTACACTGCATTCAATGTGTAGTGATAGATTACTCTTCTGAGGAAAAGAACACATCAACTCTCAGCTCACTGCGCAAAACATTACAACCAAATGTGTTGTCACCAGCATAGCGCTCATTGTTCTGGAGTAATGTAAGCAAACCTACTGGGATGAACAGGAGAAAGCCAGGCTTATCAGCAAGGAAACTGCAGTCACACATTGTTGTCAGCAATGTCCCTCTAATTAATGTTTTGAAATTTGGGGAACCCTGTGGGGATAATGATGAGTATTATAAATCCATGTCTTTTTGCAACGACGGTTCGACCTACTGCGGAGGTAGAAGAGGGAATATCAGAAAAAAAGTAATCCTGAAATACATGTTTGACACAGGAAAATGAAATGGGAACGTTTGTGATCAATTGCGATGGAAAAATGCTGAACCACATTGAGAAAAGGAGACAACGTGATCTGCAGCCTGCAAATATTTTTCCGCATTTTGAGCATATCGCCTGCCAATTAAGGTCCATCTGAACACTGTTGGGTGTCTTGGCCCACGTTCAAGTTATTATGCTGCAACACTTGGTGCTGTGGGCTTAGGAAATCCAAGAAGGCAGAAAAGCTGACATTTGCGCCAGAATCCTGGAGAACCGCGCAGTTTTGCACACAGCAAAATGGTCCCCTGACCTGCCACCCACCAGTGCGAGCGTGAGGGGCCAGGAGTGCCATGAGTGAAATGTGTGCCAGAGGAAAAACAGCAGTGCCGGTGGCTAAAATAAAAAAGCGCGTTGAAATCACATTTGTTTCTCTGAAATGCAAGCTAAGAATGCCTATTTTAAACATTGCAAGATATTCAAAAATCTCAATGAACACCAGCAGACATTTGGCAGAAGGTAGACGTGTGTGCATACAAAATCTGGGAAAAGAAAGAGCCCAAAACAATGTTTATAACAAAACTGGCTGAGCTGTGGATGTCAGCAGCTGAAGTGAAATTGGACTGAAAGACACTCAAATCTAAATATTTAAAATAAATGAGTGACCTACTGTTGAGTGTCACATAGTTTGCAACTGTTGAAATGTCATAGTTTTGAACTTAGAATGAGCGTTCTTGCTGCATGTGTAAAAATTGTCAGTTGATTTGAATGTAGAAAACTGGGAACTAAAGTGACATTTAGCTTAAGCCTGGCTTGAAGAGAATGAATTCTGCCCGGCAACTACCCCCGACAGGAGTGAAACTTGCTCAGCCACTGTTCCCAGGCCTGGCTGCATTCTGCTGCCCCTGCCAAAAGGAGATGACACCTCTCTCATTGAATTAGGAGAGAAGCACACAGGGACTACAGGAAACTAAACAAAGCACTGTCCTTGGCCCAGGCAAATGTTAAATTACGGGGGTCGTAAATGGCTTCCTCTTGGAAGGAATCGGGGAGGGGCACTGCATCTGTGAGCCAGCCTAGCTTGGGGGAAGTGGATAAACCAGAAATTCCACCATGTGCTTTGGAAAACCACACCCCTTTGGGGCCAGAGCATAATTTTAAAAAGATGGATAATTCATAGTGCGGACTTGTAAAAATGATATAAATAGCATCCTCATTCTTGTGATTTTTCTGTGCACATCTTAAGAGGTGTTAGGACCCTCTGGTATGTTCTTGGGGATAGTAGCGGAAAAAAGGTTGTTACTCCAAATGTATGCATGTTAAAAATCTGACACTTTATCATCTGAAACCCATATCCCTGGTGCACATTTGTGTAAAATCTGGAAAGGTTTAGAGGTCATTATCTGGATGAAAAGGGCAGAATTCTGTCATAAGTGGACACGACATCTTACAAAGACAGGGATCGGATGGGTTGGTGCTACAGAAAATATGTTAACTGGACATATAATATTAGAAAAATGGTACATAGATAAATATGTATTTGGATCAGAAATAGATTTGTGTGCAATTTGACAAGGGGAGGATCCTCTGACCATAAACCTACCTCATCACTCTGACTCACAACCCAGTTCCCCCAATCAAGGGAGAGAAGAGGAACTGGCCAATGATAAGTTGAGAGGGTTGGGCATAGAAGATGAGCCGACCCTCCCACTTTCTAAACACTTAAAAGGAGACTGTGCAGGACAGGTAGGGATATTCACTTCCCACTTCATGCTGATTTCTTGCGGAGCGTTTTGCCAGAAGACACCAGATCCAGCACTTAGACTTCAGAATCAGGAATCTTGTGTTCCTTCTGTGACCTCAAACCTGAAAACTGTCATCTGTCATTCTGAGCTTGACTTTTCTTTTGAGAATCTACCTTCACGAAATCATCCGTATCTCCGGAACCGTTTGTCCTACGAACGACATTTAACTTTTCTATCCATTATACTTTTTCCGTAATCGCGCTCGACGCTCTCGGAAAAATTGCTGTGAATTGCGATTTTGCTCAATTTCTTCACTTGGCAAAACAGCAGCTCCTTTCTTTCCTTTGCTGAAATTCGTTTGCAACCTGACAATCATTCATAGAGCATTGCTAAAGTGATCCTGAACTAATTTCAAGTAGCTATTACTCACCCTGAACCTCTAGAGGGAATTAAAAATCATTTTAGCATATTTTTCCTTCTTTGCATACCACCTTTAAATTACTTTGCCTGTGTTTAAAAGTGATGACATTATCTTTTGCTGAAATCATATTAGTTTATTCCTGTGTTGCTCTTATTCATCTTTGCATCTCCTTGAAACCAGAAAGCATTCTCTGATACCGTATTCCCCTGTTCCTAGTCATAAGTCACCAGAACTGTGCTATTGTAGGATTACCTATTGCTGATTACTGCTCATATTCACAAGTGTGATATCAAATATTAATTTATTATAAAAGAGTGATATATATATTGTTTAATTATCAAATAAACCTTTTAAATTTGCAAAACAAACTTACTTCTTGGCTCAGTGGGGTCAGGGGGATTCTAAGAGAGGGTTGTTATATAAGGGTTGTCATCCAGAGTACACAAACTGGACATACAAATATATAAATAAGGGCTTCCCTTGAGCAATTCCAGACAAGGCACTGACTTAGTGGGACTGCTTGATTGCAGTCTTTAACAAAGTGGGGGCTCGTAGCCGGGGATTCTGGATTAGATCTATCACTTGTGCACATGAATACAGTGTGCTAGCTGACAGGATACATATCTGGTTAGATCACCACGCTGTGTTATGCTGTAAAGCACTCCTCAAAGGAACGCTCTAAGAAAACTGTCTGTTTTGCAAAATAAAATACAAACATCTGTAAGTCAGGAAGGAAATCAAGTTCCAGAATGACGACCTTGGTAGATATCAAAATAGCCAGGGAGCACCTCTCACATAAACTGTTGGTGAGAGGTGAATGGTCTGAACAGGACCAAAATGTATAAATGCAGGCGATCACACAACAGGTCACTACAAATGGGTCAGATATGTGGCCCTGAGTAAACTATATATGACTCCTAAGGCCAAAGATTAACACAATAAGATTGCCAGGATAGCAGCATATTTGTATCTATATATGGGAGCCATGCAGGACAAATGTGCTGAAGGCCAAGATCTGGCAAATAGGCAACTGATGGCATTAGAGACGGCCCAATCTGACCTGGACTCTTCTTAGCAGAGGCTGCACAGGAGCCAGGAGTCAGAAAATGATAGTAGACAGTACATCATTAAAATAAAGGAGGATATGGATATCCTGCAACAGGAAAAGGCTGACCAGGATACCAGAATTCTGGCTTTGCAGAAGGAGCACCAAGATAGTTTGGACTCCTTACTGCAGTTCCAGAAAAAGCTGGAGCAACAGATCAATCTCAACAGCGTGTGCACAGAGCAGGTAGCCACCCTGCAAATCCAACTAGACAGAGAGAAAGAGGAAAACAATAAAATGATTTTGAAAGACCTGGATACCCAGGCAGAGTTTGATGAAGAGTGCCAGAAAGCTGGTGCCCTTCAACGGCAGAGGGACGACCTGGCGGCACAGAGGCAGGTTCTTAGTCAGGAAAGGGACACCTTAGGTCAGGAAGTCTGCCAATTAAAAGAAAAAATTGAAGGAAATCACCTGGCCCTCCAGGGGCTGGGTGACCTCCAAAAAGAGCATCACGACTTGCTTGAGCACACCAGGAGGGTGGAAGATGCTCTGGCAAGAAAGAGCAGGCCAGTAGGGATGGGACTCAGGAGGTAACCCTCCTGCAGCAAAGACTGGCCCAGTACTCCAGGACCAATCAGGAGGCACAGAGAGAGAATTAGGCTCTCTGTCAGCACAATGATAGGCTCCAGCAACAGGTAGTCATGCAGCAGAGACTGATAGAGTCTAGTAAGGCCTTGGTTGAGGAACTGAAAGCCCAGGCTCTTGCATTGCAACCAGGAGCAGGGGCTGATAGAGATGAAGTTCGCTGGGAAAGGGAAACACCTGAGCATAACCTCAGGAGCCCTAGTACCAGAGGCCTTCATCTCTCCCAGCCCCTGGACTCTGCCACCCTCATGTCCCCTGGCGCACATGAGCATGGGCCACAGGGATGGCAGATTACTATCCAGCCAAAAGGATGGGGCTCATAGGCCAGTACCTCCCAGGAATGGATGGGCGGGCATCCGGGTATGGGCACCTAAGCACAGTGCAATTTTGTGGGGAACCCCAGGAGAGTAGGCCGACTAAGGGCATCCTGAAAACCTCTGCCCAGTTAGGTGAGTGGGGGGGTACCCAGCAAATACTGGTAGCAAAGATGGATCTGAAGACTCCTCTGAGCGTCACAGGACACAGGAGACCAGGTCCCCACATTCTGCCAGCCATTCCCAGGCTCACAGAATCCGGGAAAACCTGGAAGATCAGACGGGCACCTCCGGGAGCAGTGCTTCTGAGTCGGAGGATGAATGGACCAGGGTTACCCGAACCAAAAGGCCAATAAGGCAAAATTGACCCGTTAAAACAGATTAAGGCAATCAGGAGTGTCATCACGCCTAATCACAAGAACTCCAAGTATTCTGTGTGGGAACACTTGGAGCTCCTTGAGCAAATGATGGAGACCTTCCATTTGAAGGACAGCAGTAGCTGCATCTAATACGTCAAATGGACATTCTCCCCAGAATACTCCAGTTTCTTTGCGGGGCTGGAGGACCAAAATCATTCAAGATGGTCAATGCATAGGGCGGCCATCCTGAAACATTTTTCTGTTCACCGGAATCCCCAAGAGGCTCGCAAGGCAGCCTACAATTTGCAATGTGGGGAGGATCAGGCCCCACAAGAATTTGTGCAAGAATTGAAGCGTGCCTTTGCGCAGACCACCAGAAGGGTGCGCACGGACAGCAGAGAATTCATCAACACATTTTTCCATGCTTTCCCCAAATACATAATGACCCAGCTCGTGAGAGATTTTCACGAGAAAAGATCTTTAGACTGGGTCATTGAGCAAGCCACCCGCATCTATGAGGTGCAGAAACCGGAGGAAAACAAGAATCAGCCAAAAAAAACCAAAACCAACAGCACCCCTGCTGTTGCCAAGGTGTCAGAGGTAAAGGTTGCCCCCGTTTTAGATTTGGAGATGGGGGGACCTAACAACCTGCCTGCACCAAATAATGCACAGCCCAGAAGGCCCTCGGGCCAGTCACAGACAGGGAGTCAAGGAAGTAGTCCCACAAATGGGGTCCCCCGCTCCCCTGACTATGTAAGTCCCCGCTACAAGGGAATCCGACCCATCCTGGGTTATGTGTGGACTCCTCCAGCCCAAGGGGTGGATCCAGCCAAGCGCCTAACCCGGGGAACTTCCCTCCTAACTTCCCCCAGGAGGGCAGAAATTCACCAAATCCAGGCAGAAATTTTTCTCCAGGTATCCACCCAATTTCCAACCCCAAAACCATCCATCCTTCTTTCCCCAATTCCCTGAGCCCAGACAACCTAATCCGGGAGAGGGGAGGCCAAGGGTGGAGGGGTACCCATATCTTCCCAACCCAGGGTATTACCAGAGAAGGAATAGCTACCCTTCTCGGGATCAGCCCAGGGGAGAAAACAGGACCCCGTATCAGCCTGAGCGGGTTTCACAGTTAGAGCGCCAGGTCCAAAATATGGCACGGGATCTGGGTCACATACTGAGGGCTCAACAGAAACCTCAGATGAGCATGCCAGCGCAGAATGCCCCAAACTTTGGGCCTGGTACTCCAGAACAATGACGGGGGCAGCACCCCGATAACCCACCGGTTCCCAGGGAGGAGGCACAAGGGGAAAGGGGGTGTAAAGCCTTGGAGGAAGCTTCCTTTCCAACTTGTAAACAGCCCCTGGAAAACCAAGAACCGGAAACAAAATCTCCTACCCCTGAAAGTCTGCCACCCAAGGAGCAGAGAGGAGGTAGGAGAAACAAAGGACCCAAACAGACCCACTTTGTGGAGGAGATACAGGTCTTCCAATTCGAGGGAGAGGGATCCTCAGAGGATCCTGGGAAAAGGATCTTCTCCTTCAGAGATGGGGGAACTCCTCCCAAGGAAAAATGGGTCCCAAGAGATTCCAATCCAGACTGGATAGATGTGGGGATTGAGCTGTCGCCGCCCATCATCCGAACCCAGAACCAACAATACCAAAAACCCCTGGTTCAAACCCATCCTGGTGACTGCCTCCAAAAAGGCAAGGGCGGCCCAGAACCGGAACCAGGGGAACATAAAGCCGAATCAACAGACTGGGTAGATGTGGGGATTGAGCTGTCGCCGCCCATCATTCTATCCCAGAACCAACAATACCAAAATCCCATCCGGATGACTGCCTCCAAAAGGGGGGGGGGGGGCTAAACCATTTCAAGTTGCCAACTTTATCTTTCAGATTCCCCAGGCTCTCCACAGAATTCTGCCCAAATCTCTTCTCTCGCCATGTCCATAACCACAAAGTTACCCCACCAGTTGTCCAAAAATGTGCATTATCTGTGCCCCCTTGAGGAGAAGGAGGGAAGATATTATGCCCCGGTACAAGTACAGGGGCAGGGTACAATTTTGGCACTGGTGGACACTGGATCCCAAGCTACCCTTCTGTCCAAAAGGGCCTTTGATGAACTAAATGCAGGAAGGGGGGAGAATTACCGTATTCCTCTCACCTCTCTTCCTGGACAACTGCAGAACTTTGACGGGAAGGAAATTCCCTTCGAGGGGACTGCAGACTTGGACATTAAAATTGGGCGACACAAGGTGAAACACCCGGTCATAGTAGTGACTCCAGAGGGCACCCCTGTTTACTAGGCAATTACCTCCTGAGAAGGTTGTCACCCCTAATAGATTGTGTAAACAAGGTCCTCTGGACACAGACTAGCCGACCAATAAAATTAAAACAGAGTTTCAACCATGTTAGTTTAAACGGCATCTGCCACATGGTTGAACAAAAATCTGACCAAGTAGAATTTCACTTCCAGAACAACCAAATTCCAGACGTGACAGTAATAGCAGTAGGGCAACAGACTGGTGATGGGGGGTCCTTCCTATTTCTGAAAATCAACCTTCCTTCCAGTTTAAGGTGGTATTCCACACTGGAAGGAAACACTCTGACATTCTTTACCAGTCCACAATCAGACACTCCCACTCTTATAGTCCAGAAAGATGCGAAATCAGCACAGAGCCTGGCTGAAATTCAGCAAATTGGAGAGCAGTTGTTCATCCCTGTTCAGTTAAATGATGGGAAGGACTCTGTTCTCGCTCGAGTGTGTGTGAACAACGGTAAGAGCTTCATCAGCGAAGCCATGTTCCGCCAACTCCCAAAAGATCCAGCCATTCCCACATTCAAACTGATAGACAAATGGGAAATGGATCTGGAAACACCCAATTTGAAACATCTCCTGCCAAGCAGCTGTATGCTCAAAATCTCCATTGGCATCAAGAGCATAGTCCATAATTGTTGGGTCGTGCGAGACGTCACTGCCACCTTTTACTTAGGCAGTGACATTCTCAATCGCTTTGCCATTAGTTTGTACCTAATAAAATTCAAAGCTTGGTCCCGATTAGCGGATAATCTCATGGGCTTTGATGATCCAGAAAAAGCATTTAGGTCAGCTCAATTGCTACCTTATGCAGTTGAAATTCAGATTAAAGAGGAAGTCACCATCCCAGAAAGGACCAGACAATTCTCGCTGGAAGTGAACAAAAATTGAAAAACCCTGATGCTTATCTTCATCTAAATGCTTCTCTCCAACAGCAAGGGTTAGGGGTAAACCCACACCATTAGTCAACATAGAACATGACACCATTCCAATAGAGGTGGATAACAGCGACTTAATTAGTATTACTCTAGCCGCAGGCACCATTATTGGAATGGCGGTTGATGACCGACATTTCTCCATTGATTTAGGAAATGAACTGTTAGGACCAATCCCCAAGGACTGTTTTGACAGTGACAGTGATGACAATACAACACCAGACTGGATCTTTACCCGGCATGGGGGGAACTTCCTGGTTTACACTTCTTGCCCTTATGGTAAGGAAAGCGTGACTTGTGACTTTAGAAGGGATGAGGTGATTTTCCAGGTCCATGAGGGCTGCCTTTCCTACCTGAAGCCTCCAGTCCAAATCAGCACTCTGACCAGGCACTTCTCCACCCAGCTTGAGGAGGCCGCTGAGATAGCAAAACCAGAAGTCTTTCCAGGCTTCAGGCAGATGGTGGAAGAGAGAGTCAACCTAGTTGATGCCTGTGTGACTCTGGAACAGAAGCAAAAGTTGAAACAAGTTTTCTTGGATTTCCAAGATCTCTTTGCGGTAGACTCATATGACTGTGGTCGCACCGACATCCACACAACAATTTCCACGGACCCTGGCATGACTCCAGTGTTTGTGAAGCAATATCACTTGCCTCTCGCATCCATGGAGTCCCTTACTGGAATAATTAAGAACCTTGAGTGCCGGGGAATAATCCGTCCAGTACACAGCACCTTCAATAATTCCGCTGCTGGGAATATTGAAGCCAAAGGGCCAGTGGAGACTCTGTGCCGACCTTAGGGAGCTCAACAAACGGGTCCATACTTCCCGATGGCCTCTGCCCTACATTGACCAAGGGCTGGCCCAGATTCAGGGGTCACAGATATTCACTGCAATAGACCTGACCAATGGATACTGGACCGTGCCTGTCAGTAGGGAGGACCAATACAAACTGGCTTTTACCTTTGGGAGCCAGCAGTACACATGGACCCGGACTCCCTTCGGATACCTCAACTTCGGCAATGAATTCAACATTTTCCTACACAAGGCCATGCCCGACCTGGGTGCGAGGGGTAACCTGGCTTATGTAGATGATGTCCTCATCAAAAGTTCATCTGTAGAAGAACACATAACGGAGATCCGTTATGTTCTGATACAGTCGAGGGCCGCCGGAGCAAAACTTTCCTTTCAGAAAGCACAGTGGTGTAGAACCCGTGTTAATTTCTTGGGGCATGAGATTACTCCTCAGGGTCTCTGTCCCCAAGAAAAGAAAGTGGATGCACTTCAGAAACTGAAGGATCCCACAACTCTGCAGGAACTAAGGAGCCTCCTTGGACTGACTAATTACAGCAGAAAGTTCATTGAGGGCTACGCAGAGATCACCAGACCTCTGATTCATCTTTTGAAGGGGGGTCAAGTGGGAATGAGGTCCAGAACAATCCGAGGCAGTAAGACAATTCAAAAGACGCCTCTCACAAGCGCCTTGCCTAGCTTACCCTGTCAGAAACAAGGAGTTCTTCCTGGAGGCAGGGTTCTCTAATACGTGCTTGATGGCAGTATAATACCAAAAGCATGACAAGGTCAATAAAGTAATCTCCTATGCGAGCAAAACTTTATCCTCTGTGGAGGAAAAATTCAACGATTGTGAAAAGGCACTCCTGGCAACGGTGTGGGCATTGAAGAATTACCGCCCGTTCATCCAGGGGGAACACATCATAGTGGAGACTCCACACCAGCCTCTGCAATATCTCCAAAGTGACAGAATCCGGGCCGGAAATGTGAGTAATTCCCAAATTACTTCCTGGATTCTGTCAATGCAAGGCTTTCCTGTGGAGGTCAGATATGGCCAAAACAAGAAGAGTCCCCTCGCACAAGTTCTGGCTGACTTGCATGATTGTGCCAGAGAAAACTGTCTCAAGGACGAAAGTCTAAAACTCAAGGACAACATGGAGGCATACCTTAATTCCCCACACAAAGTCTTTGAAGAAGACAAGTGTGAGGGAATGCCCACTGTCTATGTGGATGAGTGCTCTTATCATGTTGACAACAACGGGGAGAAAGAACTGGTGGCCGGCGTAGGGAATGCATGGGTGAAGGAGTTTCCAGAACCCTCCGTTGGGTCCAAAATTGGTCCCCGAAGTAGTCAGGTGGCATAGTTGATGGCTGTGCATCAGGCCATCCTCACTGCTGTCCAACATCAACTCCACGAACTGGTCATGATCACAGATTCGGATTATGTAAGGAACGGGTTCGTGGAGCACCTTGTTAATTGGAAAACCAGAGGCATGTTATGTGCTATTAACAAACCCTTAAAACATGGGAAGTTAATCCAAAACATTGATGACCTGGTCACCTCGAATGGGATGACCATCTACTGGAAAAAGATCAAGGGTCATTCCAAAGTAGAGGGACCAGACAAAACTGGAAATGACTTAGCTGATCAGCTGGCCAAAACCGGGGCCATCCAAGGGGATCTAATAGAAATGGAGTCCCTTTTGGGGGAAATCCAGGTCACTGCTATCACTAGGTCCCAGACAAATGCTCACAATGATCTTTCAACTGCACAATGGAGTAAGGAGACCCCTAATGCTGATTTAATAACGGCTCAAAAGGGGGATCCAATAATTGGTAAGTTTTACCAACACATTGAGGACCCTGAGAACTGTCCCCTGACGGATACCGATTACATTGGGAAGGAGGACCTTAGAGTGTTGATGAAATGTCCAAAGATGTTCTGAATCCAAGACGGTTTGTTGGTAAGGAAAACCCAAACTGGCCATGATCAGTGGATGGTCCCTACCTCATTCCGATGCCTGATGTTAAGTGATGCGGCCACCGCTGGTCATAGGGGGTTTCACACAACACTGGAAATCTTAAGAGAGGTTGCATACTGGCCACACATGGGGCAGGACCTCGAAAAATATTTGAAGGGGTGTTTTGTGTGTGCACAATTTCAGCCAACATCCCTCACACACAGGGCGCCTCTCCAAAAGAGGTGAATGCCACTGCCATGGTCAGATTTGCAAATCGACTTTGTAGGCCCTGTGATTCGCTCATCTAGAGGAAACAAGTACATGTTGACGGTCACATGCTTGTTTACCAAGTGGGTGGAATGTCTCCTGGCCCCAAACTGCAAGGCAGAAACAGCAGCTGCCCTGATGATTAAGCACATCTTTTCCCGTTTTGGTCTACCTCAAAGGATTGAGTCAGACAGAGTTAGCCATTTCACCAGCGAGGTAATGACAAAGATGTGGGAGATACTGGGGGTCAAAAGGAAGTTACGTATTGCTTACCGGCCAGCTTCTTCTGGGGCAGTAGAACGCTACGACCATTGTGAACATATTAGAAAAGTTTGTGGCAGATTCTGGGCCAAGTTGGGATATCTGATTACCTCTGGTCCTAATGGCCATCAGATCTACCCCTTCATCTGCAACTAAAATGTCACCGTTTGAGCTGATGACTGGACGCAAGATGGTGCTTCTCCAGCATTTGCTCTCCAGGACCCAAGAGCAGACATTGATAAATGCCTCCATGACTCATGAGTATGTGGAGAATTTAAGGAAACACCTTCAACGTGCTTTTGCCTATGCTCAGCGGAATCTAGAAAGATCAGCTGATAGCATGAAGACCCATTACGATTTGAAAACTTCCAGGAAAGTATATAATGTGGGAGACCGGGTCTATCTATACAATTTCCAAAGGAACCAGGCCAAACAGCGAACATTTTTGCCTACATGGAAGGGACCGGTTGAAATTATAGACAAGATCTCCCCAGTAGCTTATAAGATCTGCATCCCCAAAGGTAGTCTGGTGGAAGGGGAAGACAAGTGGGTCCATATAAATCAGCTAAAGTGTTGCCATCCCAGGCACACTCTGCAGCAATTGGAGGAGTCCTCTGAAATACCAGAGGGGACCGCTCCAGGTTAATTCAGTTCCACCCTAAAATATTCCACATATAGCCTATAAAATTCTATGATTCTTGAACATGTTCTTGCCTCCTTTTTTAAAAAAAAATGTATATGTTCATGTTTTTGACTATAAAATGTATATGCCGCCCCACTATAGCAATAGTGGGGGAGAAATGTCTACGAATAGGTTTTGCCGCTTTTGCTTTATCATCCTAGGAGAGATGAAACCATGGAGACTGACCAAGGAGAACGACACAGGGACTGGGAGCAAAGATCCGAGGGGCCTGGTGTACCGCCCAATATTCCCATCAGGACCGGCGAGGAGAACCGATCGATCCAAATGGAGGGAGGAAAAGATGCTGAACTGTGCCATCTGCAGAATTGGAAGAAGATGATGCGGACATACCAACGCGTGGATCAAAACATCCTTTGCACCCGACTCCCCCTCGACTCGAAATCAAAGCGCAGTCAGGCGGGGGGGCTTGTTGGGTGTCATGGCCCACGTTCAAGTTATTATGCTGCAACACTTGGTGCTGTGGGTTTAGGAAATCCAAGAGGGCAGAAAAGCCCACATTTGCGCCAGAATCCTGGAAACCTCGCAGTTTTGCGCACAGCAAAATGGTCCCCTGACCTGCCACCCACCAGTGCGAGCGTGAGGGGCCAGGAGTGCCATGAGTGAAATGTGTGCCAAAGGAAAAACAGCAGTGCCGTTGGCTAAAATAAAAAAGCGCGTTGAACTCACCTTTGTTCTCTGAAATGCAAGCTAAAAATGCATATTTTAAAATTGCAAGATATTCAAAAATCTCAATGAACACCAGCAGACATTTGGCAGAAGGTAGACTTGTGTGCATACAAGTTCTGGGAAAAGAAAGAGCCCAAAACAATGTTTATAACAAAACTGGCTGAGCTGTGGATGTCAGCAGCTGAAGTGAAATTGGACTGAAAGACACTAAAATCTAAATGTTTAAAATAAATGAGTGACCTACTGTTGAGTGTCACATAGTTTGCAACTGTTGAAATGTCATAGTTTTGAACTTAGAATGAGCGTTCTTGCTGCATGTGTAAAAATTGTCAGTTGATTTGAATGTAGAAAACTGGGAACTAAAGTGACATTTAGCTGAAGCCTGGCTTGAAGAGAATGAATTCTGCCCGGCAACTACCCCCTACAGGAGTGAAACTTGCTCAGCTACTGTTCCCAGGCCTGGCTGCATTCTGCTGCCCCTGCCAAAAGGAGATGACACCTCTCTGATTGAATTAGGGGAGGAGCACACGGGGACTACAGGAAACTAAACAAAGCACTGTCCTTGGCCCAGGCAAATGTTAAATTACGGGGGTCGTAAATGGCTTCCTCTTGGAAGGAATCGGGGAGGGGCACTGCATCTGTGAGCCAGCGTAGCTTGGGGGAAGTGGATAAACCAGAAATTCCACCATGTGCTTTGGAAAACCACACCCCTTTGGGGCCAGAGCATAATTTTAAAAAGATGGATGATTCATAGTGCGGACTTGTAAAAATTATATAAATAACATCCTCATTCTTGTGATTTTTCTGTGCACATCTTAAGAGGTGTTAGGACCCTGTGGTATGTTCTTGGGGATAGTAGTGGAAAAAAGGTTGTTACTCCAAATGATGCATGTTAAAAATCTGACACTTTATCATCTGAAACCCATATCCCTGGTGCACATTTGTGTAAAATCTGGAAAGGTTTAGAGGTCGTTATCTGGATGAAAAGGGCAGAATTCTGTCATAAGTGGACACGACATCTTACAAAGACAGGGATCGGATGGTTTGGTGCTACAGAAAATATGTTAACTGGATGTATAATATTAGAAAAATGGTACATAGATAAATATGTATTTGGATCAGAAATAGATTTGTGTGTAATTTGACAAGGGGAGGATCCTCTGACCATAAACCTACCTCATCACTCTGACTCACAACCCAGTTCCCCCAATCAAGGGAGAGAGGAGGAACTGGCCAATGATATGTTGAGAGGGTTCTGCATAGAATATGAGCCGACACTCCCACTTTCTAAACACATAAAAGGAGGCTGTGCAGGACAGGTAGGGAGATTCACTTCCCACTTCAAGCTGATTTCTTGCGGAGCGTTTTGCCAGAAGACACCAGATCCAGCGCTTAGACTTCAAATCCAGACAGAGACCAGAACTTTGAATTCAGACTTCAGAATTTGTCAGCAGGCCTCAAAATCTTTTGCAAACTGATTCACCCCAGACTTCCAAGGGGCACATCAGAGTAAAACAGCTGGGCTGAGCTGTTTGATTCTGGCCTAAAACCCTGTGCCAGAAACACCCAGAAAGCAGAGCTGTACCCGGAACCAGAGACCAGACCGCCGTGCAGTGCCTAGAACTTTTGCCAGAACCAGAGATCCAGACCGCTGTGCAATGCCACTAGCAGAGCTGACCCAGATCACTGTGAGCAGAACCAGGCAGAGACCGTCCGTGGTGAGGGAACCGCAGTCCAATCCTGACCCAATCCATGGCGAAGTCGCATTCCTGTCCAAAATATAGTGTGAGTACCGCCAGAACTGTGCAAAACCCAATCTCTTAGTTTAAAATAATCTAATTCAAACTATTTTAACCTATTGAGAACTGCATCCTAGAAATCTTGTGTTCCTTCTGTGATCTCAAACCTGAAAACCATCATCTTTCATTCTGAGCTTGACTTTTCTTTTGAGAATATACCTTCACGAAATCGTCCGTATCTCTGGAACCGTTTGTCCTAGGAACGAAATTGCGCTTGACGCACTCGGAAAAATTGCAGCAAATTGCGATTTGGCTCAATTTCTTCACTTGCCAAAATAGCAGCTCCTTGCTTTCCTTTGCTGAAATTCATTTGCAACCTGACAATCATTCATAGAGCATTGCTAAAGTGAACCTGAACTAATTTCAAGTAGCTATCACTCACCCTGAACCTCTAGAGGGAATTAAAAATCATTTTAGTATATTTTTCCCTTCTTTGCATACCACCTTTAAAGTACTTTGCCTGTGTTTAAAATCATCCCTATGTCTCTAAGCTTGCTAGGGGGGAACTGAATTCGTATTGTACTGTGATTGAATTACTGAAGACTGTGTGTGTTACTTCCATCTCCTTACATTGCATAGGGGGGGAGTGAATTGTCAAAGAAAAAGTGATCACAATATCTTTTGCTGAAATCATATTAGTTTATTCCTGTGTTGCTCTTATTCATCTTTGCATCTCCTTGAAACCAGAAAGCATTCTCTGATACCGTATTCCCCTGTTCCTAGTCATAAGTCACCAGAACTGTGCTATTGTAGGATTACCTATTGCTGATTACTGCTCATATTCACAAGTGTTATATCAATTATTACTTTATTATAAAAGTGTGATATATATATATTGTTTAATTATCAAATACACCTTTTAAATTTGCAAAACAAACTTACTTCTTGGCTCAGTGGGGTTAGGGGGATTCTAAGAGAGGGGTGTTATATAAGGGTTGTCATCCAGAGTACACGAACTGGACATAAAAAATATATAAATTAGTGCTTCCCTTGAGCAATCCCAGACAAGGCACTGACTTAGTGGGACTGCTTGATTGTAGTCTTTAACAACACCACCCAGTGATATGATATGATATGATATGATAAGGCATTTATATCACACCTATACACAAGTGTTTCAAAGCAGAAAGGGGAAAGGCTGAATTTCAAAAGTATGTGTTGATGAGGCAATTCATGAACACAGCAGGGAAAATAAACTGAGGAGGAAAGTAAGAAACTGATAGCAAAGCAATATTTGTATTTATTAATTTATTTATTATGATTTGTAAATTGAGATACTCACAAACAAGCAAGGCACACATGAGGTAACATAACATGGCTGCAAAGGAAAAGGACAGCCAATCATTCAAGAAGATCATTTTATAGTAGCAGGGGATTGGAGGGTGCATGGCAGGAGAAAAAAAAAAGCTACTTGACAAAGAGCGTAATGGATATAAGGATCTAATTTAGATATTTCCTGCTGGATTTTAATCATTAAACACTTTGTGACAGCTCATAGCGCCTAACCGTTTGACAAAGATCATCTGCTTGCGATTCGTAAGGTTGTGCCACAAAACATATAATAGGCATGCAACTTAGTGAACACGTTTTAAAATAAAGAAGACCTTCTGTTTCTAAATTTGTGAGCGTTTGTGTGTGGATCTAAAACCCTTTTAATTCTTCTATAACATACTATGAACAGAACAAGACACTTATGGATTAACCATACTCTAATTGGCTTCACCACTCGCAGTTCTCTGTTCAGAATGTGTTGTAATTGTGGATACTTCGAAAATATAGATAACGTCTTGAAACTGCTATGCTAACTAAGAAATCTGAAGACCTGGGATGTTATCCTATTTTCAGCCATTGACACAACATTGAGGGGGTTATTTTACAGAGAGTGTTAAGCATGCTCTGTAAAATACCTCTCTTAATGCCACATGTTGTACACAGCATTTGGTAATTGGGTATTTAGAAGTGCTTAATACCCAGAGGTTTCTAAGCACAGACAAAACTGTGTTGCTTAAAATCATTTACTTTCAAGGCGAGCGCGTTGCCCCTAAGCCATCCCCCCGGCCATTTAAAGTTGCATTTGAAATGAGAGTTCCTCCTTGCCACATAGCCCGATGAAATTAAAACTGCTCCTCAGTAGTAAAGGAATGAGTAGCGGCGTACTGCATGCTCAGACAAAAACTACTATCCAACCAGCAGTGATCCCAATCATAAAGGTGAAACACAGAGATAGAAATGTGGGCCAGGCTATGCTCTACAGGAGGGGTGTGAGCTGATAACAGTAGCAAGTCAAACAGCAATAGTAGAAATAATCCAAAATAAAAGAATATCCAACCAATCATGGTTCTATGAATATAAACACTTTTTGTTAAAAAGAAAAAAGAAAACGCAGAGATCGCATGGTTTTGAGGAAGAGTAATCTGGGTTGATAGCAGGGGTGTTCAGGCAATAGGACTGGGAACAATGCCAATATCCAATGTTCTTTGAAAAAAAAGGTACCGAAGGGGACCTTAAAATTCACTATGGGGGATAGGGCTCCTTATGGCTCCTTCACAGTACCTTATTCTTGTCTTTGGGGGTTCACTTACACAGAACGAGGCTTTTTTGCTGCTTTAGCTGCAGTCATGCTGATGTCAAGTCTTTTCCAGCTCACAGGATCAGACTGGCAGTCTACTTTGAGATGGTTCGATGGGGCAGGATCCCAAATGGTCGTATCGGTGTTTGAGATGCAAGATGATATCTTTCAGTAGGTTGAGTCACTGCTTGAATCAGGTGCTTCCATTAAGGTGGAGGCTACAGTTGGGTTGCCCGAGGATAATGCAGGGGGATGGGTCAAGCAGGCATCTAAATGGCTGAAGATGCAGCTAGCATTTTAAATATTACTTAGAGTGACGCAAGCAGCACTGCACGTCCTGTGGTGTGTTGAGGCGGTGCACTTGCCTTTGGCGAATTAAGGGACTCTATGACCAGTTGAGTCTTCTAGTCCTGCACATCCTGTATAGGGAGCTTGGATTATCATCCCTAGTGATATGGAGCCAGGTTCAAAAGCAGACAATTCAGAGTTCCTGATCCAAACAAAACCCATTTCATGCCTGATGTTCCATTGTCTGTCTTGGGTGCCTCTATGGCAGAAGACTTTGGAATGGACTGCACTCCTTTTTTTCGAAACCAAAATGTGCCAACAGACTAAGACATATTTTTGTTTTGATTTTGATCAGAAATGCAGAATACAAAAAAAAATCCCCCTATGCCTGTAGGATCTTTGTCTCACGGCAGCTGTCAAGGATGAACATTTGACCTACACAACCTGCTCTGTGAAAGGACAGAGCTGGGGGCTGAGAGCACCTGGCGGCAGTCTCAGCAAAGGCACATATGCACAATCATTTTGGCATGGAGCCTTTATGAAGGGGGGCTCTGTTTATGAAACATCCCTTTTAGCAGCATAATTTTTATCTAACTGCCTGGGCTATCCCACTAACACCAGATGGCCATTCTGTCACACATCACATAAGATAGAAAAGCCTTGCATCACAATGTCCATGTGCATGCCTCACAACACAGCAGAGCCCAGAAAGAGGCACAGAACGTTGATCTCACAGATCCAACAATGTGATGGACAAGCCACCATGCCTCAAATAATTAATCCACTCCCCCCGTGAAAAGCCATAGATTGCACATCCATCACGAAATGAAGAAGCTGCCTCATACCCAACGTGTGTCCGCACTGCTCCCTCCAGCCATCACGTCTTTGTTTTGCTTTGTCATCCAGAGTGGGACCCACAGTGGGACAGGTATGCCCAGACGTTGATCTCGTGCCCGCTGGGCCTAGAGACCCACGCTGCTCCTCACTGATGATGCCCAACGAGGCTGCATCATGTCTGGGGATGGTTGCAGTCTTGTACAGAAGGGATGTGACCTAGCAGTTTGGCCTATCCTCCCCTTTGAGCATGTGACCAAGCCTGATTTGTACATGGTCTTTCTCCTTTCTGAAATGGCTCGTCAGGCAAAGAACAATGGTCTGGAGGGCTGCTCAGCCTTCAACTCTTTGTTTTGCCTGATCATACAAAACCCACTTGCCTAAAATGAATGGCGCTAGAAGTCCCACAATGTTATGAAGACGCTCTGCGGTGGATCTAGGAACCAGCAAACACTGAAGTTGACATTAAGGTGCTATATCCCCATTCAGAATGTGTATGTGTAACTCCAGGAGCAATGTTAGCCATAGGTATTAGTCCCCAAACCCATTTCTAATGTACATGCTCAAGTTATCAAATGGGCATTACTCTGCCTTTCCATGTATACTATTCAACCATTGCCTGCATGTCAATATCTTTTACCTAGCAGTATGTGTGCAAGAATGTATTTGTTTATTAATTGGGTATTTATAATGTGCCTATACACAATGTGTTTCAAGGTGCAACAAGACAAGCGGGAGGGGGAACAGGGAGGACAAAACAAAAACGATAATACTAGGCCTTGTGACAATCAGAACATGCAAGTGCAGTAAGAGAGTGCAGGAAAGAGAGGAGAGGGGAGTGCCAGTCAGGGCGGAAGAGCATGTGAGAAAAAGCAAGTGCCAGGGGAAGCCAGGTGGACAGAGCCAGGGAAAGGAGAGAGTGCAGGGAAGGAAGGCCCACAAGCTAAGGCTATTCCGACCTGCCAATCCTCTATTAGCGGCACCGTAAATAACGGTGCCTCTAATAGCGGCATGGGCGCAGGCATGGGGCCCATCATACCTGCATTAGTGGCATGCTGCTAAATGGAGTAAATCACAAGTCAGGCGGAGAAGCAAATACCGGCATCATGAAGGCGCAAAAAGTGGATAACGGCATGCCGTAAATACCGGCATCGACAACCAACCGTAAAATGTTATGTGCAGTGTTCCCAACTGCCACAGGTTCACACTATCAGCACAGGTGGAGGCAATGGAGTCTGGGCCGGTACAAAAGTAGCACATCCACACACCACACCCCTTCCCACACCATGATGGTTCCAATACTAGTAGCAATACTGGAGCTGGAGGACATGCTTGCATTGCAACACCAGCAACAACAACAACAGCAACAGCAGGCACCACAGAGGAGACGCAGCAGGAGAAGGAGGGAGAGACAGGCCCAGCATGCCCCTCCAGTGCAGCCAGTTTAAACACGCAGGCAGCCCCCAATTCCTTGCATCAGAGCCAGTCCTTTCAACCTAACCTCTGAGCAGATCCACACACTGTACCGTCTGGACCGGGACACCATCACCACCATCATGGACATGATACCCGACAACATAGTCAGCCTCATTGAAATACGCACCGACATCCCCCCTCTACTGAAGATAGTGTCTGTGCTCCACCTCCTTGCCGCAGGCACCTACCAGCACACGGTGGGGCACATGCATGGCATATCACCACCCTTATTTACTCGCATTCTGAAGCAAGTGATGGATGCCCTCCTCAAGCACATAACGGACTACATATCCCTACCACGGACTCCCCAGGAGAATTAATGAAACAAAAGTTGGCTTCCATGCACTGGCAGGCATGCCAAATTGTATAGGTGCCCTTGACTGCACCCACGTGGAGTTGGTGGTCCCTCATGCCATGGAGGTGGTGTACCACAACTGCAAGCAATACCACTCCATCAAAGTGCAGATGGTATGCGACGACAGCAAGATCATCTCACATTGTTGTGCCCGATATCCCGGATCAACCACAGGAATGCTGCATGTCACCATGGGAAAAATCAGCGCAGAATGCCTAATATTGCAGAGCCTA
Organism: Ambystoma mexicanum; assembly: GCF_040938575.1. Taxonomy (NCBI): domain Eukaryota; kingdom Metazoa; phylum Chordata; class Amphibia; order Caudata; family Ambystomatidae; genus Ambystoma; species Ambystoma mexicanum. Next base: position 1,509,872,215 of record NC_090937.1, on the reverse strand, counting down.
CTGCCAACGCTCCCAATCAGAAAATCCTACAGAACACAACACATCACTAAATGGACACGGACACAGCTGTATGCGTACACAATGCATGAGCTACAAGACAGCAGAGCACATCTTGAAGATGCAACCCACACCATTATTCCATGGCACATAACACCTTGAGGGCCTAAAAATGGCGTGCATACAACCAGGGACCTGTGCATGTGACCAACGGTAATCTGCCGCCATGTGTCACTAGTAAAGTTGTCCATTATGCATCGACTGACATATACCTTTTATTTGCCTCCCATGCAGGTGACAGTGGCTATCCCTTGATGACGTGGCTCCTCATCCCTGTCCGATAATCCACAGAACAGGCATGAGGAGGACTACTATCGATCCCACACCCGTACCTGTGTGGTCATTGAGCAGACATTTGGCCTGTTGAAGGCATGGTTTCACTGGACAAGATCATCATGGCATGTGTCATGCTGCACAAGATGTGTATCCGACGCAACATGCCCTTGCCCCCTGACATTGAACTGCAGCCACCTGGTGATGATGAAGGGAATGAAGAAGAAGTGGCTGCACATCATTGCCGTGCCGATGCACAGGAGGGACATGCTGTGTGTCAGTCAGTGATTGCACAATATTACTGACACACATGGCTGCAGAGGGTTACATGATAGTTGGACAGAGGGCACTGGGTGTGGGGGTACATGTACACTATGCACTGTATATGAATAAATGACACATGCGCAATGATGAATGTCCACTCAAGACTTTCTTTTAACACAACGGGTGTATTGAAATTTAACAATGAAAACGAAAGTGCACTAACCCTCCATTGCCCTCACCCCCTCCTCCCACAACTCCCCCACACACCCTCACACCTCCCTCTCCCCCCACAACTCCCCCACACACCCTCACACCCCTCACAACTCCCCCACACATGTCCCAACAAGTGTCTAATGCCTTCATCAGACTGGCCAGTCTACTTTTTGGCACTCCCTGGACCTGTTGGCGTCATGTCCGGCCAGCGCAGGGTGCGCGACTGTAAAGGACCGGTGGGGGGTGTCTGTACTTCTGCTCTCTATATGGTAGAAGAGAGGCACAGAAGACCCCAGCCAAGATTCTCTATTACGGTAGCAATGGACGAGCAATCAAGGCCTAGCTTCTCAGGAGGTGATGCGGGCTGGTTCTTAAGTACAGTGTAGTCCCCAAGCCCCCACAAAGGAATGTCCACACACTGTATTGGTTAGAACACAGTCTTTATATAATCAATATTCAAGGTTATGTACACTTATCATAATAACTCACTTTGTACTTAGGAAAATCAACAATGGCAAATATATACAATTCTGAAGTGGTACCACCCTTTGTATTAGATCTTATTAAAGTGCATCAACAATACTGTAACAATGTCACACAGATCAATAGAGTGAAACCAGCAATAGAGAGAGGAGAGAAAATAAGATGGTTGAGCAATAGGCAGAATACTAGCCCCTATCACTAGACACAGTTCTGTGTGGAGATCCCCCCACCTGGGCAACCTGTAAAATAAAGATATAGCACAAGCCCAGTCCATATATTGTTCTGCAAGTCTTATTCCCTCCTATAATGTTTTTACCCCCCCAATGTACCTGGTGGATTCGAGTTCTTCGAAGAGGCGTCGACAGATCCTTCTTGAGTGACCCCCTTTGAAGCGGGAGTCACGGATCGTCGAGAGGCGTCGAGAAGCGTCGAGGAACTCGGTGTTCGGCGGCGGGGAATCGACGGCTCTTCTTGAATGCCTTCCCTTTCAAGCGGGAGACACGGGGCGTCGAACGTCTGTCGACAAACAGGGTAGAACGGCGTCGATGAGGCGGCAGCTTGGTCCGAGCAGTGCTCGTCGGCGTCAGAGGATCGGCGTCCTGCAAGGCAGAGGCATACGGGGCACCTCGGTGACAATAGTTCTGCACTGCAAAGATTGTGGAGACGGAGGCACAGCAAGGGCGTCGAGTCGTTCGAGTCTTTGTGGTCTTCGGGTGCCGGGAAACCCACCGGCAGGTTTCTCCTCGGCGCGTTGGTCGTCCTCGACTTTCTCCGGCAGGATAAAGCAGTCGACGGTGCGGACGAGGGAGTCCTTCGATTCGAATGTTCTTAGGCAAGGAGCGGACGGCTCCGGTCGTCGACGGCACGGCGTCGAGTGGTTCCCACGGCTGGGCAACACAACTTCGACGGGCCTCCAGCGGTTACACAAACCTGCGAACCCTGGTCGACGGCAATGGACTTCGACGGCAGCGATGTCCGGGTGCTTCACTTCGATCTCCTCGGCGGTCCCGTATCGGGTCGGCAGCCTTTCGAGGGTCTGTCTTCCAGGGCGCTTCGGCAAAGATGGAGCGGTGCTCGATGGTCCCTCGGAGCACGGGAAGAGGGCGCCTTACCAGGTCCTCTCTCGGGTCAGTCTTCGACGATTTCGGCAGGCTTCGGATCGGTCGAAGCAAATGCAGCAGCAAGTCTTCTTCTTCCAGCTGGACGTCGAGGATCAGCAGTTCCAGTTACTCTTAGAGTGGAGAATCAGCTCCAGAACGCTTCTGAACCAATTACCAGTGGTGAGAGGTCCCCAGATATACTATTCTGTCTCTCATCCACACTGCTGGCACACACTCAGCAGCCAATCATACAGAAGGGAATTCATGCAGCCAGTCAGCCAATCAGGCACACAGTGCATTCAGGCCACACTCCTCCCTTTCAGACACTCACAACAAGGAATGTGGATTGGGACAAGTACCCAGCCATTCAACACTACACACTGCATTCAGGCCAGTTTCGGGCAGGGCTGTCTCAGTCTTTGTCTCTCATGCCAGAAACCAGACAACCACAACAAGGAGTGTATATTGGTCACACACTCCATTCACCCAGGTCCCACCCACAGGAGGTACCCACAACATACAGTCACTGGGAAGGCTCCAGTCAGTCTAGCTGGGCCTTCACAACAACACCATATATGGAACTTCCACCCAACAGCCAGTCAGGGGGAAGGGACAGAGTCAGGGCTTCCCAGGACTTTGGGAAACAAGGTAACAGGCAATAGAAAGCAAGAGGCCACAGGGGCCATCTTGTTTCCTATCAGGGATCAACTGATCCCAATGGCAGGGCCTGGGTATCCCAAAATGGAGGACACCCAGAGCACCTGTCAAATTCAGCATGGAGCTGCCACCAGCCCATACCCTGCTCTGTGGGCCACCCACAGGTGCCCAAAAACATACACTAGGGGTACAGGGTTGTACCCCTACCCATGGGTGCCATAGGGGTATCCCATGGGTCTGTTCACCAAACCAAAAGAGAGAGCTGCACTGCCAGGGGTCCCACATGAACACCTGGGCAGAAAACATGACAGAACAAACGATAAAAAGCAGTAAAGGACAAGGATTCAGAGGCCCTGTCCCTCTGATGCATTTCCAGCATCACAGCGACGACCTGCGGAGTGGGCTGGTCTGGGTTGAGCTGAGGACGATGGTGTGGCCGCCTGCTCAATCTGGGGTGCTGGACATTCACCCTCCATAGCAGCAGCGATGCGGCTGAGGACCTGCCGCAGGGCGAATACCTCCTCACACAGTCTATTAGTATTGTCTGCAAATATCTTGCGCAGGGAGGCAGTGTTTTCACGCCACTCAAGCCTTGATTGGGCATTTTCATCCACAAACGGATGCACTAGGGCAATCAGCTCCTCATGCCGCTGTGGCCCCGCGGGTGCACCTGTGGAGGTGGACGGTGCTTGGGTCTCATGTTCGGCTTCAATGCGCTCCACTATGGGACTCATGGCACCTTGATTTAACTCCCCCGCAGACTGCTCCGGGGTGATGCCGTGGTCAGACTCCAAGGATGTGACCTGGGGGGATGGTAGTGTATTGGGAGTGCAGGGAAGTTTGGAGGAATCGTCCTCCACGGGCACCCACACCTCTTCCTGTGCCTCCTCCTCAGCCAGGGGAGTTGTGGCTGCCACCTCCCCGACCGAACTTGTCTCAGCTGAGTGTGTAGCCTCAGCTGTGTCCTGTGGCAGTGTGACAGGTGTTGGTGCTTCCGTATCGATGGTCCTTGGCAGGACCGGCGCCGTGGAAACTTGAGGTGGTTTCCTTGGTGGTGCATGGTGGGCCTTGGGTTGGCCCTTTGAGGTGGAAGGCCTGTTGGCCTCATCCCGGGCCCTCTTCCGGGGTGTGGTTGGCTGTGGGGGTGAGTCCTGTGCATCGCTGTCATGGTCTGAGCCTGTGGGGGTCGAAGAGAGGGACGACATGAGTGATGGTTTGATAGGCATCACGCATACCTTTGTACAATTGATCATATACACAATCAAGGGTAATAGGCATTTCAGTTTGGATGATCTAGTTGCTTACTACATGGGTGGGTAATGTAGGCATACGTTGGGGTCACTCATGTTGGGGCAGACGTATGATATGTGACATGCATATTTATTGGGACCTGCGTGCAGTGTGACTTATGCCATTTACATCTTTGTGTTGTATGTGTCAGGTACAGAATTGCCTTGCTGAAGGCAACTGCATTTGTCTGTGCTGCATCCAACAACTTTGCTGGCAATGTGTGTGTGTTGGCCCATGGCTTGCCTCTTTGGACAGACATATTGGTCGACTTTCATCAGACTCTGCATTACAGTGTTTTCTTAGGACACTCACCTCCATCCACCGATGTTGTGGCACCACACTCCATGTTTCCGACACCTTCTATGCCCTCCATGCCGATCAGGCTACCACAGATGTCCTCCCAGCGGGATAGCTTTATGGGGGAGCTTGCACCTCCACCTGTTGACATTAACTGGCTCCTGTTGGCAGAGAGTATGTTGTGGAATCGCTGCCGCAAGTCGTCCCACCGCTTCCTGTAGTCCTTGATAGTGTGGTGGGTGTTACCGACCACGCTTACTTTCTGCCCCACAAGTGTCCAGATCTCCTTCTTCTGTGTTATGGCCTCCCTCTTCATGCTCTGGGCAAACACGTCATCTGCATGTTCTTGCAGGGTGTCAGCTAGCATGGTCAGCTCATCTTCATTGAAGTGCTCCTTGCGCTGGCGGGAGGCACCCTACTTCACAGCTTTAGGCATTGTGGTATGTTAGAGGATGCGTTTTCACGAACAGCAGTATCCAACAGGTCCTGGCTGCTGAGGCAAGCAATGGACTGGGTTTTTAAAAATGGCCACTGTGCTCCTTCCTGTTCCTGTGCGATGACGCTACTTCCAGTTCCGCTTGTTTACGGTGACCGTTATTAGCGGTCACCGCTAATGCCGCATTGGTTCATGCCGGTAGTGCAATCTACGTTTTATATGATGCCGCTAAGGGTCTTTTTCTGGCATTTTACGGCATGGCGGTGATGCCCTTAACGGCATGGAGCAAAGCTTGTGCCCGCAAAGTCATAATAGCCCTCAATTAGTGGGCTTGTGACTACACGGACACCTTATTTTCTCCATGCCGGCAAAGACAGTTACTTACCTCCAAACTGGGAATGACCCCCATTGAGGTTCTGGGGAAAGGCGAGGAAAGGGGAAATGTCTCTGAGGAGGTGCAGCTAGAAGTGGGCCTTCTTGGCAAGGTCCGTAATGTGAGTAGAGAAGGAGAGAGATAAGTTGAAGATAACACCAAGGTTTTTACCTCACAGGAGGGTGAGGGGAGGGTCCCATGGAGGGCAGCCAGAGTGTGGGAGGGAAAGAGGGAGCAGGGGTCCTAATGCAAAGAATCTCTGTTTTACTGGAATTAAGGAAGAGATTGTTAGCAGTGCATGCCTGAATAGCAGAAAGGAAGTCAGGAATGAGAGATGAAGGACAGGCGGTGGAGGAGGGAAGCTTAAAGGAGAGCTGTGTGCCATCCACATAACACTGGAAGTTAGGAGAGAATAAGGAATTCAAGTGGGCTAGAGGAGCCAGGTAGATGTTGACCAATCAAGGCATAAGGATAGAGCCCTGAGGAACTCTGCAGTTGGAGTGCGCTGTGGGAGACAAAAGAGCCCAGTTGAACCTGGGAAGGTCGGTCCGAGAGGTGGGGGGTCACCCAGTCCAGAACCAGGTTCATAATGCCAAGGTATCACAGTGCCGATTTATCAGGGTGGCATAATTGACCTTATCAAAGGCTGAGGAAAGGTCATGAAGGATGAGAACGGTGTTGAGGTAGTTCTCCCAGGTATGCCAGAGGTTATCTGGGGTCTGCCTGACTCACAAGGGCCAAATAGCCTTCCTCGGAATAAACAGAGGACTCAGCCAACGGAAAGTTAGAACTGTGGTTTCTTACAAAAAAATGACAAGACAATCAGGATTCCATGGTGTGCATCAAGAATATGTGAGCAATTTGCATCATCTCTGGGCCCTTACCAAAAAACCTATCACCACAGAGTATTTGATATCGAGATTAGTAATACCTATGGAAGTACCCTATAGAGGTTAATCTGCTGGTCCTCACATGTCAGATGGCTGGCCTGTCCGGTCCCTAAGAAACTTTCTATCACATTGTTGCAGAGTAACGGGCTTACCATTGGTTCTTGCCCCTTGCCATCCACCCCTGGTTTTCTATGATGTGATTGGTTAAGGCTGATCTCCCCAGGCCTCGGACTCGATTTGGTTCTTAGCCCTCTGTGCACCTCTTCAAGGTAATGTGAAACAATTGTGTGTCTGCATTGTAACTAGTAATATACCACCTTTGCCTGTGAGAGTGCACCCCTATGTTGCAACACTTGTTGTCTTCCTCGCCTGGTTTGCTGGGATCGGCTCTGCTTTCACACCACAGTGAATGCCCATTGTCTGGCTCAGTTGCATCACGTGCTTGGAGACCACAAAAACAAACTTTTGAGCTTGCATTTATGAAGATTTATTCTATTTCCCTGCAGTTGGTCCTTGTCGTCTAGGAATGTGACCATGTATCTCTGACCTTGGCTGTGAACCTGCTTTTTGCTCCATGCTGCCTGAATCAGCTCTTCTCGTCTCATGATCCGTGACTTGAGGTCTGCTGTAATTTTCCTTAGAGTTATAATATGATTTCTACATGCTTGTGTTATTCTAAGTAACATATAAATTAGTCACACTTGGTCCTAACAGGCTCCATATATACTCCTGTAGTTCCATAGGATTATTTGCTTTAAGCATCTGCAAGCTTTTTCTGGATCTCTTGCTGTCTTGCATTTCTGCATTACTGCATTTTGCTAATGAGAAACATAATAAAAGCTTTGACAGTATTTATATGTATCCATCCTCTAGCTATTGGACCGTGTAAGCATGTGCTTCAAGTATGCAGATGTGTGTTCATGTAATCTGGTGCAGGAGTGCAAGTGTGCTTCATGGCTAACGCTGCTACGTTGTACTGTCCCTAGTGACGTCAGCTCTGTGGCTTCTTGTTGCTTAATCGATACTATCCATCAACGTATTTCTGTCCACAATCTCTGTTTCTCAAAGACATTTACTGGATTCGGTCTGTATGGCTGATTGAGGGGATACCTTTCTGTGTACCTTTCAACCACTGGCTGCACTTGGAATTCATCAACTGCGTCAGCTGCAAGCATTCCTGGCTCTACGTCCCGTCATGTTTCTGGGGTGAGGAGGGGCATTCTTGGGACACTCTCGTCAGTCCCCCATTCGATTGACCTGTCGACCACCTCCTCATAAGGCACAACATTTATCCTTAGTAGCCAAATTTTCGTTAACCCGCCAAGGTGTCCATAGTAATTTGCATGATTGTCAAAATTCCAGGACATGTAACTGCATACTCCTTCTGGGTTGCACCATACTCATGTTCCTGCATAATTCTTATTGTTGAATGGATTGTCTATTTTCATTGTCTCGTGTGGGAATAGTAGACAATCCTTTATTCTCTTTCTCAGCTTGTATCTTTCCTCCAATATCTTGTCCTTTGCACCCCCTATATTCAAATCCATCCTTGCCTGTAACAATTTCTCTGTAGTCTTGCAGCATTGAGTGATACAGATCTTGATCAAACACAGTGCAACTAGTACCAATATAATTGCCCCTAGTAATACTTTCAGTCCATCTGCCAGCCATGAAGGCATCCATGACCAGAGGTATTCTATCCAGCTTTGACTTTTCCAGCCCGCTTGGCTTCGTCCTCCATTTTGGCATCTTGACAGTTGGGTCACTGCTTCTGTCAGAGTGCCATTCTCTCCATCATTGGCAGGTATGAATGTGTAAAAGGAACTCCCAAATGTTGTGCAAACTCCTCTTACCATTGCTGTGAGCAGATCCAGAACATACCTATTTTGGAGCTCCATCAACCTTACTGCTCGTAGCTCTTCTTTAATTTTGTTGAAGACATTCACTGTAGAGTTTTTGTCAGGATCAGCTCCCACCTGGTATTTTGCAGCCATTTCATGTTTGTATATGTCTGAACAGCTGGAACTATTGACGCAAAAATCATTTCTGTTCTGCTAAATATCCTATGTTCTGGCGGTACATCATCTAATGCTGTTCCTACGCATCTGGGAAATAATTGCTTCTTTTCACTATATTCACTCCCTCAGCCCTTTTCTTGCTTCCCTTTGATTCTGCCTGCATGGACCTCTTCTTTCTAGAGTTAGTGTCGACCTTTGAGAAGTCATCACACGTTATGTCTTTGTGGGGCACTGCCAGTGATGGCATATTCATTTGTTCCAGCCAACAATCTCCTCCCCAGTTGGGTGGCAGCTTCTCATATGTCTTGGATCCACATGCCCAGTAGTGGTCCATCAGTACTACAGTGCCTATCTTAATAGCTGGGTGCTTTTTAGTGTATCGACATTCTGTATTCTCACCAACTTTCACTTTTCCCTCATTCTTGAAGCACAATGCTGGTTCCCTCAGATGTATTATAGGCATAGGTCCAGCTTCATTTTCTACCCAGGTAATCGGTTTTGCACTCACATTCATTTCCTTGAGGCACTTGTCATTTTCTACTTGCACTGTATTCACTGGTGCTTTTACTAGGGTGTGCACTTTGCTCCCTATTACCCCATCTTTCCATCCTTCTTCTGTGTATACTTGGCCATACAAAAGCATCTGTGTTCTTTCCCAACATCCCGGTTCTCCACCTATTTCCTTCACCCCCCTTCTTGGTCAGGTCAGTTCTTTCAGTGTTATCATTTTTGTGTCGCCTTTCTTTGTCCCCTCAGTTAAGTACTGTATAGCTTGTGCTAAAAGCCAATAATTGTTCATCATGTCGAGAGTCTTTATATAACTGTCCTCATATGGCAATGTTGCTTGAGATATCCATCTCAATGTTGCTGTTTTTCCTTGAAATCTTCCTTGAGGTATTACCATAGATAGGCATATCAGGCATTGGGCTCTTGCTACTGGTATTTCAGTTGCTATCAATGTACTGGAGGCACTCATGGCATTGTGGATTAAGGAGCAGACATAACAACTCTCCCCAGTGGTTTCTTTACCTACTTTGGTCATGTGCTTGTACCACATGTTATTACACACTCGAGCAGTGTCGGTGAGATAGAGATTCACCCCCCTCATGTCTGTGCCAGCACTGTGCTTACCACTCCTTACCATGCTTTCAGTGCTCTCCCGTCCCCCTGACATGGTTGTTTCCTGGGATTGGGGTAATGTTAGTAGAGGATACAGTGGTTTCACTAGAAATGGGCGATATTCGGCAGAATATGAATACAAATACCCTGCTAGGGAATAAAAGAAATGACAAAATAAGCAAATGTTTTATTATTTCACCCATATTTACCTGTGTTCATGGATCCTTGTGCAGCTGGAAGATATCAGTTGCCCGCCTGAAATGCACAAAAGTGAGCGTTTGTGTGTTAGTTTCAGATTAGTTTTAAGCGTACCCTCACTCTGGATGTGTTGGAATGGACCGGCTGGGTGAGGTATGGCTCCTCTCACAACTTTCAATGTATGTCCTGCAGTAAACTATTTACAAGTTAGGAAATTGGTCATGAATTCAGCCACATGTTCTGCCAAATTAGGACAGAACCACAATTCTCCAAATGGGCTGTAAGCACTTTCTTCCCTGTACGTGATGAGCAATGTAACTGAGTCAGTGCTGTGCGCAATAATGCTAGTGGCATGACCACTTTCCCTGTGTTATTGTGCTGCCATAGGGCCTCTGTTGGAGACATTGTACACCCTGTCCTAGTCCACAGGTCCTTCTACTCCTTGGGTGTAGCTCGCTGCAACTCCATTATATGTGTTTCTGGCAATACATTGTACCCTTCCTTTGGTGCCATTGTCCTTGCATAGTCACGGGCATGTGACAAAGCCTCCATTTCTAAGAGCTCTACAAAATATGTGGCACACTTTGCTTCTGCTGCTTCATTTGCCATTGAGACAGGGTCCTCCCTCTGTGTGTGTGCTTGGCATTTCACTATGGCTATTTGCTCAGGATACTGTATAAATTCCACTAGCCTTCCCAAACAAAAGTGCATGCTGTACTGGTGACCCGTCAGCCCCCCTGAAGCCCCTCCTAATCCATCGTGACAGTCATGAGTGTACTGTGGATGTCACTTATGCTGATTCCAAATAGATAGTCACCTCCTTCCGTCTGCTGTGCTCCAATGCCAATATTAATGCTGCTTGTTCTGCTACCTGTGCTGAATAATGTGATGGCAATTGCGCACTGACCACCATCTCACTTGTTCCATCATCTCTTAGCCTCACCACTGCCATTCCTGTGTGCCTGACCCCTTCTGTTTGTTGTTTGTTTGTTTATTCATTTGTTATGTGCACCAATCCCGTAGGTAAAAGGGTGCAGCAGTATGAAGATGCAAAGTTTACATAGTTACAAATATACACCAGGTACAGAAATTAAATAAATACAGCGTATACAGAATGTGCAATTATATACAGAAGTAAGATGGCCTTTATAGTTACAAGAATAAAACATTAGCATTGTGCATAAATATGCAGTGCATAGTCATATCCTCCATGTATCACTAAGGCTATCAGGTAAACTGGAGTAACGGGCATAACCTAAAAGGTCAGAGGCTAAGGGTCTGTAGCGATAATGTGTTTTATAAGATTTTTTATGAAGTGTAAGTAGGGTTTGTCAGCTCTCAGGTCTCGAGGCAAAGAGTTCCAACATTTAGCAGCCTTTACAGAGAAGCTATTGCCACCAATAGTGGTAAGCTTGTATTTAGGTATGGTCAGACAATTAGCATTGCCAGCTCCGGTTAATCTGTGAGCGATTCATCTCTGAAGCTTAGCTGGAAGGTAGCTAGGGGCAGCGTTATTAAGAGCTTTATGAGTCAATGATAACGTCTTCAACTGTATTTTATTGGCCATGGATAACCATTTATGATGGCGTCTAAATGGGGAAATGTGGATTCTTTTGTTTATGCCTAAGGCTGCTCTTAGGGCATTATTTTGTAATGTTTGGAGTTTACGGATTTTCGTTTTATCAGCACCACTGTAAAGAGCATTACAGTAATCAATTCTGGAGAGTATTAAGGGTCTAGCCAGAATCAAGCAACTGTCGTCAGAGAGGAATGGTTTACCAGCTCTGAGTAGCTTGCACATGTAAGCCGTGGAGGAGGTCAGGGATTCAATCTGTTTATCAAAAGACAATGTGGAGTCCAAGCAAAAGCCAAGGGTTTTTACCTCATTCGAGACTTTAATGGAATTCCCGTCAATATTGAATGAGGAAAATTCCTGACCTCATTTTTTGATGTTAGCCTGTGAGCCCAGAATTATCAACTCGGTCTTATCATCGTTCAAACATAGGCCATGAGTGGCCATCCATGCTTGGATGATAAGATATACTTTGATCACCAACCCCATGTCCTTGCTTTGATCCCCAGAAAGCGGGAGGAGAATCTGGGTATCATTTGCGTAATTAGTGTAGGTAATACCCAGATAGTCCAGATCATCAACCAAGGGTTTGGTGAAGATATTGTAGAGAGTTGGTGAGACGCAAGAGCCTTGAGGTACCCTGCACAAAATGGGGGTTGGGTCTGCGGCTGCTGAGGGAGAGAAGACTCTCATGGTTCTCTCGCTCAAGAAGGATTTAATCCATTTGATAGGTTCCGGGGAGAAGTGGGCAGCAGAGTCAAGGTGTTGGCAGAGGACTTTGTGGTTGACGAAATTGAATGCGGCTGAGAGATCAAGTAGGAGCAGAAGTACTGTTTTTCCTTTGTCTCTCAGCTCATCTATTTGGGTCTTTAAATAAATTAAAGCTCTTTCTGTTCTGTGTAGCGGGTGGAAGTCAGATTCTCAGAGGTTCGTATAATTTGGATAATCTGGCGCGGAGTCTATCATTTCTGTTGGTCGTGGCACAGGGTAGAGAGGCTTAGGTTGCAGTCACACAGGCCCTGTTATGTTGAGGTTGGCTCATGGTAACTAAGTTTGTTACTGTATTTGTTAAGGTAGGCGGGCTGGGGTTCAAGAAAGCTGCTAGCGGGAGATGATCAAAGTGTACTTGACTTCCAGGTTTAGTGTAACTGGTAGCCATCAGAGTGCATAACAGTAATGCTAGGATTACCATATTTCCAATTACGATGTCAAAGAGTATAGTCTAGCACATGGGGCACTTGGGTAGAGGTGCAGCTTTAGCAGGACATTCGCAGATTAGGTCAAAGACCCCTCAATGTGAAGCATGCCACCCCCCTAAAGTGCCTCCACCTGTACCTTATGGGTGACACTGAATTTCTGTATTTTCTCTGTGCATTTTTGTGCATAGTCGCCGTCCTGTAAAAAATGTTGGTTAGAAAAGCTGCTGGGTTAACGAGTCTGCATCACACTACCTTAAGTGTGGATTTGATAGTAACACCTCATATTCTGAGGTGGAGGGTGTGCTCCACATAAAGAGTGGTGGTGCACCCCATGGGTATACTTGCTGATTTGCCCACTGCGAATGCGGCAGCAGCCATAGTTTATTCGCAAGGATAGGGTCCTCTCATTACTGGTTCAAGCATCCCACTGAAATATGCTAGTGGCTTGTGTTCCAAGGTTGTCTTCTGTATCAGTCCTGGAATTACCACCCCATCGGAGTGTGAGAACATCAATAATTCCTTTTTGTAGTCCGGGATCCCTAACACTGGAGATCTGCATATTGTTTTTTTCAGCCCATCGAATCCCTCAATCATTTATGCTGTCCATCTTATTATCTTGTGTTCTTTTTGTGCTTCCTTCAAAACACCCAGAAGAGGCCCGATGTAAGTGCTGTAGTCAAAGAACCATGCCCTGAAGTAATTACACAACCCCAAAAATTACTGCATCTCTCTCTCACTGTCATGGGCTTTGTTGTCCTGCGTATTGCCTCTAACATTTCTGGCATCACCTGTCAGCCATTTTGTGACATCATCTGTCCAAGGTATAGCACTTCCTTCTGACAGTACTGTAGTTTGTCTTTGTCGACCTTGTATCCCTTATCAGCTCACACTGACAGCATGTTTACTGAGACATTTGTACACTGTTCTTCTGTCATGGTGCAGATCAAAATGTCGTCTACGTACTGTATGACTGTGCTCTCCATCTGTATGTTGCCTAGGTCCATCCAGAGGAGCCTATTGAATATTGAGGGTGACTCACAGTACCCTTGATGACGTCTTGTATGTTTCCACTTCTTGTTTCAATACAGTCAAAGCTTGTGAGTCTGGGTGTAGTGGTATAGAGAGGAAGACATTCTTCAAGTCTATGGCCGTGAAACAGGAAGCTTCTGCTGGAATGCTGCACAAAATTATCGCTGGATTTGGACCTAAAGAATACTCTGCTTCTACAATATGATTAAATGGGAGCAAGTCCAGGATAAAATGCCTTGAACCCCCTTTTGCTTTCTTGACTGGATACACAGCAGTGTTGCATAGTGATTCTGATGGAACTAGAATGTCCCTCTCCACTAAAGCTGCAATTGTCTTGTAAATGCCCTTGTCTGACTCCGTTAATAGTGGGTATTGTTTCACTCTGGGGAAAATTGCTCCTGGTTTGAGTTTGATCTTTACTCCGCCCACTCCTTTCAAAGCCTACATCATAGGGACTACCGTCATTTCCAACACGATCTCATGGTCCAATATGTCGTCCCTGAAAAGTTCTTCATCTGTCACTGTGGTAAAACCTGTACCCTCCAGCTATAGCGATCACTGGCCGTCATGATCTCCCTGTGTTGTCCATTCCATGTACTACTATCCATTCATCATTCACAATCACTGCCTCAATCTGTAGTGGCACTATTGTCCCTTCTACCTCATCCAATGGTATATTTGGCCTGTAAAAAATGCTCATTCGGAATGCACCACATCTTTCCTCGAATCCCTGGGAGCCATGCAATTGCGATCTCAGTCCCATATTGGAACAACTATTCATCCACTGGTATCCCCCTCTGTACCTTCCATCCACAAAAGGCTTGAATGATTTCTCTTATGTTGAGAATATGTATCCCTGGTGTAGAGCACACTATCCCCTTGTCTGTGAATGAGATTGTCATGTTGAGTCTGCTCATAATGTCTCTCCCCAGTATGTTCACGGGTGCCTGTCAAGAGTAAAGTAAAGGCAAAGTTTAATCATGTTCCCCTATAGAAAGGGAGATATGGAACCACTTTCATAGCCCCAGAGAATCTTTGAGTATTCATGGCATCGCCTGACAACCTATATGTTCCCTCTCGAATGCATGACCTAGACACCCCCCTATCTACAAGAAAGGAAAACGTTCTGTCACCTATCGCAACCCATATGTGAGGTTCCACTGCAGGGTTGGGTGTGATCGATAGGATACAACACATCAAGTCCGTCTGTGGACTGTCCTATTAGGGGTATAAGGACATCCCATTCCAAGAGAATGGATTGTTCCCCACTATTGTGACCCTCCCAGGCTCCTAACGGGGGTTGTTGCTATGGAGTCTATGTGTGCCACTATCCTGTCGTTTGACTGCATGCTGCTCTGCATTTGTGGCATCTTTTGTGTGCTGCCTCTAATCTGGGGTGATTGCAAATACTGTGATATGGTTGCTTGCATCTGTGGTATCTGTGTCATGGGCTGCCTGTGGGTGTGCGTACAGTGTCAGTCCTTGTTGTTGCTGTGGTTGGTCCTGTGTGTAATAGTCATACTGTTCCCGTTGGTATGCTGGCTGGTACTGTATCCATTCATTCTGTTTCATCCCCCTATTTCTGCACAATCTCAAAAAGTGCCACATTTTCCCACATGGCCAGAACTGTGGTGGCTCCCTCCCTTGCCCTTGGAAACCCCTGCATAATCCCCTGGGTCCTGCTGCACCTGTTACCCATATCCTCGATACCCTCCTGGAAATCCCCATTGGTTGTGAGGTATCTGCGGCCACTACCTGAGTCCTCTGGATGACTCCCTCTTCCTTGAAAACCTTGCTGCATGTTCCCTTGCCCCATTAATCCTCCCCTCGCAACCAGTGGTATATACTGCTACTATTGTGTCCACAGTGATCATATGCGTGTTAGTACCTCCCCTTCTAATGCATACTTCTATCATTTCTTTTGCACTAGCTTCACTTCTTCTTGCTTTCTTGCTTCAGCTTTCTTCCTAATTTTCTCCTGGAATAGCCTATGATGATGTACTATTGTGAGCTGTATTTCTGGCCAAGGTTTTATCTCCATACCTACTCATTTCTTGTACTGCTTCTGTACCGGTTCTGGCAACCCCCGGCACAATATGTGGTAAAATAATGCTACTGTTTTGTTCAACGGTTCTCACATTTCAGGGCACCAAAGCTCTTGGATCACCTGAATATAGTGTACGGAGTCTTCACCTAGCCCCATCTTGCATGTCATAATCGCGCTAATGTCTGACGTGTCTGGGTATTGTGTCCTTAGAGCTTGCCATACAGCAGCTCTGCAATTTGAAAATGGCAAACCATCATACGCCATGTTCTGGATGGTCACTCTGGGAAGCCCTTCCCTCTTCCATACCTCATCAGCAGCCTCTCCGAGGATTGACACTAATAGCCCTTTTACGTCCCCCAAAGCCAAATTCTGTCCCGCTGTCATTTTTCCATTTCATATATCCATTTCCCTGTACCCGTGGTTAACAAAGGTAATCTACATCTCACGTTTTCCTTGTCAATGTGTTTCCATGGTATGCATTGAGGTCGCCCCCTTCCTTTTCCAGTAGGGGTATTTGTGTGAACCCCACCTTCCCACTCGCTCTTCCTGTCAATCTTATATGCTTGTCAGCGTGCCTAACGTCAGTGTATACATCTAGTTGTTCTCCTCTAGACAGTTGTGAACAGTTATCAGATCCCCCTGTGATCTGTTCTTTAGAACAAGATATAGCTGTCTCTCCCTTCCTTCGTCCTGGAAGATCCCAAAGTCTCTCAATGTAAGGGAGTACACTGTCTCAGTCGTGTTGTGCTGCTCTGGTCCGTGGTGTCTGACCATCCCTGTCGTCCTTCATCATACCTTTAATTCTGCCCCTTTCCCATATCACACTCGTTTCTGCGCTGTCCCCCGGTGATCTATACCCGGTCACCCTTTTGTCTCATCATCAATTCCCCCTACATCATCTTCCGACTCTTTCTCCATATCACTGCAATAATAGTCTACAAAGCTCAGTCTCCTAGAGATTGTGTCTTCCCCAGCCTTCCCCTTTAGATCAATCAAGTCTATGCCACACTTATCTCCATAGGATCCCATGCCTTCTGCTGCTGTCGTGGTCCTGATTGGCAGGGTTGTACTGTCTGGTTCTGCATGCCTACCTCCTCCCCCTATGCTTATGCTGTCTCCTATGCCTAGTGCCAATTGTGCTCTTATATCTTTAAGCGTGTGCTCCTCCTACTTCTTGCGTGCATGCTGCTGTGCTACTCGCTCTATTTGTCACTTCCTCCATTCCCGGTCTTGTAACATTTGTTTTCCTTCCCATCCACTTCCCTTCATTTCTAAGGGCCTCATTACGACCCAGGCGGTAAGTTACCGCCTGGGTCGTACCCTTTCCACCATGGCGTAAACTACGTTTACGCCATGGTGGTTGGCGGACTTACCTCCCCATTCCGAGGTTGGCGGGGCGGTAAGTCCCCATTAACCCATTTACCCTTACCCATTCCCATTTTTGCCCCATAGGGCATAATGGGAGTGGGGAAGGCGTTAATTACGCCACCGTAAATTACGGTGGCGTAATTAACAACAAGGTCCCTTAGCGCCATGGATTTTAACACCTGCTAAAAGCAGGTGTTAAATCCTCCATGGCGCTAAGGGACCTCGGAATCAGGCGGTAAGGGTCGGCACTGTTTACGCCGCCGTAAACCCCTTACCTCCTGGGTCCTAATGAGGCCCTAAATCTCTTTTTGCTCCTCCCTTCTCCTTTCCCTCTGCTCCTAGTCTTTCTCTTGTTCCCTCTTCCTTTCTATACTCTCCCTCTCAAGTCTCTCTTCTCTCTCCCTCTCCCTTCTGTCTGTCTCCTCCATTATCTTTCCAACATCAGGAGGATCTGTCCCTCTATCTGCCCATTTGTGGCTATGCTCCCTAGACCCTCCTTTGTGTCCTTCTGTGCCTCACCGCTCAATCCTCTTTCGCTGGTCAGTTGCCTCATCACCTTCTGTCCCTCTTCCTTGGTATATGGTGGTGGTTTATATGTCAGGTTTGAATACCCTGTGGCTGCTTTTATCTCTCGTAATGGGTACATCCCCTGTTCATCGTCTGTATTCTCTGAGTTCTCGCTTGCAGGAGAGGGTGGGGGAGTGGAGGGTGGGGGCATGTGCCACTGACACCTCCCTGCGTCCCCCTCACCCGCCTAAAACATCCACCACAACTCAAATATTGCCATGCGGTTCGAAGCTTCTTCCCCTTATAGGTGCCCTCTAAGTGTGTCAGTAGTGATTGCAGCACATCTTTGGAGAAACTTCTGCAAGGTGGCCATGGTTTGGTTAATTTAGCCACAGTGCTTTTAGTCCATTCTCTGCTATATTTACAAATCTTGTCTTTATAGGGTGGGATGGTTTTACACAGGTGCTGTAGGGAAGTGTTACTCCTGCACTTCCCTTGATACATTGCTTTTGTTCTTTTTGCTCTTACCTCACCTCAAATTGATGGTTTCGATCATCCACTGTTAAGGGAAAAACACAGTATAATCACAATGCTTTTTAATTCACTACAAGCCTCTCTGGCTCCACAACCTGTCAGGTGTGCTCCTTGCACAACCCCTTCAAAACTTCTGCCTCCTCAGGCACACTTTTTAAAAAAAAAATGTTGTTAAAATCTTGCACTGTGTGTGACTGCACTGTATGTGACTGTGGGTGCATGCATGTGGAAGATCATCCCCTACCCACTGATTGTGTTCATCCGTTATCCCTGCAAGTGTTTGTACTACACCCTGTGATCCCCACCCCCTTACTTGGAATGGCTCATTCTAGGTGTTGGCTCCGATGGAAGGGTAAGCCACAGCTGAGGAGTGATGAGCTATCCATGAACTATTGTGTCCAACAGGGGTGGTAAGCGGGTGTGGCAGAGTCTGGAGTGGGGGTGCCACAGTTTTATATGCGTGGTGATTGAGGACCTGGGTCTCTTTTTGGGTGGCATGCCGTGGTGTGTTGACCATGTGGGTTGAGGGATGTGAAGCTAAGAAGTCCCCTTTAGCAGGTGGCCTTTCTTTGCCAGTCTGCCCTTCACCCTCTCCCCCTATTGTCCTCCTTCACCCCCAACATGTGCTACTTTTCCATCAGTGCCCATGCATCCTTCTTTTCCTCTCCTTCTGTGTCTGTCTTCCTCTCTTACCCCCTTCTCTCAGCCCTAAACCACTCTTACAGGCCCCTACACCCCCCTCATAACTCCAACTGCAGAACTCCTCCTTGTACTCAACTCCCACTCTCTCTCTGTTCCACAGCTGCACATTCTGCACCCTGTATCCCCTCTCCCCAGTTCCTCATGCCCTCTTTATTATTTCCCATCAGCTTCTACACTTGTACTTCCACTCCTCCCTTGGCGTCTCTCTCCCTCTCCTGCATCCAAGGGTTCCCCACAGGCCCACAGGCAACCTTAGAGCGGGTTTGCGAAATTTGTATTACTGCCATTGATGCACCACCTTGTTTCTACATCCCAGGGCAGACTAACCCCTGTGCCCAGAGTACATTACGTACTCTGGTGGCAATTTGTTTACTTCACTGCCGGTGATTACTCTGTTTTCTGATTTAAAATGTTGGTGTATTCATTGGTGCTCACACTCCCTGATGTGACCTTCTGGTTGTTGCGGAGGTGGTTATAATGGACTGCCAGAAAACTATAGCACAAGACCGACCGGGAAATCCTGCCCATGAATAACAGAAATAGTCCATGTAAATGGCAAAGCCTGCTTTATTAACAATACACAAAATACGGGGACATCAGAAAGCACACAAGTCTAAAGAGCTCTCCAACGTTTCAATATAGAACAATGACTTATAAATAGAAAACAATGACGTAATATTACAATCTTAGCTGGAAAAACCTAATGGTCGAGGGATTGGTTAAGGGAATTGTCTATATATAAATTGCATAGGTCTTAGTCTTTTCATTGGATATAACTATCTGATGGTCCCACCTTGGACCACCCCTAAATTGATAAAGGTAAGAAAAACATCATACTTGGCCTTGTTCAGCGCCTCTGTTCTGGGAACTTGTCGGTAGTTGAGGCAGGTGTATATCTATCTGGAATTAATGAATGGACAGTGTCCTCCAATTATAGGTCATGTGTGAAAAGACCACATGTTTAATTTGTTTAGTTGGCTTTAACTTGATTTTAGCTCATATTTATATGGATTTCATGACCCTCCCTGGGCACTGGAGATTTAGTTGTTTTGTCCCTCCTTCAGTAGTAAGCTTTTTAATTAGTTGGCACCTTGCATTCAAAGGCTGTCTGTTCTCTACTTACTCTTAGAGAAATATGTCTTACGCTTGGGAATTATTATCTTCTGTTCTATTCTGAGCTCTCCAGACCTCCCTTATTTCTCAGTAACCCTGGAAGGGGGCAACACTGCCACTGTTTTGCCTGCACAGATCTGTATTTCAGCTAATTCAACAGGTTGAGTATCTCTGTAGCCTCAAGGCTTCTCATTCACTCTACCGCAAATCTGCTGTCCATTTTATACAAGATGGCCTCCCATTACTGTTGCGTTTCTACGTTTAGCAAGCCACATGCATATATTGTGCATGTTGCATTTCACATATTGGTGATGGACCTTTTCCTTCTCAAATGTGCATCCATCTTAGCGAAGTTAGCAATTTGTAGGTCACTCTGCGGAACTACAAGCATGGATATGCCTACTGTTACTAAGGAACAAAATCCTCCACAATTAGGAGGCAATTTCATATAGGCTCCCGACCCATAGGACCAATAAAGGTCCATTAATACAGCTGTTCCTACTTTCATTCCAGGTGAATCATACATTTTTTTACACCCCTTGTTTTCTCCTACTTTGTTCCCATACTTTTGTAAACATAGTAACAAGCTTTTCACTGGGAGTATGTATAACAGTCCTGCTTCATCCTCCACGCACGTTAATATTCTGACATATTTATCCCAATCCTTATGACATTTGCCATTTACTTTACGGACAGCAACTCATGGTTGCACTGTAAGCACTTCTGCCTTATAGCTGATCTATCCGTTGTTCCATCCTTCTTGATGCAAGAAATATTATTCAAGCCTAAATGCACATTTGACCTTGTGATCGTGTTTCTTCATGGTGAGTGCATATCTGCTTCATGTCTATTGTACTTGCTTTTGTCAGTTGGCAGTGAGGTCACTTGCTCTCATCATCTTCAGTTACATCAGGTCCATCTATTATTGTAATGATTTGGGATAAGGCCAATATGGTTGCATTAGTGTATAGTGTATCTTACCTTTATGGTATTGGGGTGGGAGAGGGGGAGTCGCCATGAATGACGTATTCATCTGACTCTCGACAGGGTACGCAGTCTATCTCTGCATGCAACACACCCTTATCTTGATAGTTGCTCCCTGGTCCAGAACTGTGGCTCACAAGGGGGCACCCACAGAGCCTTGCCCATTCTGACGTGGTTGCAATTTTTGGAAATGTATTCCACTCACCTTGGGCGTGTGTCAATGGTATGTCCCCTCGAGTGGGCCTGCTTACATGGGTGTCTGCACCCTACAGGCAGGACAGCGACTGAGCATCCCTAGTGCGGTTCAACCTTTACCACCAAGCACATATATGCAGCAGATCAGAAGAACCGTGCTGTTGGGTGGCAACCCACCATGTAACCACACTGGTGTCAGTACGTGGCGTGTGCCCCTCCACTTTCAGTTGTGCCCAAGGCCAGTCCCTCCCCTTTTACCACCACCCCTGGTGCATGCTGGCCTGCTGGTGTACGTATGGTTGACCTGTCCACCCTGCAAGTGTTGGGGCTGTGCATGCTCTCTTGCCTCTGCCCCACAGACATCCCCAAGTGCAAGCAGATTAGACTGAGGTGGGTGAAAGGCACCCTCATTGCTACTCTCAGGGAGGTGCAGCTACTGGGAGTATCGAGCCAGTGGCATTTGCTTGTCTCATTGAGTTAGCCATGCACGGGTTTGTATACATGGCTAGTACAGTGACAGTGCATACCTAATTGCTGTGGGATCCATCCCATTTGATTGATGATCATATGGTAATATATGCAGCATATGGCTGCATGCCACATCAGTAAATTCCTTATTTTTTACCCAAATAGGGACACACCAAATGTGCAATAACCATAAACAAGCTGCTGTAGTCGGTTTGTCATGGTGTTAGAAACACAACCCAGCTGTTATATATATAATATGCACAGAGCATAGAGGTGTTGGGAAGACTCAAATGGCATGGGGGTGAGTGTGTTTTGTTCCAATGAGTCTGCCGGTGGTCGGTGTATGTGAGTAACTTGTATACACTTTCTCATTGCAGGTACCATCACTGGAAATTGCTGTAAAACAGAGTCAGTGGTTTCCGATGTGTATGTCTTCTCTAGTCAGTACATGCCATTGTAAAATGTATTCCAGTTCTGGCTCCCTGTGACTCCCTCAGCATCCTCTTATCTCTGAGAGGTAGCTGCAAAGCAGTGACAGCATCAGATGCTCCTCATTAACCATATAAAATTGCCTGATCTGAATATCAGAGTTCTGAACCTGCTCTGGGCCTCAAATCTATGCAAATTGCTTAGGTCCAACACGTAGGGCAGATTCTTGGAAAAGTGTGCCTTGATCCTGCATGCTTAGAACAACTCTGCGCGGCCTACGCACAAAGTTTCCAATGCGCGCATTGTGAATTCATCAATTCAAACGCGCATTCAACCCAACCCGCATAGAAAACCAAGCTGCGCAAGGAACGTCTGTGACACACCCCGTGCCAACCAAAAACATAGCCATAGACCAACCATTACGCATACCTCTGTGTCCACCAATGACCCAACACCCCGAACCCATGAAAACCTGGGAAAGGTCCCCCATAAGTAATGGCTGCACCCCTGCAAACCTGTGCAAGGTCCCCTATAAGTAATGACTGCACCCTTGCGAAACCTGCACAAGCTCACCCGTAAGTAACCGCTGCAACCTAGCCAATCTGTATGAGGCCCCACGTAAGGAATGGCTGCACCCCTGCAATCCTGCTATCCCTCCACCCTACAGCCAACAAACCCAAACTACTGCCAAATACCCTTACTGTACAGCAGCTCCCTCAAACTCAGACACCACCCACCAGCCCTTATCACCTGTGACACCACCCCCAGGCAGAACCAAAGGTCCTCACACCACCCACCAGCCCCCCTTACCTCCAGAACCACCCCCGGGCATCCCCATAGGACCTCACATCACCCACAAGCCCCCTCACCTTCAACGCCAACCCCAGGCAGCTCCCTCAAGGACAGACATGACCCACCAGCCCCCCTCACATCTGACACCACCCCAGGCATCCCCACGGGTCCACACACCACCCACAAGTTCCCCTCACCTCTGAAGTCACACCCAGGCAGCTCTCTCAAGCCCAGACACTACACACCAGCCGCCTTCACCTCCAACACCAAACCCAGGCAGCCCCACAGGTCCTCATATCACCCAGCATCCCCCTCACTTCCCAGGTCACTGCAGGCAGCTCCAGAGGTCCTCACACCATCCACTAGCCTCACTCACCTCAAACATCACCACCAGGCTGCCCCACAGGTCCTTACACCACCCACCAGACCCACTCACCTCCTACACCACCACCAGACCCACTCACCTCTCGAGCCCAGACACCACACACCAGCACCCCTGACAGCACCTCAGGCAGCCCCACAGGTCCTTAAACCACCCACCAGCCCCATTCCCCAACATCACCTCAGCCTGTCCTTGCCACATAAACCCCCTAGCAGTCCAAACTTGACAAACAACTTACCTCAACTCCACTGGCCTGCACCAACATGAGGCACACTGGCCGCATACCCACTCATAGACTTAACAACGGGGGGCACTGATGCAGAATCCATGTCTGTAGCTCATCACAGGACTCCCTGGTATATCACAACCAGTGGCACAGCAAAAGGGCAGCAGAATGGAGCAGCAACTACACAGGAAAGCAATGTAATGCAATGTGACGTAGATTGTGCCCATGTGTCATTGCAATGGCCTCAAAGTGCTGTAGGCGAATGACCTAGAAGGACACAAGTCCAAGACATCACAGATTGGACAGAATCACATGTAATGTGAGTGCATAGTAGCAAGCAACAGTCAATGAATGAAGGGACTCAGGTAAGAAAGCAAAGCATTCCAAGCCTCTGCAACTAACGCAATATGAACAGGCATATGTTGTGGTGATGCGAAGGAAGTCTGAGATGTGGGATGATTCAACCCACTTGTTGCTCTGCCATGTGGCATCACTGTGTTCTGATGCTGCCAGAAACATACAAATGGCCTCAAAACCCTTGTGTGCGTCAAAACCTCTGAAAAATCGCACTTTGCAAATCACAAAAAGAGGGCTGCCCAATCTGCCATGCATGTTGTCATTGGTTTATCAGAGATCTCACTCCTGAAACATGTCACTGGGCTCCACAACATGAGAAGATGGAGTACAGAAGGAAAAGCAGTGCTTCGCTAAATCTTGTTTTAAATCTTTTTTTTTCTTGTTGCTGAAACTGCAGAATGCCGGTACAAAACACCCTCAAACATCCAGAATTCTTACTTGGTGCTACAATTCACTTAGTGCAAGAAACCATTGTGCACTTACAATGTCCTGAAAAGCTGAAAGCATTCAAGAGATTTCCACAGCAAAAGTGGCCTGTCAAAATCTGGGTGCAGTACCCTTGGCTGCCTGAATGACAGCTGTCAGGGGCCTGCAGGAGTAAAACTTTAAACATGTATAAACTAAAATGAAATGTTTGCAAGTTAAGAGGCCTGTTATTGAGAGTAACCCATATTGTATTTGTTTTGATTCCATCGTTTAAAATATTGAAGAAGTATTTAGCTGTGATTTGATCCCACAGGTTTGTTGTATGCTAAGGAAAAATTCAACAGAATTAACAGTTAAAATAAGTAGGCTAAAGCTACCAAACCGGAATAACAGCTTTCCTCACAGAGGCAAGCCCTCTCCCTCCAGGTCCCTCCACCACAAAATCACACCTAAGTGATAATTATAGGGTGTGGGAAGGAAACAATGAACAGCTGAAAAGCAGGAAAGGCTAGGTGTGAAGACTGTCGTAAAATGGCCTCTGCCAAGAGAACAGGGAGGAGACTGCTCCTGCACTGAATGGAGACAAAAAGAGGCAGAGACAAACAACCATCTGTGGCTAAATATTCGCAAAGAACTTTTTGTTTAAATACATATAACTTGCCACTTTAAATTGTCAAAAACACAAAAGTAACAGAATTGTAAATCTAAATTTTGGCCGCCCATTTCAAGAGGCAGAAAAATTGTGTGACATAATTTGTAAGGAAATGACAGACAATGTGATTTTACACTAAATGTATTTCTGCTAGAACTATGCAACTTTATACACTTGTAGAAATGTGCTGATAAATGGGACATTGCGTTCCTGATGAAAAGGGCAAAATTCTGGGAAAAGCAGACACAATATCCCACAGCTAAGGGTTTGGAGGAGTAGCTACTGTACAAAATATGTAATCTGTATATATGGTTGTTATAGAGGTTGCACATGTGTACATATGTATTGTGTCAAAAGTAGATTTTGTGTTCAAGAGGCTAGGGGTGGTACTAAGCCTCATATACCCACACCATAAAGGTGACGCCCTGTTTTTATCCTCCTACCAAGGCAGAGAGGAGATTCTGACCAATACCTGTTGAAGGGGCGAGCTTAGGCGAAACCATCACACACACCCCCTGTATCATAGCATAAATAGAGACAGCAGAGGGCAGAAAAAGACAGACAGATTAACCCACTATCCGAATGCTGGCGGAGCACCCTGCTGCAGAACCTTCCATCTTCCTTGCTCCAGACTCCAGAAACTTGGCAAAGCAGAACCCATTGCATAGCTGAACCACTTTCAGCTCGGCCTCAATTTCCAGAACCGGAGCCAACCCCACAAACCTAAGGGGAACTAAAATAGAGCCGGGCTGCGCTGTACTGCTTGCCTGCTGAAATAATTTATCATCAGAACCAAAAATGGCAGATCCAGTTCAGTCCTGTGCTGTGCTGTGACCAGAGTGCATTGCAGATCAGATCCAGTCCTGTGCCGTGCGGTGTCCAGAGCACCTTGACGCTGCCAAATCTGATGTGCCCAGCAGTCTGTCCTGAACAGAATCCCTGACCAGAATTCTGACGGTTCCGTTTGAAACATATCTAATGAGTATCTATACATAGAACTGTGTCACTAGCATATGTACCTTGCTTAGTCCTATCCCTATCTTAAATCCATCCTATCTTGTCTTCAGAACCTGCATTGTTAGGGGTACTTTTGAATTGCCTGAACTCTCTATCCAATCCCTCCTATCTTCCTCCTGTGCTAGTATTGCTAAAACTATCTTTGCGCTGATCTTTTCTCATCTGAAAAAGGCGAGTCCCGGGCAGGCAGTCGCCCTGATCAAGTGGCTTTGTTCTTCTGGGGATTTGTTTTATTCATAGTCATCCTCTCATGTTAGAAATCACATTTGTCATTTTAAAAGCGCATTCCCGATTTCCCATTCTTGCACCTATCTCGAAAAATGACCTGCACTAAAATGTCCTTAAGTTCCTCATTTTTTGTGCTAGAAACAAACTTCTGCTTGTAGCTAACATCCACAACTTTAAATCGCATCTAAAACCGCATCCTAAATCCTTACTGTTATCCCGTTATCGCGATTATCACGCAGTGAAAAGTTTGCCACAAATTTCGTTTTAGGGAAATTCTTACACGTGCAAAATAGCTTACGATTGCTCCGGACCTTAATTTTAAGATTTCAAATGGTTTCTTAGTATTAAACCATTGCTAGTGTTTGTGTGCAACTATCCAAAGCGGCTCCCATAAGAATTATAACAATTACAGCAATTGAAACCATATTTAGTGTTTTTGCCCAATCCATTTTCAAGATAACTTCAAAAGCCGTTCAAGCAGCTTGACAGTCGATTCTGTTTTCTCTTGTGTTTGCTGGGGGAAAGTGGGATTGTCTTTTATTTGAATTCTGCCATTCCTGAATACCTGCTCTCTCCTCCTATCTCTTTACATTGCCAATTTGGGGTTGAGGGGTGTGCATGGAGAACCTTTAACCACAGTGCAATCTGATCTGCACACGCACACACAATCATTATTTCTGTGCTGAGGGGGGGCACGGTCTGGGTGGAGTCATCCACGATGGTGGTCATTGCTGCATCATATAGAGGAGGGACAGGAGGTTGGGCAGCTCCCTCCAAAGTGCACTGCACATCCTCCTGTCCCTGGCCAAGGGGTGCAGCCTGAACACCCTACAGGGTGCCCCCTACTAGACCCTGTGAGCTGGCCTTTCGGCCTCCAGAGAGCCTTCCTCCCTGGCTGGCCCCTCCGTTTCCACAACCTGGCCCACAGCTGGGACGAGTCCCATACCACAACAACCTCATGGGATGTACCCCCATCAGCTCTGCCTGATGGAACTGGTGCCCCCCCAGCCAATTCACCCTTTGATGAGGTAGACTCAAGTGTGGCTGGTTGGGTGTGCACTTTGGTCTAGTGGCTCTGTCCTTCTGCTCCACTACGATGCCTCTTCCCTCTTCACGAGCTGCAGCAACTTTGGAAAATTGGGACATTGTTGTCAATGGATGTGTGGCATACACAACATAAACATAACAAATCATGCAGCATGTTTCAACCATGAGCTGACATACACACAATGCACACACACACATGTACATGTCCAGTCAAACTGCTTGTCAAATGCTGCATGAGTGTAATGTGAAGGCTGAATCACAGTCATGACACATGTCAACAAAACCTATTGTACAGTGGCCAACAACACATCATCAAAAGCAACCAACACAAGTATTACTTGCAGCCATGGGCATGGGACTAGCACCAGGGCACCTGCCCACACAAACACTTTCACCTATATGTACATGCAACAGCATGACCTGCAAGCAAGCAACATGTACTGGGAACAAATTGCATATGCATCAGCTTGACATATGTAGGCATCAATGCACATGTGTCACTCTCAGCAGATGTGTTTGCATAGATGCACTGTCAGGTGTGCCACACATGGAGTCGTCCATCATGCATGTCACTCACATTCCCACAACATAGAATGTCTGCATCTGTCCTGTTCCAGCACTTGACTCATGATCAAACACAGCATGTGTCCATGTACAACAAGTCATCGATGCACAATCTGCTAATACTTATGCAATTGCTAGTATACAATTTCTGATGCCACATATGCCCAGCATTGGTTTGAGGCAGCAAGCTGCTGTGTCTCACACCACACACAAGCTGAAAATAAGGTGTGGCATCTGCAAATATGCATGCCATACATACGCTGTAGAGCATTGGCGCACATGGGTACTCACCAGCAGCTTCTATATGACATCTCCAGGCCAAGAACTGGGAGAGGAGGTCCGGATAGAACCTCTCAAGTATCCGCAGCTCTACCTGGGTCTAGCTCCACAGTGGGTTCCATGCCAAAGGATGCCACCGCCTTTGAATTGCTACGGGTCTTGAGGTCGCCCCAACGTTTCTGTGCCGTGTTCTTGGTGCGGACTGCAACCCCTCTTTGCACATTCTGCAACAAAACTGTACATCGTGCTGCTTCTGATGTTCCATCTGAAAGCCGAGGAACACCATTAATGATAAACCATCCAATGCAAGTCCATTGAAATGATGTGGATGATAACTATCGAAATATACATGAACATCATAATAGAAAAATGCATGGGGCCCATTCCTTGCATAGACAGAGATCAGCGCAACCTGCTCACCGTCGATCCACCAGTGCAACACCATCACTTAGTGCAAATCAAGCCTCAACTTCGACAATAATGTCAACTACACACGCTCCTCTTTGACCGATCCTGACCGTTCCATGATCCAAGTCATGTGTAGACTATGCTACGAATGGGTAGACAAGAGAGTAGCCACATTTGAGAAATGTCAAACCATCTGCTACAAATCGACTACAAAGATGTTCATGATGCCTATCAAAAATCACACAAGCACCAAAAAATAAAAATGCATAGGGCTCAAGCATTACATGCAGACAAATCAGCACATCAGCCACATGCCTGCCATCTCCACAGTGATAATCCGCTCCTATCTCCAGCAGTACCACTATATTTTGAATATAGGTTTATTTATTTATTTATTTATTTATTTATGTATTTATTTATTTGCATTTTTAAAGCGCACAACTGCCTTAGGGCATCGTGGCTCTGTTACAGGAGAGCTTACTTGGCATAAAAACAGTGGGTTCTTGGTTAACAGTCATTGCTAATGTTGCAAGGTTACATGGGAATAATGAGCATCGGTACAATTGTTGGTTATTGCATTATTCATGTTACATTGGCATATTTACTGGAATAAGATAGTTTACAGTGCCTTTCTGAAAGACATGAGGGATGTTTCAGCTCTCAGTTTCGTTCATAGTGAGATCCAGAAGTTAGGGACTGAGAGTTGGTCTGTGTACAGATCCCTTTAGGGTCTGAGTGTCTGTACTTGTAATGTTCGTTCAGATAGATAACTAGGCGCAGATTGGGATATGCATCTATCGGTAATAGTGAGGGTCTTGAACTGGATGCGCTCTTTGACTGGGAGCCAGTGGACATTTTGTCTTGCTAGGGAGAGGTGCTCCCTCCCGGGAATACTGAGGGCTGCTCTAAGTGAGTTGTTTTTGGTGATTTGTAGACTGTTAATGTTTCTGGCGGAGGTGCCTAAAAGGAGAATGTTACAATAATCCAATTTAGCACCTATGGTGGCCCTGACGATGTTAAGACAGTTTTTGGTGGACAGGTGAGGTTTTACCGCATTTATTATTTTGGTTGTCAATGCAGCTGAGGAGGAGTTATAGCTGACATGTCTATCCATGGACAGGGTTGAGTCTAGGTAGACTCCCAGGATTTTTACCACTGCACAAACTGAGATTACAGAGCTCTCAATTTTGAAATTACTGTATATTCTTTCTAGTTTGTTAAGGGTTTCTTTTGGGCCCACTAATAGGATCTCTGTCTTGTCTCCATTGAGACAGAGGCTGTTGGCTGCCATCCAGCCTGGATGATAGCATATGTGTTTTGTAGGGTTTTGAGATCCCCGGATAAAGGGGGAAGAATTTGTGTGTCAACAGCATAATTGGTGAAGGATATGCCAGCTTCTTCTAGGTCGTTGAAGAGGGGAAGTGTAAATAGGCTGTATTGTGTAGGGGAAGTGCAAGAGCCTTGTGGTACTCTGTAGTTAATGGGGGAAGGGGTGCCTGAAGCTTGGTCTGAGAATACACTCATGGCTCTGCCCTCCAGGAAGGATGAGATCCATGTGGTGGCTTCAATGGAGAAGTGTGCCGTGTTGGTGAGGTGTGTCTCTAGGATTTTGTGGTTGACTAGGTCAAACACAGCCAACAGGTCGAGGAGCAGGAGGATGGCACATTTGCCCTTGTCCATATTTCTTAGGAGTTGTTTTTTTAAAATCGAGCAGCGCCGACTCTGTGCCATGTCGTGGGCGAAAACCGGGTTGGCTCTTTCCAAGGATGTTGTGTAGTTCTAGGTAAGTTTGTATCTGTAAATACTCAGCCTTATCCAAAATTTTCAGCAAGAAAGGTACAGTTGTGATTGGCTGTAGTTGTTTGGTGAGTCTGGGTGTAGGGTGGGCTTTTTTAGCAGTGGCCGAACCCATGCTTCCTTGAGAGACGAGGGTACTGAGCCAGTGGCAAATGATGCCCTAATAAAGGTGGCGATGAACGGCGCTAGAGACTCAGCGCAGTCTTTGATTATATTTGCTGGACATACGGAGCCTTTGCAGAGTGAGGGTTTTATTTGTTTCATGATGTGTAGAATTTCAGGAGTAGTTACCTTTCTAAAGGTACATGGCGGTGTTGGGTTACAGTCAGGCTGGATAGTGGTCTTAGAGTTTGGAATGGTTTGAGTTGTGTAGGTTGTCAAAGTTGGCTTTGATTTTTTTTTTGATTAGTTGAATTTTGTTTAGAATGGCCTTCTGGATGACATTGCACCATTTCTCGTCCTTGACCGTTTGGTGTTTGGACGTGGGAGGAATGACTAGCTCATTGAAGATGGCGAATAGTTCTTTTGAGTCTGATTGGGCATTGTCGATTCTTGTGTTGTAGGCAGCAGCTTTAGCTTTGGCTATGGCGTTTTTGTATTGTTTAGCAATAGCTAGATATGACTCATGTGAGGGAGCAGAGCAGCGAGATTGCCATTTGTTAAGGGCGTGTCTTTTGAGTGTTTTCAGGTCGCGTAAGTCTTGGTTGAACAATGAGTTAGCGTGAAAGAGTTTTTTAGCTTTTTTGTTCTCTATGCAATTATGTCGATCACCTCTTTGATAGTCGGGTTGTAAAGTTCTACCAATTTTTCGGGTTATTTGAAGTGGGTGATGCTAATGCTGAGGCTTCTAAGAGTGGGCAAATGCTCTCTTTGGTGAGTAGTTTTTTGGATCTGGCTAGGGCAGCTGGCGTGGGAGGGATTTTCGTAGTTGCTGCATTTGTTGGGATGTAGAAGTGAATGAGGTGGTGGTCTGTCCATGGTTGTGGGGTGTTGGAGCTGATATCTACCCTGCAGTTGACCTTTCACGGAAGTTATCTGTCCAAACTCTGGTTCAAATCCACTGGGATGATGAGAATGATACAGCTACAACAAAATAAAAAAATAAGAAATGACAAAAATAAATTTAAAAACACCATCAATTGTACTACATTACAGAAGCCTCAAAACAGCTAAGAATACTGCCTAGCTGAAACTGGATTACAATGACAACAAATACAATCAAATACACCTTCCACCTCAATAACAGGAATACAAAAACTAAATGGCTAAATATAAGTGCCACTGATGGACAAATCTAATTTTGTAGGTCCATGTTAGTGAAAGTAAAAAAAATACATTAAAAATGACTTGCCACACAATCAGAGCAGATGAAACAAATGATAAGCAGTTACAAGCAGTAACTACTATTACTAACACACAAAACACTGAAAATAAACCTTAAAACATTTAATCATACACACGTTCAAATCACCCACTCTGTAATCAAACGGATAAAACTGCAGAAAAAGGTGGCTTTTTATAAAAGAGGACTATATACCAATAAAACTACAAAATGGATGACATATTTTTCCCGCAACCTATCACAGTCAGCCTCACAAAAAGAAAAGTAACAACAACCAATAAAAAAAAATGAAACTGACAGAAATCTATTTTTTCCACCCCTAGCATCCTTCATAGCCGTGACTATTAGAACACAGGTACTGATCTTGGTTTGTATCTGCGTCTAGACACACATTATTTCGGCAAGCCCCAAATCAAACTAAAGTGACCTTCAAACCTTGAAATCAAATAAGTGAACAACCAAGTACATACAATAACACACACAAATACAATTCTGTACTTTATCATCCGCATAAAAATATGATTAATGCACAGAAAAATTATATTTATAGACAATACTTTAAATATATCTGTGGGTCCAGCCATAACAAATAAAATGCAGAATAATATTGACGCGCCTACGTATGTGCTTTTCAAAGCTGCGGTTATTCCAAAGCCCCTCCTTGGCGTTTGCTGATACTGTGGCTGGTCACAAAAACTACGGATTCAAAATTGCATTTCCATTCCACCAAACTCCAAAAACTGTCCCCAACATGCTTCCCAGCCCGGTCTGCACTCCTCATAGTACTCCTCGACTCCCCTAGTCTCTTACAATCCTCCACTCAATTCATATAAGATGCCACCCCACCCACAATTTGATAGCCGCGGATACCACACGTCCACAAACGCACAACGTGTAATTTGCCCGAATATAGCCATGATTGCAGCGGTGGGTGGGGTGGGTATGTATCTACGAATAACAATGCAGTTGGCTTCTATATAGCGGCAAATAATATCAACAGCACCATCAAGCAATTAGAAACTACAACACACACTAACATCATGCATACACTGCTCATACAAGCTACTAGAAATTCAAACTAGGAGTAATATTCCTGGAAACAAAGAAAGACGGCAGATATCTTGCCTGGTTTGAAAACTGTGTTGCTGATTGGAATCCAGTGGCTGTTTTGGTTGCTAGCTTTTTGGGAAAAACTAAATATTAACATGGACCTAGGTTTGAGAGATTTTACAATTAAATAGATTGGATTGTGGGGAATGCGTTGGTTGCAAGTCTTTCCTAAATTGTTAAAACTGAGAAGTAGAGGGCACCCAGACATCATATTAATTTATCGTGGAGCCAATGATTTGGGGAATGTACTTGGGATGTCCCTTACTTTAATGATAAAAGAAGATATGGGAAAACTAATCAAACTATTTCCTCACACCATCTTTATCTTTTCCATTGCCCCTCAAAGGCAAACATGGAGATGGACCACCAGATTTAATGGTAAAATGAGAAATCCCAGAGAAATGACAATAAAGCAGTTTCAGCATTTATGATAGATCACAACCAATTATGAATTTCGTACAACAACATACCATTCAAAATGCCATTTTCTATAGACATGATGGAATACACCTAAACGATGAAGGAAATGCAGTGTTCCTTTGAACATCAAAACAGTACTCCTGTTGTGCTAAGGTTCTACAACCTGTGTACCCCAAATAGTCCGTTTAAGGATTACTCATCATACATAAATACACAAATACAATTAATAATAACAAAACACATTTGTTATAATACCCACAACTACAGTTCCTTGACCTTTACCATAACTGCAGCAGAGGTTGACTGGGAACCAAAAGTGGCCCTGGAAATAATTTTGAAAGTGGCCCCATATTGCAAATTGTCAGCAAGCCCAACTGTTTTCCATTGGGAACATTTGGGAAGGCCACACAAAAGAGGCCCAGGGTGCAGAGACCTACCGGGAAATCTACAGAGTTCCCTATAGGCCAGTCCACCTCTGACTGCAGCTACAAAAGTCATTTAAGAGGGGGACTGACTTCAAGTTTTATACTACAATCCAACTTAAATGATAAATACAGTACAACACTTCTCATGTACATACTTAAAGTAACTGAAAAATAAGAAAGCATAGAACAATACATAACATTAACATAGATAGGCAAGCATTTCACATCCACACAATATAATACCATAAGTGAGAATAGACAACCTAAAAGACATTGTATGGCACATCTAACACTAGACTACAATTGGTTTGCTTTATATTAATTTTGTTAAACTATTTTCTTATATTTTTCTCCAAAGTCTCACCACTCAAAAGTCTGAAAATTCACATCCAAAATAAAAAAGACTCTAATATCTACCAGGTCACTGACAATGGCCTTTGGCCATGACCAGGGACTTTTCACTCCCGACGTCACGATACCTATACAAATAACGTTCGAAAATAAATGAAACACACACCCCCCAAAAATATAGCCGCGACTACAAAACTACTCTTACCCGCAGGTAACCAGAGTCCTTCGTAGCCTCGGGTATTAGCAACGAATATCGGCAAACCGACCAAAAACAAAATGTTTCCCTGCCCGCCAAGGCCATCACCAAGATCCCACCTCATCTGTGCCAGCTCCCCTCACTTCCCAGATGGCATCCTCACCTCCCCTATGCTCTCTCCCTTTCACCCAAAACACACACTGCTTCTGTGACGCAGTTTGCTTTCAGATATCAGCTATTCTCAGTTATAGCCGAGGCTACAGAAAACCTTGTGTTGCTAACTGGGTCCATGGACCCCCTCCAACTCCCAAATTTCAATCATTTTCCCATAACCTCAGTTATAGCCGCAGATATCTCTCGCATTGAGAGAAAAACAAGATGGTGGTTGTTTCATTTCTGAAAACCATGATCCTCCCATGCACCAGGGGAGATATCTCTATTTATTGGGGGCGGTAGGTGGTACCCCCTTCTCCATCAAATATTTAAATATAACTACTGCACAGAATAGCCCCAAACCATGTATGGCGCGCGAGTCAAGGCTTTGTGCCAAGTTGTTTGGGACGTAGTCCAAATCTGTCCAGCCATTTCGGCTGTGCGCTTTGGCAAATATTTACCTTTTTTGTCCATGGGAAAATGAATGGGAAGTAGGCCGCACATTTGGAGAAAAACATTTGTTTTTGAAGCTTAATAACTTTTTTATTTTTTAACAAATCGTTTCAAAATTTTGTAGTCTGGGGGCCTCAGTCTTTTAATCACTTTCGAAATGTCGGTCAAATCCGTTACTCGAATCAAAGGTTATTAACAAAAGAATTTTGAGGGGTACTTATGTGTTTCCGAATCACCTTAATTATAGGTCAGCTATTGCTGCCCTAAATATGTAATATATATATATATATATATATATATATATATATATATATATATATATATATATATATATATATATATATATATATATATTCAGTGAAAAAACGTTGTTAAAGGGACGTTATGGTTAAGTTGCGCTACTAAAAACCTATGAAATTCAGTGAAAAAACTTAGTTAAAGGGACGTTATGGTTCAAAGTAAAACCGAAAAACCCCTGAAATTCAGCAGTTATGGTAAGATAAGAAACCATAACTCGCGCCACCGTGCACTGCTAACACTAACACCCAGGACATCAAAGATGACATCACAAATGTCATTGATGACATCACTGATGACATCACATGTGTATGTACTTTTCATGAAAACTCTGTACAAGGGATTCTTATAATGCTGACCAAAAACTGTCAAGGATCAATGGGATAAATATCATGAGCTAATTAGTGCATTAAGCAATGCATTGATATAAATAGCATTCTATTATGAAGTTCTATCCATTATAGTAAGCTACTCATGCAGAAACATAGGCAGTGTGTGCAGCATACATGATAAAGGTGCAATATTCATAATCTTGCCATGTTGAATAGTGAAAAGATACCTGCTTTCTTATTAGAGTTTTGCGTACTGTGAAGGTACCATAATTAGCACCAAGGTTCCTTTGCGGGTCCAATCCTTTACGGCTGGTAAAACCAGCCGTTAAGGTGGGAACCCGCAAAGGGACCTTGTAATCAGGCGCTAAGGGATTACCGGTACCCTTACCGGTACCGGTAATCCCTTAGCGCCAGGGTCGTAATGAGGCCCCTTGACTGTTACTGAGCAAAACCATGTGGCCTAGATATGTCAGTAAAGGAAAAAAAGGGGGATCCAGACATGTGATGTCATCAGTGATGTCATCAATGACATTTGTGATGTCATCTTTGATGTCCTGGGTGTTAGTGTTAGTGTCATGATCACTGTTTCCAAGGAGCCAGGACCAGCCCAACGTCCTTGGAAGCAAGCCCCTAACCCTAATCCTAGGCACCAGCCGGTCCCTACTGGGACCTTTTGGACCCTGTCCTGGCGCCGGTGGCACCAGGCTCATCAAAACCATCGGTCCCGGCACTGGAAGCGCCGGGCTCATAATTGGTGTGAAAGTGCTTGGGTGGACTTACCTGCGGCAGACCATGCTGCTTACTTACCAGCCACTTAGAAGCCCTCTGTGAACAGGAACTACTTTCTTACCTGGGTGGGGCAGCTCCACTCCCTGGATACAGCACTGGAACTCTTCTGGAAACTGGAACTTTACCTAGGCGAAGAAGACGCCTCATCACTCCAAGGCTATTTAAACCACACCCGATAGATGAAACGTGCTTCGCGTTATTCTGCATCTGCAGCAGAACGCTCACCGAGTCTGTTCCAGCCTTTCCTCTTTCGATCCTGAACCTGCAAGAATTATACTTACCACTCCTGTATCCAGTCAACTTCAGCACCTGCAAAAGACAAGAAACAACAGGTTAGCAAGTCAAACTTTACACACAGTGCTTTCTCACCTGATCCATCAGCAGCGGCCGTGTCTTCACGCTGCACCTTCGCCTGCAAAGACAAAAGCATTGTTATACTTACCGGCACGCCGTGAATTCCGGATTTCTTCATTCTGCATCGCCGCCTGTGAAGACAAAGTTTAGTTAGCATTCCGCTGACTCCGGCGCTGCAAACCAACATCTGAAAGACAAAAGAAAAAGACATTAAGCAGGTATTTACTCACGCCCATCGCGCTCGTCGCAATAAAACGCCTGCGAATACTCTGGCGTCTCTTTAACACGAACTAAGCTGCAAGGAAAGAGACAGTTAGAGCGCTTGCCATACTTACGAATTTCCAGGCGCTTCACTCCATCTTCCATCCCAAGAGTCCTGCAATACATAAGGGAAAAGCATTATACAGAGTCTTCAATATTAACGTGCCACGCATTTAAAGACTATAAAGACAAAAGGTGTCCAGAAACTCACCGCTCGTGCAGATAACGACGGTAACCATCCTCTGAATTCAAGAGGCCAATGTTTCACCAGTGAAGGAACTGGCAACGGCACCCTGCACTAGACGCAGATGGAGAGCCCAGCATTCACCTATCTAAGGTGAGCACGTTGACCTGGGGAGGGGCTCTACAGAAAAGCTGGGAAGAGAGAGAGAGAGGGACATTCAACAACCCAGGCCATTAACCCCCATATTCTTTCACCTGCAGAAACCTCACTCTTCGAGTTCGACACACAGTGCAAAGAGGTTCGACCCCAGAAGCCAATCGAGTCCTGCACATCACTTTTCGAGTCACAGACACCCTCCTGCCAAGACCCGCGCCTCCGTGGGAATCAGGTGAGCGTTACAGTTAGCAGTGCACGGTGGCACGAGTTATGGTTGCTTATCTTACCAAAACTGCCGAATTTTAGGGGTTTTTCGGTTTTACTTTGAACCATAACGTCCCTTTAACTAAGTTTTTGCACTGAATTTCATAGGTTTTTAGTAGCGCAACTTAACCATAACGTCCCTTTAACAACGTTTTTTCACTGAATTTCAGAGGTTTTTAGTAGCACAACTTAACCATAATATCCCTGACTTCATATACATGTAACATAGAACATACTAACCCCCTCGTAGTGATTTTCATGTCCGCTGACTACCGCCATGTCCGCGGACATATCGAAAATCTGAGCGTGGTGAATGTAAATTTAAATAGTGTTGCCCATTTCCCCTTTGAAGTTGGCTCTGAAAAGAGCTGTTTTTTTTGTTTTTTTTACAGATGCTTGACAGACACCTGTTATTTTGTATTTTTTTTCTTGGTTTTTTTTCTTACTTTACACCTAGAATCTTCACATAACCTTCTCCAAAGCAACTCTTACATTCCAAAATAGAAAGGTATTTCCCGTAAAAGATAAAGAGATGCCATCTTCTTTAAAATTAACAGCATTACTGGCATCAATATTCTCATTATTACAGAAGAACATACAAGCTCTAAGCATGAAGGCACACATGCCTCGGTTGATGACACACCTAGCAATGTGTTGCTGAGGACAAAAAACTGAACTATTGTCCCATATTGCCTAGGTAGTAATCCAGAAAAAATGACTTTCGCATTTGGAAGGATCTTCATTACGGCTTGAACCAAGCGTTCCAAATCAGCCAACTTTTGAGGGTCACAGTTGTATGTATGTACTGTGACACAGTACTCTGCAGGGGGGAGGGACTTCAGAGTGCTTTTGAGACTATCGTCTCAGAGCACGAGAAGACCTGCTCACTACCCAAATAAAACCCACTGTACATATTCCTCTCTCAGCTCGCCCTTTCTTATCCCTGTGGTTGGTGTCCCCCGCCTTTACCCTCCTTTCCCCTCCTCTACTAGTGTGTTGTGTATAAAAAACCCAAAAAAATACAAAATAACAAAAATCAAAAATAAAAATAAGGCTCTTTTTAGAGCCGCCTTTCACAGTTAAAAAATAGAAGTGAAGATAAATAAAGCAGGGCCCCTTGTATATCTTAAAAGTCCGCGGACAGTTAGCGATTATTAGAAAAATTGGGGTGCTACCCTATTGTGACCATTGCATTTTTCTCTGGGAGCAAGTGGTGGCTCTGAAAAGAGCCTTTGGGAGGGGTTTGTATGTCAAAAATTATAAATACTTAACACCTTCTTCAAAATGGATGTTGTATTTCTAAAAAATGTCGCAATGCATTTTGTACATTTCTCAGAAAAATCTGATTGCCAGCAAAAGTAAGATGGACTCCATCTCTGCAAAAAAATGTTTGTACTACGAAACATAATATTTTAATTGTGAAAAGAGGACATGCCAAAATCTCTTAGGGATGCACAAACAGCCTTATTGACATTGCGCCTTGCGTTCTCCATTTGTGGACCACATGAGAAAGAACAAAGCCACATTTTCCTCTGCGCAATCCGTGAAAAATTTACTTTGGAGTTTGGAAACATGTCCTTGATCTTCTGAAGTCCTTCTTTCATTGCAAATTGCAAAGAAATTCCAGACACATGTCCTAAACTGTTCCCTCCACAATGAATTACAATTATGTCTGGATGTTCCTCTATCTTCAAAGTTGCACAGAGAGGTAGCAAGTGCAACCACTTAATTCCACGCACTCCATGCCAGTGCACTTCCACATATGGGAATCCAAGATCTATAGATACTCCACAGCTTTCTGCATGCACCTTCAACCAATGTATCCACGAGTCTCCCAAAATCAACACAATCTGTTTTTTGAAACACTCAGCCATAGCTATCTGTTCTTCTCTCAGCAAAAAGAATATCTGAGAAAACCTCTCCTAGCACAACACACTCCCTAAACTTTACTGACCAATCCCTTGCTACATTCAATCTCATTTGCATGCCTCCCCACCCCAAATTCCCCGGATGTAATACGCGGTGTCCTAGAACTACCGCCATGTCTGCGAACATATCGTAACATTGACAGCCCTTCTACCATTTCCACTTCACTCTCTGTACCATTCCCTCATTGGATGTAGCTAAGAAATCACATGACCATCCACCAATCAAATCCAAGACCTCTACATGTAACTGCATCATCATAGATCAGCACTGCAAATGTATGGTGAATCTCTCGGAGTACAAGTCTCATACCATTGCCAAGCACGATCTACAAGAAATACTATACAAGTCTCCAGGATTTCTACTTGCAGCTTCGTCCATATCCATGAACACAAACTACAGGTATGCATATTTTCTATACAGTAAATGAACACATTTTCTAACCGACTTTTACCTTGTATAATCTGTAAAATGTATCTACGATCATTTTTTCATTGTCCTAAAATGAACTGTAACTTGCAAACCTTTATACCGTTTAATTTCTTCATACACACACGAAAATAATGTTAAACCAACATTTTTGAAATAAAATATATAGTCTACATATAATCAAACAAAATTACATGCACACTCTATGATCAAATCTCAAACAATAATATTTGTACAAACACATAATTGGTTTTAATTTTTTCAATTTATATAATTACTTACATTTATATAGGACAAGCAGGTTATGACATTTACTCACTATTACGTGGAAAAGCAGGCTATGACATTGACTCACTATTACGTGGAAAAGCTTAGTTACAGGAATAGTGGTATACAGTGCTACATTATGAATTTCAAAAGCCATAGTAAAGATATTTTCTTTCCTACAGTTAGTCATAAGATAGTTTTAATGGTTTTGAGGAAGGCGCTGAGCATTTCAATTTCAAAAATCTATGTCTACATTAAAAACAGTGCAATATACAAACCAAATTACTAATTTCTTTCTTTTACAATTGCAGTGAAGACCATTCTCCAGAAAAGAAGCAGCCAAATTTGAAGTACAAAGAACAACTAAGAAGCAAACTGCTAATTTTAGAAAAAAAGTAAGTAAAATGTTATCATAATATTTGAATTATTACTCAAACACACTGTAAGGTTAATGCATGCTATTTCTGTGCCTAAAAATAGAGATTCTGTACCATTCTGACCAAAAATCCCCCGGTCTTAAACAGTGACTTATTGGCAGAATGGCCCACAACTTCCTATTCTTCGACACACAAATTACCCAACTCAGCCGCTAGAATTTAGATGTTGTAGAACAAACAACTGTTTTAATTGTATAGCTTTAGATATACTATTTATACTTCTCCAAACCACTGGCTTACTTTTTTCTGTCATCTGAACCCCAGTTTAGTAACTCATTAATTCAAGAATACCCAGCCCTAGTAGTTGTACTTCCCAAAGCACAATCACACACCCTTACATACATCTTTATCATCTTACTCAAACACTCATGCACACAACACACATGCATTCCAGAACAACCCACCCATACCTTCTGTATTTTTTTCAACAGACCCTAAATAATGCCTACCAAAAAGCAACTCCGTAGAAAGGAACGCAGAAATAGAGCAAATGAAAAGAAAACTCTCCAACATAAACATCCATCTATAGCAGAATTTGTAAAAAAAAGTTGAAACACAACAGCTAAAACAGTCATGTAGTGAAACAGAAGAAGTTTCCAGTACAAAAACTGTGCCTCCTCTATCAAAAAGTAAAACAAACCAAAAAACTATTAACAGAAAATCAACTATCACTACAAATAAAACTTCTTCTATAAATCTTGATGTAGTACAAAGTAAGCATACCAATTAAAGTATTTTAGCCAAAATGTTCCGTCACAAAGTCCTTCAAAATCTTATGAAAACAGGAGAGAAACCAGGTTCAACACTTCAAACCTATCGTAGAAAAGTAATCTTAGAAGCGTTGATAGACAGTGCAATTCTTCTCAAAAGAAAGTTATTTATTTTAGTGTTAAACAGAATAAAACCACTAACAAAACTAATAACTAAATTACAAAAAAGACTTCTCAATAAATGAAATGTCAACAGAAATAACTTCTTAAATATCTGTGGAGGTGAATGGAGTCACACTACAAGGACAGAACCATACTTTAATGAAGAAGCGTACACACAAAAGCAAACAAATCCAATTGCCATACATAGCAGTGGTCAAGGTTATGAACAAGTTAATAATACCATAATGGAACAAGTACTCCTTACAAAAATATGCCCTGAAAATGTAGATTTACCCCTCCATTCAACTGAATCAGAACATCTAGTGTACAAATGGCCATGCACGTCACTGTGTAACATTCCCAAAAAAATGTTGAAGTCTTTACGCCAATTCCTCAATCAATATGTGAAAAGCAAAGACAAAATCAAAATTAAACTACTGCAAAATATGGATGCTTGTCCAGTACGCAAGTACACAGGACTACAAGGACATTCATTGGCCCGCATTACAGGACCTACTTGCAAAACAACCTTCCATGATATCAAAATGATATCAACACATCATGCAAGTATAAGAAATCTAGTTTATAAACTGTACTATGCTAAAAGTCCTGCTTTAGCACTAGCCAATTTAAATAACATTCTTCTACATGATACAGCAAAAGACCTACTAAAAGAAATCGACTATATCCGGACAAAAAATTTTGGAAGTGAAACCCACTTACAAGATGAATTAGCTGTAAACCAATTACGTAACAATTCTGCACATGGCAACCTTTCACTACACACATACAAAAAAGAAATACTAAAATGTGACAGTACTTCAGCTGAAGTACCAAACCATGTGTGTGTATGTTGCCACATAACTTTTTATAAAAGTAACACAAAAACTGTAGACCTATCATACAAAATAGAAGACAATGAAGAATCTAAATGGTTTGAATTAGCTCTCTACCTTATAGCAGAAAACAAATATGAAATAACTGACCCCATAATACTTTGCAGTTACTGCACTACAAAACTAGACAACAACCAAACTCCTTCACGTGCTATCACAAATAACTTGGAATTAAATCCACTACCAAAACCCCTTCAACAACTTAATTTATATGAGAGC
This sequence comes from Ambystoma mexicanum, assembly GCF_040938575.1. NCBI lineage: Eukaryota > Metazoa > Chordata > Amphibia > Caudata > Ambystomatidae > Ambystoma > Ambystoma mexicanum. Next base: position 1,509,830,091 of record NC_090937.1, on the reverse strand, counting down.
CTCATAATTCAAACAGTGCACCGATTTCAAGCAATAATATGCCTTCAACCAAAAACTGCAAAATTACCTCCCTCTGAAGTAGTGAAAGGTATTTGTGGAAAAGTAGTGTATTTACCATTAGATCTAAAAGAAAATGTGCACACTCTAGGAGTGCAACGTCCAATGGAACAATCTTTAATTATATTGGTAAATGGAGTACCTACAAAAGACAAATAAATTTGGCAAAAACTGGAAGATTTACATAAAGTTAGAGAAGCCCTGCAATATCTTAAAGAGAATAATGAATATTACAAAGAAATTAATATTGAAGAAAACTTTAAAGATACAACTGAAATAATTCAAGAGACACAAGAATCTGGTCAATTTGAGCTCCTAGATTTTGCTACAATATCAAACACTTTAGACCATTATACAATTCATCCATTGCACTCTAATGACACCATAGAAGATGCACTGGAAACGTACCAAATGCGTCAAACAAAAGGATCACCAATCAGCATATGGGAAAAAAGTATAGAAGCACGTGCTTTTCCTCTACTCTTTCCGACTGGCAAAGGTGGAAGATACGATGATAGACCTATTCAAATATCAGCATCAGAATTTCGCTCTTTACGTATGTATTCTGAAGATCCCAGATTTCGACAAAATGTGGAATACATATTCCACCTACTCTTTGAAAGTGAACTAGCAACTTTATGTTACGGAGTTGCACACATATTAAAATCAGGATCACACTTTCAAAATATGACAGCTACACAATTATTACAAAAAGTTCATCAAAAAGATGAGTTTTTGCAAGCAAATCTTGCAAATCTATTAGCAAATATGCGTGATACTAAAGAGTACTGGTTTCGACGTCATGGAGATGTGTGTTGTATGATCAGAAACCTTGGCCCACCCATTTGGTTTGTTACATTAAGTTGTGCAGAATATGCATGGGGAGATTTACATGCTTTCCTATGCATATCAAATGAAAACAAAACAAACATAGATATACTAACACCTGGAGAACTGTGTTCTCAGGATCCTGTTAATGTTTCAAGATATTTTCACCATTGCTTCATTGCTATGCTATATTTTATTTGTAATGAAACTGTTCCTCCCCTTGGAGAAGTGCAACACTTCTTTTGGAGAAAAGAATACCAAGCCAGAGGAGCACCACATGTCCACATGCTTTTATGGATTAAAGATGCTCCTAAATTTGGTCAAGACAGTGATGCCACTGTTTTACAGTTTATTGAAAAATATGTCACTTGCCAAATTCCATCAGAATCCACAAATAGTGATCTTCATGCAAAAATTGTACAATTCCAAAGACACAATTGTCGCAAATATTGTCATTGCAAATACAAAAACAAAGGGAAATACTACACCAAATGCCGATTTGGTTTCCCTAGACCAGTTACAAATACAGGTCAAGTGAACAACTTCATGTCTTCAGTTAGGCATAGTGTTAAAGGTAAGTCACCTAAAAATACATGTTGCATAAAAAGAAAAGATGAAGAAAAATATATCAATGATTACAATGCGATCATTGCCCACTTATGGAATGCAAACATAGATGTGCAGTACATTGCAGACAATTCTACTGCAGTTGCATGATATGCCACAGCATACTTAACCAAATCAGAAAAGAAAGACCTCTGGAATGACCTGTCATCAGATAAAACAGTGTCTTAGAAATTATACAGCTTGGGCATAAAAAGGCTGTCCCATAGAGAATGTGGATCCTATGAAGCAGCTGATCGATTAACTGGTACTGTATTGTATGGCGAATCTGCAAATATAGTATGGCTAAGTCCTGGTCCAGCTAAATCTAGAAAAAGAGTTCTAAAATCATACAAAGATATAGAAACAATAGCCAAACATGATCCCAACAGCCAAGACATTTTAAAAAACAATTTATTGGGCACATACGACCCAAACAGGAGTACCACTTTGGAAACCATGTGTCTATACCACATAGCCCAAAACTACACATACAAAAATAATATAAAACCTGATGAACAAAACCATAAATACAAAGTGATAAACTGTGAAGGCAGCTTAGTAAAACTACTCACCAAACCAAATTGAATTAATCATATCAAATTGTCATTAAAGACTCCTCAACATAAAGAAGTATATTACATGTCCCTGCTACAACTCTTTAAACCATGGAGAAAAGAAAAAGAAATACTAGATAACTATGACTCATATGAAGACACTTTCAAAGCAAATGAAAGCAGTATAACTGATGTAAACTTTTCACAGTACAAAACAATGTTGCACAATGAACAGCAACACGAAGAAAAACCCCAGGCCCAACTAGATAAGGACACTCCTGACAGTAGTCAACCTTCTGTCACAGGAAGCCAAGAACCACTGGGAGACCCACTAATAACAGATTAGCTATGATAGAAGTAGAAAACACCATGTGTCAGTATGAAGATAAAGAAGACTTAACTATACTACAATCAAAGCTAAACAATGAGCAATGTAGCATTTTTCAAGAAGTAACACAAGAAATTGCACATGGTGTACAACATGAAAACAAAGAATGCACCTGTCAAAATTACAAACCTATACTATTGTATGTCAGTGGTGAAGCTGGTTCTGGCAAAACATTCCTAATCAAAATCATCAGTAAGTTCCTTCAACAATTGACAAACAACCAACTGTCAGCTGTTGTCACTGCCCCACAGGTTTAGCTGCCTACAACATAGGTGGTGTCACTTTACACCGATTACTACTCCTGCCAGTAGAACACCAAAACAAATTAGATTATTACAAACTTTCTGCAGATAGATGAAGTGAGCATGGTGTCCAACCTAATGTTGGCTTTGATTCACCTCAGATTACAAGAAGTACTCAAAACAAACTATGAAGAGCTATTTGCAAGGAAACACATTATTGTTTTCGGAGATCTTCTTCAATTGACACCAGTAAAAGGTGTGCCTATTTTTAAAACATTAGGACACAAACTCTGCGTAAAACTGTTGGCAGCATAGGAAATGTCAACCTTTGGCAACATTTCCAATACAGAGAATTAACAGAAAACATGTGCTAATCTGCAGATCTCACTTATGCCAACATCTTAAAAAGTATCACAGTTTGTATACTTTCTAAAAATGCAGAAGCAATATTGAAAACCTGGCACATTCATGCACTTTATGTGATAATGCATGTGCTACAGATGTTATGGAACAATTAGCCCACAAAAATATCAATTGTATGGCCTTAATGCCAACTCCTGCAAGCTGTTTCAAATTCAATGAAATATTGTTAAGTAAAGAAATTAACCAGTAATGGAAATTAGCGCCACAGACAAACTAGATGTACATGGAATGACACTACCCATGTGTGACCAAGCCACAACAAGACTAAATAGTTTAGAAAAATCAATCTCAAACACAGCAGGATTGGAAAAGATATTAATATTATCCTTAAATTGCAGAGTAATGCTGAAACGTAACCTTGACGTGGACCAAGGACTAGTTAATGGAGCACTGGGTACAGTTGTTGGCTTTCAAACATACCCACGTGACAACAAAATTCAGTTTGTCAATATTCTCTTTGACAAACTTTCAGAAGTAAAAAGAATAGGACGCTCAACAGCTCGATTCCTTCTCTTCAAAGACATGTATGTACGCAGAGAACACTTTTCTCTAACTCTTGCATATGCAGTCACCATTCATAAATCACAAGGTCTTACCCTAGACAAAGCAATAATAGACATTGGTAACACAGTCTTTAAAGAAGGCATGAGCTTCGTAGCACTATCACGCTTACGTACACTTGACGGTCTATTTCTAATCAACTTTGATGCAAGTAAAATAAACGCTGATATTTCTTGCATTTTAGAATACAAAAGACTTCGTTCACTATACACTCCCCATCTAAACACATATTCTTTTCCACAAAAGGTAAAACATTATAAAAGAAAAATAAAACAGAAAAGCAACAGGATGTCACTGCAAATCCTCCAAAGAGAGTAAAAGAAAGTAATACTTCATCAAGTGCCACAAGCAAAAAAGAATAAATTAGGGAAAGTAAACCAGGTTCTTCTTCAAAGAAGGAAGACAAACTCCAAAAAAAGCAGTCAGATACAGAACTACCTGGTCCATTTAAACTCTCAAATATAGTTGGTGTAAGTTGCAACGCAAATGTAGCAATGAATATTCTATTTCAATTACCACCAATTGTTGAGAACATTTACTTACACAGTACAGACCCTTGTGTTTGCAAATGTTAGTACTTCACAGAAATGCAGCAAACAATCCTGACAACACATATAGTGTTTATGGAATAAGACAACAATTGGACTACTGTGCTGGAATGGTTAAATTCACTATAAACTCACAGGAAGATCCACAAGAATTTCTAATGTACTTACTATTAGTACTGGAAAACAAAAACATACCTATAAATGATATCTTCCAGATTTCATACCTGTGGAAACATACATGCACTCTCTGCAACAATGTGACACAAGAACAAATCCCAAATGAACGCTTTGTGTATATATCAATACCTAATTGTGAATCCGTTCCATTTCAGCACCTTGTACAAAATACAAACCATGGTAGATTATGTTCGACCTGCAATTCAGATAATCGCTCCACGTTAGTAATACAAACACATAGTAAATACGTAATACTAATGCTTCTATGTTACAATGCAGATGGTACCAAAAACAACTGCAAGCTGACTGGATTCAAACATGGTCAAATATCACTTGGTAGGAAAACCTTCACAACAATAGGTATAATCTACCACGCAGGAGCCACAACCAATTCAGGGCACTACACTGCATATATAAAAAAGAAATGTGGATGGTTTGAATGTAATGATAGTACCATTACTCTAAAGCAGAGATTACCAGCAAATCTTACAAACGCTTATTTAATGTTCTTAAAACCAAAATTTGATAACTAAACTGTACTTAAACCTTAAGTACACTTGTAGTAAAAAAATATAAACTGTCGCAATATTCCAAAAGCTATCTAACTGCCCAAAGATGCTACAACAACTAATCAGATAAATTAATACCACTCAAATAGGGAAAAAAACAGACAATTGGTATCTAACTGTCCCAAAATTTAGAAATATCCAAACAGATAAATCAATGCCACAAAATTATATAAAAAAATAAACAGTTAGAATACGCCTACTGGTATCTAACTGCTCCAAAATTTTACAATATCAAAACAAATACCTAATATCTCACTGCTCCGAAAAACTGGAACAATCCAATGTATAAAGCATTAGCCAGAAACAACAAGTAAACACTGAACACAAACAAACAAATAAACTGTAGCATAACACAAAAGGTTTTTGTTTTCTTTAATCCAACATGGATTTTTTTTTTCTCCCACAGACCCAATGATTTTAGCAACAAACACAGAAACTGCACAGTACTCTGGTTTGTCATCTACTAAATATGAGGGTCAAAAAAAAGAAGAAAATCTTGTTTGTACAATGTAATAAGTCTTTATAAAATACTAATACTAACATGCTATTTTCTTTTATCACAGAAATGAACATGAAAAACATGGACTCCTGTTACTAAACCAAATAGTAAGTATAACATGATACATACAACAATCGCAGCATATCTCACGCATACTGGCTTATAACAATGTTCCTTATAAATTTGTTTTTGACCCAAAGTTATAAGCCAATATGAGTGTGATATGCTGCGGTGCTTGTGGGCACAGCATAGACTCTTGGGTGCATGGCATATGAGTGTGATATGCTGCGGTGGTTGTGGCCAGGGCATAGAGTCTTGGGTGCATGGCCAAATAGAACACATTCAACTTCCTAGAACACATTCAACTTGCCAGAGGACGATAAGAACAGCGTCCTCAGGACACCCCCATTTTCTTTATGTACGAACATTTCAGGACACCGCGAGTGTTCTTAGAACACTTTCAGATTGACAACGAACAATACAGACAACGTCTTCAGGACACCCCCTGCGAACATTCCAGGACCCCACGAGTCTTCTTAGAACACTTTCATCTTGACACTGAATCAATTCTGCTTATTTACGAACATTTCAGAACAGCCGTGTTGTCCGCAGACAAATCGAACACAACAAAAGCATCTAGCACATAAAAGAAATACAACATTGCACCTATCTCATACTCCCCCACTCCCCAAACACTCTTACACACCAACACACTCCACTAAATACAATTTTTAAACCAAGTTTCACCTCGCTGTTCGCGGTCGTACGCGAATGCAAGAAGTTGGGCGGCACCAAAAATCTGACGCACCACGCCCCACGCCGTCCAATCAGCGAACACGTCAGATGACTGCGGACATCGCGCATGCCGCTCAGCCTATCAGGGCACTGTCCGCGGAGCGAACCGGGAAGTCCGTCCGCAAAGCAAACAGAGATATCACTAATTTTGTTGCCTTACATTTTAGTAATTTAAAAAAAAAATACTGGATGGATTTACACCGAATTTGCAAAAGCACGCTTTCGGGACCAATCCCCCGCTCCAGCCACAAATTTGGTGTAAATCCATCCAGCGGTTTGGGCTGTAGGCATGCGCAAAGTTTTTTCCCATTATGTCTATGGGTAAAAACAAAAGTTTTGGGACCCCCCTATAACTTTGCCCCCCCTGGACCAAACCTCTCCAAACTTTGCAGAGTGGGCCATATACTTTTTTTGCAAAGTTTGGTGGGGATTCGTCCAGAGGGAGCGAAGTTATAAGCCACCCAAACAATGCTCTTCCTATGGAAACACCAACTTAACCATAACTACATGGACGCTGCTGCGTCCATGTAATATATATGTTCAATTTGTCACCTGTTCCTATGGGATGCCTTGTCATGATGCATATGAGAGTTGTCTGTCATCACACCCTGTGGTGGGCCCAGAATTAAGGTGCATCAGTGCCCACAGACCACAGACCCCAGTTGCAGGCATGATGTTGTTGCTATAACATTTGTATGTTGTAAGGGGCCTCGCCATTCACTACATGGTAAACAATAGCTGATGATCGTTTGTCATGCAGAGGTTGCCATCCTTGCACTCAGAAAATGGCATGGCTTTACGTGGCCCATGTGAAAGATTAGGGGCATCATGAATGGCAATGAGTGTGCCTGTCTGCATAGCATTCTATGCATGTGCATGGTAGTTGTTCAGAAATATGAACCAACTTCAAATTGCAAGCACCTGTCTGACTTTGAAGGTTTGTATGTGTCAGTCAGTTGATACTTGACAGGCACATGCCTTGTCACTACCATCATTGTCTGTACAATTGCACAGACATTGGCCTGTCTGTGAACTGCATACATGCATAATTCTCCATACTCGTGTCATCGGTTTGATAAAGTAAGACATGTCAGCTGCATCACCCACTAATATGTGGCAATGACGGCTTTGTTGCTCCTTGTGTAATGTGATAGGTATTTGAGGCAATTCTGGATCACCGTCCGAGCATGCACGGTCATAGACAACGATCCATCATCATGGGATGATGTTCATAGACAGGGACTGCTTCGCAAATGAGAACAGCTATACCGGAGGCATTACTGTAGGGACTGATTGTTGCACCTACATGCTATTCCTACACCTTGTATGACCTTCATCACTATGTCCGATAAAGATCTCTCAGAATATGTTGTATGGGCTCCACAATTAAACATACACAGCCTCCCCACCAGCATGGGTGGAGCGTGAGCAAAAGGGCAGGGCCATGCCACTGTCATGCAGATGACAGGCAGCTCTCATCCAACCCTCACTCATCTGCCCCCCCTCATCTCTCATTCATAACTGCCCATCTGTCATAAAGGCATGGTGTACTGCTAACAATCTCTGCCTCAATGCCAGTAAGACAGAGAGCCTACTCATTGGGACACCTGCTCCCTCATTCCCTCCCACACTCTGCCCGCACTCCATGGGCTCTCCCCCTGATTCCTCACTCTGGATCGCCTCGCTTTGGCCTTCTTCTTTGGGTTCTCTCCAGGTGCCCTCAGCCAAGGTGAAAAATCATGTGATCATGTCCGCCACTCTGTCCTTGGATGCCGAAGTATCAGCTATATACTAGATTGGGCATTTCCACCTGAAATTCTAAAGAAGGTGCTCCATCTGATCCCAGTATCACTACGTCCTCCGGTGGTTGCTGCTATGATATTAAGCAGGCTGAACTATTGTAATTCTCTTCACCTTGCACAGCCCAACGGCTTGGTTTGTCGTCTTCAACGTCTCCGAAATCTGGTGGCCTGGGTGGCAACTGGGACACCGTATGGGGCTCATATCTCCCCAGTCCTGTGCTTCCTTCACTGGCTCCCAGTACCCCAGCATATACATTTCAAAGCTGTGTGTATTGCTCTGCACGACCACGGAGCAGAGTATCTCTGCACCAAGTTTGTGCGCTATATTACCAGTCGCTCTTTGCACTCAGCAGCAGCTGACTTGGTGTGTGTCTTCTTTTCATCGTGCATGGGTAGGGTGATGTGCGTTTTCCATTGCTGCAACTAAGTTATGGAATGATCTCCCACTGTCAATGAAAGCATTGTCTAATCATTTAGTATTTAGGAAAGCTTTAAAAACGCATTTATTTTGATTTCTGCAGCGAATATGGCCTTGTTCTGTTTTGTCTGGTTATTCAGTTGCTTGCCTCTCCTGTGCCACGATGCCCTTGGGATACTGTGCGCTATACAAGTGACCATAACATAACATAACAAAAGGCATTTTCCCTTTCCTCACCTTCCCCCAGAACCTCAATGTCTCCAGTGCTCTAGTTCTCTCTAGGCTGGACTACTGCACCAGCTTCTTCCTCAATCTGCCAAATTCCCCCGTGGCCCCATTCAACTAATGCAGAAGAGAACTGCAAGATTATTCCTTGGCCTCAAGCACAGGGACCACGTCTCTCCAGCCCTAAAATCTCTCCACTGGTTCCAGGTTGCTGTGAGAATCCAGTTCAAGAGCCTCTGCATGATCTGCAGGGCTTTCTGGGGCTTGGGACCCCTCTACATCCACATCCAACCCTCTCTCTAAATACCCCTTGCTCGGTCATCTTGCTGTGATGCTCTGCAGATCAGATGCTTTGCTAATCAGAGAGTGGGGGGTAGATATCCCTCCTCCGCAGGTGCCTCCCCCTTGAATGGCCTCCCTGCCCCTCTCAGACTTTTGCTAGATCTCATTAAGTTCCGGAAGCTTCCCAGGACCCTACAATCCTCATCTTTCTTTGCTCTCTCCCTCTCCTGCCAATGTCCCTGTATGTCTCATGACTGGCTGCCTGGTTCCTTCAGTGACTTACAGGGTACTAGGCCCCCCTACACCAGTCTACCCTTGCACTTGTTCTCCCATAACCTGCACTTGCCCTTCTGGACCCCTCCCCCCACACTTCCCTGGCAAGGCCTGCACACTTGTAGCCCTTACATCCCCATACCTCTCACTTGACACGTGGACCTTCCTTCCCCTGCACTCTCTCCTTTTCCTGGCTCTGTCCACATAGCCTCCCCAGGCACTCACTTTTTCTCACGGGCAATTTTGCCCTGACTAGCTACCCCCTGCACTTCTTTTGCTGCACTTACACAATCCAAATGTCCCAAGGCCTAGTACATCTGGTTTCTTTGTTGTCCTCCCTGTTCCCCCACCCTCATGTCTTGTTGTGGCTTGAAACACATCATGTTCAAACACATTGTGAATACCCAATGACAATCATGAAATGAATGTTTCTACTGACAGTGCTGACATCTGCGTCTCCACTCATTTCTGGCCATGTTTGGCGTGGTATCATGGGTATTTGTTATAGTGGAGTACTGCTTTTGAGGAGGAATATGTGATTGATGTATGCAATAGATGGTGTATCCTTTATGCCACTCTCGTGGTAAATGCATGTGTCAAAGTTCCCTGTCCACTATTTGTATCACTATTGGCATAGTGCGGGTCAAGGGCATAACAAGTTGTGGGGCCACACAGGGTGCCGTCATGGCCACTTGCCCAAGATCACAGGAGAGGCACCATCAAGTGGAGGGAGCAGCGAACATCATGAGTCACACACATCCCTTTGGGACTTTTATACATGGGAGGCCTGGTTGGACGCAGTCCATGTAAGAACTTAAACAAGAAATGTTCATTATGGGCAGAAGTGCTTGGAATGGAATGGAACTCTTTATTTATGGGCAGGAATACCCTCAAGAACTTCTGACTTGTGTGTAATTAGTCCGGGTGTGGCCTCCATCTGCATCTGCACGTGCAACTTCTAGGAGTGGCAGGGTTTGGCAAACAGGACTAAGCTAAGGGGCATGGCCTTAAGAGCTCAGCTATAAAAGCCAGCCCAACCCCAAGGCACATGCTTAGCGTTATTCTGCAACTCTGTGCAGCGTAACGCTCTCCGTCGCCTGGGACTCAACTTATCTGGAGAGATCCTGCCATCTACATACATACTTATCATCTGGAGGATCCTGTTCTCACCTGTAATCTTCTTTCTGGCACCGCAGTTTTTCTGCAAACATCTTGGAGCGCAGACATCATCCTCCTGGCACTGCGGCTTACCTGCAAACATCTTGGAGCGCCTGCATCTTCTTCCTGGCACTGCGGCTTACCTGAAAACATCTCAGAGCTCAGACATCTTCTTCCTGGAACCGTGGCTTACCTGCAAACACTCGGAGTGCAAGCATCTTCTTCCTGGCACCACGACTCACCTGCAAGCATCTCGGAACGCAGACAGCATCATCTGGGCATCACGGCATGACGCACTTCATCCGAACTCGCAGCAACTGCAAAAGAAATGCAAAAAGACAAGCTTAGACACTTAACAGACATTTGTTAAGGGCACTCTGCCATTTAATCTTGCAACTTCCCTAAAACCATCACTCTCCTGCTGCCAGACATTGCGGTTGCATCCATCTTCCACTCAGCCGTGTTCCACGCCTCCACTGCCGTTGTTAGGCCGCATTTCCATCTAATTGGGAGAAAACAGAGGAATGTTATTCAATGAAAAACAACAACATTGAGAGCAATAACCTTGAGACATTGAGAGAAAGCAGAAAGAAGAGAAAGGACACGAGACATTGAGAGAAAGCAGAAAGAGGGAAAAGGCAAGAGACATTGAGAGAAAGCAGAAAGAGGAGTTTAGTCGCAGCTGGACTGGACTATTACTCAGGAATAAGTGAAGGAACTCGATTCCATCAATAAGTGCCCCTGCCCGAAGTAGCAGGATGGAGAGCTCATCATTCACACTTACCAGGAACAGTGCCACCGATTATCGGTGCCCATAGCTGACCAGCAAGGAACGAAACCAGAAGAGGGTTATCTAACTCCAGGGAGGGCTGCGGCTGTGCCCCAATGCCGCCGCAGAGACCATGTGAGAGTAACAGACATGAGCAAATATGATGCTCAACATACACCCAAGATGTGCAGTAGCAGTTGCAATTGTTTGAGATGGCAGTGGCCGTTGCATGACAGTGTCATTCCCAACAACAGTCAATTACTGTTGTGAACTCAGTCATGGCCAGTCAGTGACTGACACATATGACTATGTCATGTACATGCCACTGTCATCACACACAATGTCAACTTACAATGCATATTCCGGACTTCTGCTAAGCATACTGCAGGGGACTCACACCCATGTGGAGACCCACACAGGATGTAGGGAGACCTTGTATCATCATTGATGTGACACAGCAGATGGTACAAGTCATATGTGTGGTCAATTGTCTGACACACACAGGGAGACCAACACTGAGATGGTATGATTCAGACAGTCCACATATCTTTGCTGCACACGTTTCACATCGTTCAGTGTACACAGAGTAAATTCTGCCTAACGACGCACTGGACCATGCTGTCCTGGTCATAGTGCATGATTTCATTAAGGTGACATGTGGCAGTGTTTGTTTTGTTGGGTGGATGGAGTGGATGTCAATGGTGATGGAATGCATGTATGCGGTGCACCAATGTATCCACCGTAGCACTTATTCAAGGATGTAACGGTTTGCCCTTCCAGGCAAGCAGCATCAGTAGTGATGATGGAAAATAGTAGATCAGTCTACATATGTGTATTGACTCCACATGATTCTCCAGTTCTCTGTTCAAATCATGAATTTTGTGTCATGTGTTGACCATGGTAGTATCTGTGGATTTGTGTGGCTGACTGATGCCATGTGATGACCTTCTGCATTACAACTAATGACACATGTGCAGTAAATGTCCCTCGTATGTGTGCTAACATGACGGTTGAATAGCCCATCAGTGAATGTGTATGCCACTTTTGTACATCAATGTGTCCACTGATGGCATGGACAGGACCGGGAGTGGCGGCCCTTGTCAGCAAATGCCATACATCCATGGCTTATAACTCGTAGTGTGGGAATGCACAATGTCTGATGTTTGCGTGTCCTGCCATTTTGTGTTTGTGTGCACTTTGATGCACATGTGCATTTGTGTCTCGAGGCACATGACTCAAAATATATTTCACTGTCATTGTGCAGGTGAGGATACACCAGATGCAGATCAAATGAGGCTATTGATTCTGGGGTGGTGCAGCTGGCTTCAGAAGACCAGTTAGTGGTGGGCCCCCTGTCTGCAGTGGTTACAGCTGGAAGGCCACCCTCCCATGATTTGGTATCAGGTTCTGGGGCTGATGTCCAAGTGAGGGTTGCAGACATGCAGCAAAAGGGCACCACAGCAACGGGCATGGTCCCTTGCATTAGGCTGCCATGGGCCCAGCACACGTGGTGGATGTGTGCAGACTGGAGAGACAGTGGGCCTCATTATGACCCAGGCGGTAATCGTCCGTCATTACCGCCATGGCGTAATGAGCGTTTACGCCGTGGGCCGATGGCGTAAAGAGCGCCACATTACGACCCATCGCGCACGAGCATTACGCCATGGCGGTAATGCAATTAACGCCATGGCGGAAAAGGCCCCTACCGGCATCGTAAAGCGAGCAAGGTGCACTTCCTCCACCGTAAGTAGCGGCCACCGTAAGTAGCGGCCACCGTAAGTAGCGGCCACCGTAATTTGCGGCGGCCGTAAAAAGCAGAACCGGAAATAGCGTCATCGCGCCGGAACGGGAAACAGCCCATCGGCCATCTTTAAAAACACAATCCATTGCCAACCTACCGAACAACACCAGACCCAACCCTGACACCTGTCCCAACCTATCACCCACCCATCCTAGTACCCGAAAATGCCTAAATCTGTGAAAAAGGCATGTGACCGCCAGCGCCAGGAGAGATTCAGCCGGGAGGAACTCTGCATGCTTGCGGAGACCAAGCAAGACAACGCAGGTGTCGTTTTCTCTCCGGAAATGACCAGGACAGCGATAGGGAAGAAGAAGGCCATCTGGGCCCTGGTGGCTGAGCGTGTCAGCGCGGTGGGGACCGTACACCGCACCCCACAGCAGTGCAGGAAGCGCTGGGATGACCTACGCATACGGGTCAGAGCCGTCATCTCTGCAAACCGCAACCTTGCCCTGGGTACCGGTGGAGGGTCGGAATCCCCTCTAAAACTCCAACCGTGGGAGGAGATCTGTGCAACCACGATTGGCATGGAATCCATTGAAGGCATCGGAGGGATGGAAAGGGGAGCTCCGACATCAGGCGAAGAAGGTAGGTGCCTCAAACAAGACATGCCATAGTCACTGCAGTCCAATCATGTGTAGCACAAGGTTGCCCTAGAGTGTAAATGCAACACATATCAACACTGCCCATAGCCACATGCAAGCACCACCCTGTATACACTGCTGGCACCCACATACCTGCATCCACATTCCACACTAAAAGGAGACAACCTGCATGGCACTGCCTGAAATCTGCCTCATCTACTGACCAGAATAATGTCAATCATTGTCATTACAAAGTCCGCAGACCCATCAATAACGCCCTCCCTCCTTTGCTCCACCACAGGCACAGATTCACACCCAGAGGACCAGGACACCCCTGCGCCGAAGAGAGCCAAGAAGGCCATCAATAACGTCCCTGCACCCTCAACCTCAGCTGCAGTGAGGCAGACCCCACTACAAGCAGGTCCCACTGCAAGCATACCGGACGTCCCACCGGTAAGCACCCCTGTAGGCAGCAGGCCAGCAGCAGCTGCTCCACCTCCACCGACATTGCCTGCCACAGAAGGCACGGGGTCAGCGGCCAGCAGCAACATCGGTGAGACAGCTGCAACAGCTGCATGTTCAGACTCAGACATGGAGCACGAGGTCAGAAGCCCCACTGACCTACTACATTCCCCCTGTTTCTCAGACGCCAGCCCCCATGAGGATCACACACAGGGGCACACAGAGGTAGAGGAGTGGCCTTCCACCCCATGCCCTGTCCACACTCCACAGGAGGGGAGCAGCCCCTCCATCACTCCACCAGCACTGGCCATGGGCCATCAGGGCCAGCAGTCCCTCGAGGACATCACAGAACGGCAGCATCAACTGTCCACGATGCTGAATGAGCATGCCGCGGAATGTGTGGGGGCTAGGTCTACCATTGAACAGGCCACGGAGACCCTAAGGGCCGAAGTAGCAAAGAGCACTGCCACCCTGAGGGATGCCATGCAGGCCATGTCCAGGGACATCTGTGCTGAACTTGCCGGCTTGCGTCGTGCGCTCACTGAGCTCACCCACACCCTACAGGACGTGCATGCACAGGGGCAGCCAGGGACATCCTCCACTGCCAGTTCTGCACAGAGCAGCCCCGTGCGACGTTCCGGACGTAACCTGCGCTCCACAGCCAGGGGTGCCCCGGGGGCCGGGAGAGGGGGCTTGTAACAGCCTGGGGCCACTGTCACAGGGATCTGTTGACACCTAGAGGGGGTGTGTTGGGGTGTGCAGGGGGGAGGTGGGAGAGGGTGTGTTGGGGTGTGCAGGGGGGAGGTGGGAGGGGGTGTGTTGGGGTGTGCAGGGGGGAGGTGGGAGGGGGTGTGTTGGGGTGTGCAGGGGGGAGGGGGTGTGTTGGGGTGTGCAGGGGGGAGGTGGGAGGGGGTGTGACACGACATTTCATAGTTTCAATACACTTTTTTCTTTCAAAAAAAGTAATGTGTGGACATTTTCATTGCGTATGTGTGCTTTATTGGCGTACAGTCCTCAGTGTGCATGTCCCAGAGACACACAGTGCCCCAAGTGCAGTCTCCATGTGATAAACACCAGCCGTGTGTGCTAGAAGCAGTGGTCGATGATACTTTGGCGCATTGCACGCCCCTCCTGTGCATCGCCTCCTCCATGGGGTGCCGCCCCATCTGCACCCTCCTCATCCGCATCGTTAGGTGGTTGCAGTTCTGCGTCAGGGGGCAGGGGCACATTCCGTCTGACGCACATATTGTGTAGCATGACACATGCCATGACGATCTTTGCCACCTTCTCATGGCCATACAGGAGTGCCCCACCAGACCTGCTGAGGGTTCGGAACCGTGCCTTCAATAGGCCGAATGTCTGCTCTATGACCACACGAGTACGTGTATGTGCACGGTTGAAGTCCTCCTTGTGCTGGTTCTGCGGGTTCCGGACTGGTGTAAGGAGCCACCTCTTCAGGGGATAGCCTGCATCACCTGTATGTAGGCGAGAATGTATGTGTCAGTCATGTCGTCTGATCAGGAACATGATGTTCCACCATGGCTCGCATCCAACTGTTACTTTGGCTCACTTTGCATGCCATCACCCAATGTATGCAGAGGGGTTGTGTGCATTGTGAGTGCCCATCCTCTGTCTCCGTTCTCTGTGTTACTCACAGCCAGGTGGAGTATGCATCACCCCCCCCCTTTCTGCCAGGTGGAGTATGCATCATCCCACCCCCCCTTTCTGCCAGGTGGAGTATGCATCATCCCCCCCCTTTCTGCCAGGTGGAGTATGCATCATCCCCCCCCTTTCTGCCAGGTGGAGTATGCATCACCCCCCCTTTCTGCCAGGTGGAGTATGCATCACCCCCCCCTTTCTGCCAGGTGGAGTATGCATCGGTACGTCATTCACCTGCCCACTTCCATGACATTGGACTCACCGAGTAGCCAGGATCTTGGCCCTGCATGTCGCTCCATGTAGCGTGGTATTGTGGAGTTCCTCAGGACCATAGAATCATGGGTTGATCCGGGGAATCGGGCACAACAATGTGTGATGATCTTGATGGAGTCACAGACCATTTGCACGTTGATTGAGTGGAACTGTTTCTGGTTGCGGTACGGTACCTCCATGGCACGTGGAACCACCAATTCCACATGGGTGCAGTCGATGGCACCAATGCAACCGGGTATGCCGGCTAGTGCATGGAAACCCACTTTGGTGTTTGCAATCTCCTGGGCAGTCCGTGGTAATGAGATGTGGTCGTCTGTGTGCTTGAGGAGGGCATCGAGCACTTGGATGAGTGTTCGTGAGAATAATGGTTGTGAAATGCCATGCAGGTGCCCCACTGTGTGCTGGTAGGTGCCTGTGGCCAGGAAGTGGAGTACAGACACTACCTTCAGTAGGGGGGGGGTGGCGGTTGGACTTTCTATCATGCTGACGATGTTGTTGTGTGTCATGTCTACGATGGCGGTGATGGTGTCCCGGTCCAAACGGTACAGGGTGTGGATCTGCTCAGCAGTGAGGTTGAAAGGATTGGCTCTGATGCGTGGGATTGGGGGCTGCCTGCGTGGTGGCACTGGCTGTGCTGATGGGGCTTGCTGGGCCTGCCTTGCCCTCCTTCTCCTCCTGCGTCTCCTCTGTGCTGCCTGTTGTTGTTGTTGCTGTTGTAGCACATGCATTGCTATCAAGTCCTCCAGCCCCAACATTGCTAGTCGTATTGGCATCATTGTGGAGTGTGACTGGGTGTGGGAAGGGGTGGGGTGTGCTCTTTTTGTACTTCCCTGAGTCTGTATTGCCTTCACCTGTGCTGTTTCTGTGCACCTGTGGCAGCTGCATTCACTTAACATGGCCCTTTACGGTTGGTTCGTGATGGCGTTATTTGCACCATGGCGGTAAGGTACTTAACGGGCTGGGTGATGGCGTTAGGTGCATGTCCGCTTGCGTCGGCATTTGCGTACCTTTCCGCCATGGCGCTAAGTACGGTGTGGGCGGTCGCGTGCGCGCACCCTTAGCGAAGTTAGCGGCAGCGTTAACTACGATGCCGCTAATGGCATCGTAGTTAACGGTCACGGGTCATGATCGGACCTGGCGGAAAACGATGGCGGTAACCATTTACCGCCATCGTTTTTCACTTAGTGCCAGGGTCGTAATGAGGCCCAGTGTGAGAGCAGCAGATGTTGCATGCTGCCATCCGACATGGCAATGTGTTTTAAAGAATTTCAGAGGGCATGGATAAGATGGCCAAAACCATGACCCCACCAGTGAACTGGGTTCAGAAACGGTTGCAGGTCATGAGGACCTCATGCCGCTCCCACAGACTGGGCATGCAGGCTAACATCAATGGCCACCGGCTGATCTGACATGTCTGCAAGAGTCCCTGCATGCAGATGCTCAGGCACACAGAGAGGCTCTGATACATGAGATTGAGTGCTTGAGGTCTATCTGCATGATGAACTCTCAGCCACAAGGACAGTGCTCCACAAGGAGATGGATGCCTTGATGCAGACACTGTCCCAGCAACTCGATGCATCACAAGTGAGTGTGCATACAGACTCTGCGTCCATTTGTGAGGAAGTGCATGGAGATCTAACCACAATTGCTGTGCTGGTGCATGCAGCAGTGTCATAGCAGGCCCTGGTATCTGCCAACACAACCACCTGCAGATCAGCGCAAGAGGGGGGTCCAGCACAGCCAAACCTTCTGAACCATCGTTTTCGTGAAATCCACAAGCCCATGGAGGGGATTCTCTTTCTTTCTCTTTTTTTCCCACTCATGTGGAAATTGACATGGGTCCTCCCTCTTCTCTCAGCAGGGTGGACCATCCCACCCCCAGTTTAGGAGGGACATTTTTTCATTTTTTTGTACTTGACTGTTGTGGTTGGATTTGTGTTTATTTTACCCCTAAAATCATCATGGACCAATCTTTCTTACTTTTAACTACCCCTGTCCAGGATGGAGGCATGTGTTCTTTTTTATCCCATTCTGAGATGGACTATATTTCTTTTTTCCCTTGAGATCTGCTGTTGCCTTCTTAAAGGCATGATGATTGCAGTAGTGGACATGAATCCATGCACAGTGGTGTCAATTGCCATGGCTGCCTTCAGATCGACAGGACGGAATGAGCAGGTAACAATGGTTTGACTGTACCTTAACACATTTGTGCTGTATGCATGATTAGCGACTATGGCTGTTGAAATGCTGTGTCTCATGTTGCAGTGATCCAGATTAATCTGGTGACTGCACTCCATGGGAGGTCTGTCCTGCACCCTTTCACGTCCTTAGTCCCCATGCCCTCTGATAGGAACTGGCCCTCCTTTCACGAATATTGTGGTAAAGTTTCCTGTGGAGGAGATGAGAGAATCACATCAGGCCAGCTTTGTCAGCAGTAGGCATGTGCACTGTGTCTTGTGTTATGTCTGTGTTTTGGTCACCATGGTCTTTGCATGCATGCCACATATTTGCTAGCTGGGGTGAAATCCTTCAGTGATGGGAAATGCCAGTGCAGATGTGTGTCCCTCCACTTGCGTGTTAATTTGCAGTTACACTTTGATGCGTGTGCATTGTTTTGGTGGATGCACTTTCCCAAATGGACACAATTAATGGAAGTGATTGAGCAGCACTTGTCACACTTTAGCCGCTGGCAGTATTTCCATCATTCTGAATGTACATACTAATTGATGGCATATATTCTCTTTGCATCTGCACTCTGTGTATTTTGGTTATCCAACGCTTGCCTCACGGACCGTAATGATGTCTCCTTACTTCTACTCCCCTTGCCCATTGTTACTATGGGGCCCTGTAGATGTACTCCATCTCCACACTACTCTTTGAACTGTGTCACTGCCAACTCCACTACCTTATCCACTCACATGCCCTGCCCCATCACTGTTCCACATGTAACAAACCTGTCCATTGTGAGAGCTACCCATCCTCAGCTGCAATACTTCATGACATAGCCTCTGCTCACACAACTCTGGGCATTTGAGTTGTTGACTCCATACGACAGGTTTATCACAACTGCTGAATATAGGGTTTACATGTATGCACAAGTGCACCCCTAACACACTGCTCGTGTGTTACGCAATCAGGTCACTTGTTGTCTTTTGTTTGTTTCTTTATGTTCTCTACACCAGGATGTATTGCATGATTCATTGTTTGCATTACTTGTTCATCTCATTCGTCACTGTGAGTGACTGCACTGTGTGTGTTCACATTGTGGACCCATGCATGTGTTACATCTTCCACTCCCCACAGCTTGTCTTCATCTGATTTCCATGTGGGAGTTGCCAGTTCACCCTAAGGCTCCATGAACACTTATTGGGATAGTCTCACACAGTGTGTGCAGTCTGTTGGAGGGTGAGTGAACAGCTGCATGTTGTCCTGAGGTCAATTTACAGTGGTGTCCAACAGTGGGGGTTGTTGGTTGGTGCAGGGTATGGGTATGTGTAGGCACTACTTTTTGTGGATGTTGTGTACACTGGTCTCTTTCTGTTTTGTATGGCATTGTGGGTGGTGCCTGTTTGGTTGATCTAGAGCTGATGACTGACCTTGCAAGCTGGCCATTCTTTGCCTCTCTGCCCTTTTCCATCATCAACTTTTGTCCTTCATCAAACACTCCATGTGGTACTTTTCCTTCTATGTGCCTTCCAGACTCTCTGACCAGGGAGCTTCTTGCATAAGTGTTCATGTCTCTGTCTTCCTCTCTTGAACAACTACTCTATGCCCTCACCCACTGTGATGTCAGGCATATTCATCCTCATCTACCCTTAAGCCAGTCTCCTCCTTGCACTGCTGTTCACCTATCCCTCTCTTTCTCTCTCCCTCATTCTCTTCACTCCACTGCTAAGGCATTTGTCACTCTGTGTCCTGTCTCCCTCTTGCACTTTCTCATCATTCCACACTGGGTAGTCCATTGCTATTTCCTTGTTCTATTCAGGAGTTGTCATTGCTGTCCAGTATCTTTATGTCTTTGCGATTTCCAAATGTTAATTCTGGTGTGATGGAATGGATGCGAGCCAGGTGGGTACCCTGTGCAGGTAAGTGCAAGGCACTCAGCGTGGCACATGTGTTGCTGGTGTCAGGGAGTCTGGCACAGTGTGTTTTTTTTTTCTTTTACTTGTATTAAGGTGAGCCGGTCATGCTTCATGGGTGCATGTGACACTTGATGATGGCAGGTTGGTATGTCTATGCATGCTGTTTTATCAAGACAATGGGGGTCATTACAACCCTGGCGGTAGAGGGATAACAGCGCTGGTAGAGCTGCTTGCGCCGTTATCCCTCTGCCGCCTCATTACGAGGGCCCGTTGTTAGCATCCTCCCCATTCCCATTGAGCACTAAGGGGGCTAACTAGGTGCTAAGAAATTAATGTTACCAAGTTAATGCATTTTTTCTGTTACAACATATTTTTGCTTGCTTAAGATTTTCTCACTTTTGTGACTTGGACTTACATTTTGAATGCCTGCAAAATCATTTTACTCCCAACTTTGAAAAATAGGGAGTATACTACTTCCACGTCCTGCCTTTCCACTGGTATGCCACGCTGTGTGGTGACATTGTGCAGTACACATGCTCCCACTATGATTTTACATTCTACTGGTGGTGCATATAGCAGAACCATGATTTCAGCATTACCAATGTGTGCTGCACTTGGCCCTATTGGCTGCATGTGCTGTATTATATCTCACCTCTCTCCGTGTTGTAGGATTCCAGATTGGTGTCATCATGAATGGTGACAGTGTGTAGGCACTTTCCCCTGAAAATGTGTACATGGTTGTCATTGGCATTTATTGTCAGGGTCTGATGTTCAGTGTGTCACTTGCATGCATGTGAGTGACTGTTCATAGTCACCATTGAGCCATTCGTTGCCATGTTTTTCAGATGCCAGGGCCCGGTGCAGTGTTGACTAGTGTGTGGGATGTTTTTATCCACGCATCCAAGCCCTACCTCAAAACTGTGCAGTACTGACATGGAAAACATCATGATGGCCAGAGCTTCCCAGAAAATGCACAGGGAAATGCATGAAGAATGGGCTGCCACTCATTTTTGCCGATGTTATGGGCACAGAAGGACACTGCCTAAAACCACCATTGGACTACCCACACAGTAGTCTGAAACCATTTGGAGTGTCAATGCTGATTGCCAAAAGCAAACCCATAACTGTTGGGAATTCATTTTCTTAAATCCCAAAAAGGGGTGCAGTACCAGTACTCACCACTATCCAAAAGCCGGCATTTTAAAACAACACCAGATTTTACTTTTTTGTGTAAAACTGAATAAATGAACCCAAAACATGCCAAAGAAAGACTTACTGAGAGGTGGATCCAATGTAAAGTTATATTCTGAAGTGACTTGAAGGTTTATAACAAGACTGGCTGAGCTGTGGATTTCAGCAGTTTAAGTAAATTTGGACTGAAAGACACTAAAAATCTAAATGTTTAAAAGAAATGAGTGACCTACTTTGAGTGTCACATAGGTTGCAATTGTTTAAATGTCATAGTTTTAAACTTAGAATCAGCATTCTAGCTGCATATGTAAAAATATTCAGTTTTATTTGAATGCAGAAGACTGGGGAACAGAAATGACATGTAGCTAAAAACTGGCTTAAAGAGATTCCAATTTTGCCTGGCAACTACCCCCCATCAGGATTGAAACTTGAGTCACAGCTGTGTTCCCAGGCCTATCTGCCTTTTGCTGGCCACACTAAGGTTAGGCCATCTCTCTGATAATTGAAGTAAGGGGAGCCCCCGCAGAATACAGGAGCTCTGAACAAAGCCCTGTCCTGACTCAGGCAAATGTTTTATTGGCGTGAGTCGTAAATGGAGCTTCCTCCTGGAAGGACAGGGGAGGGGCACTGCCTGTGAGAGCAAGCTGGCTTGGCAGAACTGGAAAAACCAGAAATTCAACCTTGTGCTGGGGGGAAACCACACCCCTTTGGGGCCAGAACATAACTCTAAAAAGATGAATAACTCATAGTACGGACTTGTGAAAATTATTTAAATGATACCATAATTCTTGTGATTTTTCTGCCCACATTTTAAGACGTGTTAGGACCCGGTGGTATGTTCAGGGGGGTTTTAGCGGAAAAGAGGATATTACTCAAAATGTGTGCATGTGAAAAATCTGACACTTCATCAACTAATGTCCATACTCCTTGCGCACATGTGTGTAAATTAATGTCCGAAATTGCAAAATCAGTTAAAAAGTGAAATATGTGCCATTTCTGAATGCAAGCCCCCAGGAAGAGCAGAGTTTGAACAGGGGATACCTCCTGTGATATGTGAGGGGTGCATGTAATTTTAAACAAATGTGTACCTGTGCAAATATGTCTTTTTTTATCAAATATAGATTATGTGCAATTTGACAGGGGAGTGTCCTCTCTGCAAGCCATAAAATGACATCGCTCTGACTCACAGTTCCTTCCCCAATCATGGGAGAGGGGAGAATTGGGCCAATGGCAAGTGGAGAGGGGTAGGGTCTAGTGATGCTGCACACACACCCATTTTAAAAACAGATAAAAGCAGACAGACAGGACAGATAGGGACCTTCAAATCCATTTGCAGCTGGAAGCTCTGCCGGGAAAATCCATACTTTACCTCCATCAATCTCTAGAGAAAGCTGTGCAGAAAGATCCAGACTTCAAATCCATCAATCTCCAGAATCCAGAGAGAGAGCTGACCCAGATCACTGTGAAGTGCAGAGACCAGAGTCCAGTCTAAAACCTGACCAGATCCGTGGCGAGGCCCATTTAATTCAAGAACATAGTGTGAGTACCTAGCAAACTGGGCAGAACCAATCTCTTAGTTAAAATAATATAATTCAATCTATTTTAATCTAAGTAGAACTGTCACCTGTCATTTGCAAAGCTGTCACCTGTCATTTTTAAAGCTGTCACTTGTCATTTTCTAGTTGCAAGCTGCACTTGTCTTTTTGAACTTTAAAATTTCAAATCTGAAAAACGACCTTTATGTAATCGCTCATATCTCCGTGACCGTTTGTGCTAGAGACTTGCAGTAAATTTCCCCAGAAAGCTTAGAATCGTGGCTTTCCTATGAACCTAGAATCGCATTCCTCCCTCCGATAGTTTTGCCGCAATCGTGAAAAACGCACTCGCGAATTTTGCCGCGATTTGCACATTTCTTCACGTGTAAAAATCTGCTGCTGCTTGCCTTCCGTTGCAAAAATTTGTTTGCGACCTGACAACCATTATAGAGCATTGCTAAAGTGATCCTGAACTTATTCAAAGCATACACCACTCACCCTAAACCTCTAGAGGGAATTAAAATCATTTTAGCATATTTTTCACTTCATTGCCAGCATATATAAAAGCATTTTGGGCCTGTGTTTCCAACTTCTGTAGTCTAAGCTTGCTGGGGTGAACTAAATTACAGTTGATTGCATTTCTGAGAACTGTGTGCTTTCCTTCCATTTACTTGCATCGCATAAAGGGGGGAGGGGATTGCCAGAGAAAAGTGATTACATTGGTTTGTTGAAATCATATTGAGTATTTTCTGTATTGCATTTTTCATTCAACATTACATCCATTTGAACTTATATAAAGCATTCTCTACCACCTTCTTCTTCTGTTCCTATTCACAAGTGTGCTAGTGCCAGATTCTCCGTTGTTAATCTTTATCATATCAGATTAAGTGTGATATTCAATTATTAATTTATTATAAAGCGTGATATATATATATATTGTTTAAATTATCAATTAAACCTTTTAACTTGCAAAACAGAACTACTTCTTGGCTCAGTGGGGTCAGGAGGATTCCAAGAGAGGGGTGTTATATAGGGGTAGTCATCCAGAACGCATGAACTGGACATAAAGATATATCAATAAGGGTTTTCATTCAGTATTCTAGACTAGGCGTTGACTTGGCTGTAGTGCTGAATTGAATCCTCTTACAAATTGGGGGCTCGTGCCGGACGTTTGGGTTAGATCTACCATTTGTGCAGATTAATACAGGGTGCCAGCTGACCAGATACACATATCCGGTCGGATCACCACGCTGTGTTACGCTGTAAAGCACTCCTCAAAGGAACGCTCTAAGAAAAAGGTCTGTTTTGCAAAAATAAAATACAAACTTCTGTAAGTCAGGAAGGAACTAATCTCTAGAATGACGACCTTAGTAGACATGAAAATAGCCAGAGAGCACTTCTTACATAAGTTATTTGTGAGAGGTGAGTGGACTCACCAGGACCAGATGGTCTGGTTGCAGGCCATCACGCAACAGGTCACGGAAACAGGGTCAGATATATATAGAGATCAGGGTCCCTTACATGTGGCCCTGAGTGAACTATACATGGCTCCTAAAGCTAAGGATGAACAAGACAAGATGGTTAGGATAGCAGCATACCTGTACCTATATATGGGAGACATGCAGGATAAATGTACTGAAAGCCAAGATCTGGTGAATAAGCGACAGATGGCGTTAGAGAAGGTCCAATCTGACCTGGTCTCTTCTGAGCAGAGGCTGCAGGGGAGCCAGGAGTCAGAAAATGAGAGTAGACAGCACATCATTAAAATAAAGAGGGATATGGACATCCTGCAACAGGAAAAGGCTGACCAGGATACCAGATTTCTGGCCTTGCAGAAGGAGTACCAAGAAGGTTTGGACTCCCTACTGCAGAGCCAGAAAAAGCTGGAGCAACAGTTAGACTTCAATAGGGCATGTGCTGAGCAGGTAGTCACCCTGCAAAGCCACCTAGATAGGGAGAAGGCAGAGAGCGTTAAACTGATCCTGAAAGACCTGGATACCCAGGCAGAGTTTGATCAGGAGCGCCAGAAAGCTGGTGCCTTCCAAAGGCAAAGGGACGACATGGTGGCACAGATGCAGGCTCTTAGTCAGGAAAGAGACACTTTAGGCCAGGAAGTCTGCCACTTAAAAAGGAAATTGGAAGAAAATCACCTGGCCCACCAGGGACTGGGTGACCTCCAAAAACAACACCAGGACTTGCTAGAGCACACCAGGAGGGTGGAGGATGCTCTGGCAAGACAGGAGCAGGCCAATAGGGACACAGCTCAGGAGGTAAGCCTCCTGCAGCAAAGACTGGCCCAGTGCTCCAGGACCAATCAGGAAACGCAGAGAGAGAATGAGGCTCTCTGCCAGCACAATGATAGGCTCCAACAACAGGTAGCGATGCAGGAGAGACTGATAGAGTCTAGTAAGGCCTTAACTGAGGAACTGAAGGCGCAGGCTCTTGCATTGCAACAGGGAGCAGGGGCGGATAGAGATGAGGTTCGCTGGGAAAGAGAAACTCCTGAGCATAACCCCAGGAGCCCTAGTACCAGAGGCCTTTATTTCTCTCAGTCCCTGGACTCTGCCACCCCCATGTCCCCTGGCGCACATGAGCACAGGGCCACAGGGATGGCAGATTACTATCCAGCCAGAAGCATGGGGCTCATAGGCCAGTACCACCCAGGAATGGAGGGGCGGGCATCCGGGTATGGGCACCCAAGCACAGTGCAATTTGATGGGGAACCCCAGGAGAGTAGGCCCATTAAGGGCATCCTGAAAACCTCTGCCCAGTTAGGTCAGTGGGGGGGTACCCATCAAATCATGGCAGCAAGGAGGGATCTGAAGACTCCTCTGAGCGTTACAGGACACAGGAGACCAGGTCCCCACATTCTGCCAGCCATTCCCAGGCTCGCAGAATCCGGGAAAACCTGGAAGAACAGACGGGAACCTCTGGGAGCAGTGCCTCTGAGTCAGAAGATGAATGGACAAGGGTTACCCGAACCAAAAAGGCCAATAAGGCAAAAAGGGCCTTGATTAAGGACCCATTGAAACAGATTAAGGCAATCAGGAGTGTCATCACGCCTTGTCATAAGAACGCCAAGTACTCTGTTTGGGAGCACTTAGAGTTGTTTGAGCAAATGATGGAGACTTTCCATTTGAAGGACAGCCAAAGCTGTATTCAATATGTAAAGTGGACCTTCTCCCCGGAATACTCCAGTTTCTTTGCGGGGCTGGAGGACCACAATCATTTAAGATGGTCCACCTATAAGGCGGCCATCTTGAAACATTTTTCTACTCATAGAAATCCTCAAGAGGCTCGCAAGGCAGCCTACAATTTGCAATGTGGGGAGGATCAGGCCCCACAAGAATTTGTGCAAGAACTGAAACGTGCCTTTGCGCAGACCACCAGAAGGGTGCGCACAGACAGCAGAGAATTTGTTAATACTTTTTTCCATGCCTTGCCCAAATATATAATGACCCAGCTCGTGAGGGATTTTCACGAGAAAAGATCTTTAGACTGGGTCATTGAACAGGCTACCCGGATCTATGAGGTGCAGAAACCGGTAGATAGCAAAAGTAATGCCCAGAAAAACCCCAAAGCCAACAGCACACCTGCTGCTGCCAAGGTGGCAGAGGTAAAGGTCACCCCCGTTTTGGATTTGGAGATGGGGGTGCCTAAAAACCTACCTGCACCTAATAATGCTAGGCCCAGAAGGTCCTCGGGCCAGTCACAGACAGGGAGCCAGGGAGGCAGCCCCACAAATGGGGTCCCTCGCTCTCCTGATTATTTAAGTCCCCGTTACAAGGGAAATCGACCCATCCTGGGTTATGTGTGGACTCCTCCAGCCCAAGGGGGGGGATCCAGCCAAGCACCTAACCCAGGGAACTTCCCTCCTAACTTCCCACAGGAGGGCAGAAATTCCCCAAACCCTGGGCAGAACTTTTTCCCCAGGTATCCACCCAATTTTCAGCCCCAAAACCATCCATCCTTCTTTCCCCAATTCCCTGAGCCCAGACCACTGAATCCGGGAGAGGGGAGGCCAAGGGTGGAGGGGTACCCAAATCTTCCCAACCAGGGGTACTACCAAAGAAGGGATAGCTACCCTTCCCGGGATCAGCCCAGGGGAGAAAACAGGGCCCCGTATCAGCCTGAGCGGGTTTCCCAGTTAGAGCGCCAGGTTCAAAACATGGCGCGGGATCTGGGTCACATACTGAGGGCTCAGCAGAACCCTCAGATCGGCATGCCGGCGCAGAACGCACCCGACTCTGGACCTGGTGCTCCAGAACAATGACGGGGGCAGCACCCCGATAACTCACCGGTTCCCAGGGAGGAGGCACAAAGGGAAGGGGGGTGTAAAGCCTTGGAGGAAGCTTCCTTCCTCACTTGTAAACAGCCCCTGGAAACCCAGGAACCGGAAACAAAATCTCTTGCCCCTGAAAGTCTGCCTCCTAAGGAGCAGAGGGAGGGTAGGAGAAACAAAAGACCCAAACAGACTCAGTTTGAAGAGGAGGTACAGATCTTCCAATTTGAGAGAGAGGGATCCTCAGAGGATCCTGGGAAAAGGATCTTCTCCTTCAGAGAGGGGGGAACTCCTCCCAAAGAAAAATGGGTCCCTAGGGATGCAAATCCAGACTGGGGAGAGGTGGAGACTGAGCTACCGCCGCCCACCATCTCATCCCAGAACCAACAGCAAGAAAATCCCCTGGTTCAAACCCATCCTGGTGACTGCCTCCAAAAAGGGGGGGGGGCGGCCCGGAACCGGAGCCAGGGGAACCCACAATGGCTCTGATCTCCAGTTGCCAACTTTTTCTTTCAGATTCCCAAGGCTCTCCACAGAATTCTGCCCAAATCTCTTTGCTAGCGATGTCCAAAACCAGAAAGTTAGCCCACCAGTTGTCCAAAAATGTGCATTATCTGTGCCCCCTTGAGGAGAAGGAGGGAAGATACTATGCCCCGGTACAAGTACAGGGGCAGGGTACAATTTTGGCACTGGTGGACACGGGATCTCAAGCTACCCTTCAGTCCAGAAGGGCCTTTGATGAACTGAATGCAGGAAGGGGAGGGAATTACCAAATTCCTCTCACCTCTCTTCCTGGACAACTGCAGAACTTTGACGGAAGGAAATTTCCGTTGAGGGGACTGCAGACTTGGACATTAAAATTGGGCGACACAAGTTGAAACACCCGGTCATAGTTGTGACTCCAGAGGGCACCCCTTGTTTACTGGGGAATGACCTCCTGAGAAGGTTGTCACCCCTAATAGATTGCGTAAACAAGGTCCTCTGGACCCAGACTAGCCGTCCAATAAAATTAAAACAGAGTGTCAACCATGTTAGTTTAAACGGCACCTGCCACATGGTTGAACAAAAATCTGACCAAGTAGAATTTCACTTCCAGAACAACCAAATTCCAGACGTGACAGTAATAGCAGTAGGACAACAGACTGGTGATGGGGGGTCCTCTCTATTTCTGAAAATCAACCTTCCTTCCAGTCTAAAGTGGTACTCCACACTGGAAGGAAACACTCTGAGATTCTATACTAATCCACAATCAGAAACTCCCACTCCTATAGTCCAGAAAGATGTGAAATCAGCTCAGAGCCTAGCTGATATTCAGCAAATTGTAGAGCAGTTGTTCATCCCTATTCAGTTAAATGATGGGAAGGACTCTGTTCTCGCTCGAGTGTGTGCGAACAAACGGTAAGAGCTTCATCAGCGAAGCCATGTTCCGCCAACTCCCAAAAGATCCAGCCATTCCCACATTCAAACTGATAGACAAATGGGAAATGGACCTGGAAGCGCCTAATTCCAAACATCTCCTGCCAAGCAGGGGTATGCTCAAAATCTCCATTGGCAACAAGAGCATAGTCCATAATTGTTGGGTCGTGCGAGACGTCACTGCCGCCTTTTACTTAGGCAGTGACATTCTCAATCGCTTTGCCATTAGTTTGGACCTAATAAACTTCAAAGCTTGGTCCCGATTAGCGGATAATCCCATGGGCTTTGATGATCCAGAAAAAGCATTTAGGTCAGCTCAATTGCTACCTTATGCAGTTGAAATTCAGATCAAAGAGGAAGTCACCATCCCAGAAAGGACCCGACAATTCTCCCTGGAAGTGAAAGTTAAAAGAGGACAACATTTGAAAATCCCTGATGCTTACATACATCTAAACGCTTCTCTCTAACAGCAAGGGTTGGGGGTAAACCCAACACCATTAGTCAATATAGAACATGACACCATTCTAATAGAGATGGATAACAGCGACTTAAAGAGTATTACTCTAGCCGCAGGCACCATTATTGGAATGGCGGTTGATGACGACATTTTTCCATAGATTTAGGTAATGAACTGTTAGGGCCAATCCCCAAGGACTGCTTTGACAGTGACAGTGATGACAATACAACACCAGACAGGATTTTTACCCGGCATGGGGGGAACTTCCTGGTGTACACTTCCTGCCCCTATGGTAAGGAAGATGTGACTTGTGACTTCAGGAGGGATGAGGTGATTTTCCAGGTCCATGAGGGCTGCCTGTCCCACCTGAAGCCTCCGGTCCAAATCAGCACTCTGACCAGGGACTTCTCCACCCAGCTGGAGGAGGCCGCGGAGATAGCCAAACCAGAAGTCTTTCCAGGCTTCAGGAAGATGGTGGAAGAGAGAGTCAACCTAGCTGATGCCTGTGTGACTCTGGAACAAAAGCAAAAATTGAAACAAGTTTTCTTGGATTTCCAAGATCTCTTTGCGGTAGACTCATATGACTGCGGTCGCACTGACATCCACACAAAAACAATCCCCACGGACCCTGGCATGACTCCAGTGTTTGTGAAGCAATATCGCTTGCCTCTCGCATCAATGGAGTCCCTTACTGAAATAATTAAGAACCTTGAGTCCAGGGGAATAATCCGTCCCATCCACAGCACCTTCAATAATCCGGTGCTGGGAATATTAAAGCCAGACGGCCAGTGGAGACTCTGCGCTGACCTTAGGGAGCTCAACAAACGGGTCCATACTTCCCGATGGCCTCTGCCCTACATTGACCAAGGGCTGGCCCAGATCCGAGGGTCACAGGTATTCACTGCAATAGACCTGACCAATGGGTACTGGACCGTGCCTGTCAGTAGGAGGACCAATACAAGCTGGCTTTTACCTTTGGGGGCCAGCAGTATACATGGACCCGGACTCCCTTCGGATACCTCAACTCCGGCAATGAATTTAACATTTTCCTACATAAGGCCATGCCCGACCTGGGTGCAATGGGTATCCTGGCTTATGTAGATGATGTCCTCATCAAAAGTTCATCTGTGGAGGAACACATAGCGGAGATCCGTTATGTTCTGACCCAGTTGAGGGCCGCCGGAGCAAAACTTTCCTTTCAGAAAGCACAGTGGTGTAGAACCCGTGTTAATTTCTTGGGGCATGAGATTACTCCTCAGGGTCTCTGTCCCCAGGAAAAGAAAGTGGAAGCACTTCAGAAACTGAAAGACCCCACAACTCTGCGGGAACTAAGGAGCCTCCTTGGACTGACTAATTACAGCAGAAAGTTCATTGAGGGCTACGCAGAGATCACCATACCCCTGATTCATCTCCTGAAGGGGGGGGTCAAGTGGGAATGGGGTCCAGAACAAGCCGATGTAGTAAAACAACTCAAAAGAAGCCTCTCACAAGCGCCTTGCCTAGCTTACCCTGTCAGAAACAAGGAGTTCTTCCTGGAGACGGGGTTCTCTAATACGTGCTTGACGGCAGTATTATACCAAAAGCATGACAAGGTCAATAAAGTAATCTCCTACGCGAGCAAAACTTTATCCTCTGTGGAGGAAAAATTCAACGATTGTGAGAAGGCACTCCTGGCAACGGTATGGGCATTGAAGATTTACCGCCCGTTTATCCAGGGGGAACACATCATAGTGGAGACTCCACACCAGCCTCTGCAATATCTCCAAAGTGACAGAATCCGGGCCGGAAATGTGAGTAATTCCCGAATTACTTCCTGGATTCTGTCAATGCAAGGCTTTCCTGTGCAGGTCAGATATGGCCAAAACAAGAAGAGTCCCCTCGCGCAAGGTCTGGCTGACTTGCATGATTGTGCCAGAGAAAACTGTCTCGAGGACAAAAGTCTAAAAATACAGGACAACACGGAGGCATACCTTAATTCCCCACACAAAGTCTTTGAAGAGGACAAGTGTGAGGGAATGCCCACTGTCTATGTGGATGGATGCTCTTACCATGTTGACAACGACGGGGAGAAAGAACTGGTGGCTGGCGTAGGGAATGCATGGGTGAATGAGTCCCCAGAACCCTCCGCTGGATACAAAATTGGTCCCCGAAGTAGTCAGGTGGCAGAATTGATGGCTGTGCATCAGGCCATCCTCACTGCTGTCCAGCATCAACTCCACGAACTGGTCATAATCACAGATTCGGATTATGTACGGAACGGGTTCGTGGAGCACCTGGTTAATTGGAAAACCAGAGGCATGTTATGTGCTAACAACAAACCCTTGAAACATGGGAAGTTGATCCAAAACATTGATGATCTGGTCACCTCGAATGAGATGACCATCTATTGGAAAAAGATCAAGGGTCATTCCAAAGTAGAGGGACCAGAGAAAACTGGAAATGACTTAGCTGATCAGCTGGCCAAAACCGGGGCCATCCAAGGGGATCTAATTGAGATTGAGTCCCTGTTGGGGGAAATCCAGGTCACTGCTATCACTAGGTCCCAGACAAATGCTCACAACGATCTTTCAATTGCACAATGGAGTAAGGAGACCCCTGATGCTGATTTGATTACAGCTCAGAAGGGGGATCCAGTTATTGGTAAGTTTTACCAACACCTTGAGGACCCTGAGAACTTTCCCCTGACGGATACCGATTACATTGGGAAAGAGGACCTAAGAGTGTTGATGAAATGTCCAAAAATGTTCCGGATCCAAGACGGTTTGCTGGTAAGGAAATCCAAAGCTGGCCACGATCAGTGGGTGGTTCCTACCTCATTCCGAAGCTTGATGTTAAGTCACGCCCATAATGCGGCCACCGCCGGTCATAGGGGGTTCCACACAACATTGGAAATCTTAAGAGAGGTTGCATACTGGCCACACATGGGGCAGGACCTCGACCAATACTTGAAGGGGTGTCTTGTGTGTGCACAATTTCAGCCATCATCCCTCACACACCGTGCGCCTCTCCAAAAGAGGGGGATGACACTGCCATGGTCAGATTTACAAATCGACTATGTAGGCCCAGTGATTCGCTCTGCTAGGGGGAATAAGTACATGTTGACTGTGACATGCTTGTTTACCAAGTGGGTGGAATGTCTCCCAGCCCCAAATTGCAAGGCAGAAACTGCAGCTGCCCTGTGATTAACCACATCTTTTCCCGTTTTGGTCTACCTCAAAGGATTGAGTCAGACAGGTGTAGCTACTTCACCAGTGAAGTAATGACAAAGATGTGGGAGATACTGGGGGTTAAAAGGAAGTTGCATATTGCTTATAGACCAGCTTCATCTGGGGCAGTTGAGAGATATAACCGGACAATTGTGAGCATATTAAAAAAATTTGTGTCAGATTCTGGGCCAAGTTGGGATATCCGATTACCTCTGGTCCTAATGGCCATCAGATCTACCCCTTCATCTGCAACCAAAATGTCACCATTTGAGTTGATGACTGGACGCAAGATGGTGCTTCCTCAGCATTTGCTCTATAGGACCCAAGAGCAGACACTGATAAATGCCTCCACAACTCATGAGTATGTGGAGAATTTAAGGAAACACCTTCAACATGCTTTTGCTTACGCTCAGCGGAATCTAGAAAGATCGGCTGATAGCATGAAGACCCATTATGACCTGAAAACTTCCAGGAAGGAATATCAGGTGGGAGACCGGGTCTATCTATACAACTTCCAAAGGAACCAGGCCAAGCAGCGCAAATTTTTGCCTACATGGAAGGGACCCTTTGAGATTATAGACAAAATCTCCCCTGTGGCCTACAAAATCCACATACCCAAAGGTCCTTTGGCAGCGGGGGAAGACAAGTGGGTCCACATAAACCAGTTGAAATGTTGCCATCCCAGGCACACTCTGCAACAACTGGAGGAATCCTCTGGAATCCTAGCGGGTACTGTCTCAGACTAATTCAGTTCTAACCATAAAACATACCACATCTAGTCTCTAAAATATTGTGATTTGCATGAAACTGTCTCTTAGTTATACTGTTTTTTTTTCAAAATAAGAATGTAATGTTTTGTTATGATGAAATGAATATGCTGCCCCACTATCTCAACAGTGGTGGAAGAAATGTCCATGAATAGGTATTGCCGCTCTTCCTTTGTCATCCTAGGAGAAAGAAAACCTGGAGACTGGCCCAGGAGGATGATCCGGAGGCTGGGAGGATGACGCAAGGGGGCCCAGTGTACCGCCCAATATTCCCATCAGGACCGGCGAGGAGAACCGATCGATCCGACCGGATGGAGAAAAAGATGCTGAACGGTGCCATCTATTGGAAGAAGATGAGGAAACATCCCAGGTCTTGTGAGTCCCATCAGTGAAACAGAATGGCCATCGCAAGAGGGGGGCTTGTGGGATGTTTTTATCCACGCATCCAAGCCCTACCTCAAAACTGTGCAGTACTGACATGGAAAACATCATGATGGCCAGAGCTTCCCAGAAAATGCACAGGGAAATGCATGAAGAATAGGCTGCCACTCATTTTTGCCGATGTTATGGGCACAGAAGGACACTGCCTAAAACCACCATTGGACTACCCACACAGTAGTCTGAAACCATTGGGAGTGGCAATGCTGATTGCCAAAAGCAAACCCATAACTGTTGGGAATTCATTTTCTTAAATCCCAAAAAGGGGTGCAGTACCAGTACTCACCACTATCCAAAAGCCGGAGTTTTAAAACAACACCAGATTTTACTTTTTTGTGTAAAACTGAATAAATGAACCCAAAACATGCCAAAGAAAGACTTACTGAGAGGTGGATCCAATGTAAAGTTATATTCTGAAGTGACTTGAAGGTTTATAACAAGACTGGCTGAGCTGTGGATTTCAGCAGTTTAAGTAAATTTGGACTGAAAGACACTAAAAATCTAAATGTTTAAAAGAAATGAGTGACCTACTTTGAGTGTCACATAGGTTGCAATTGTTTAAATGTCATAGTTTTAAACTTAGAATCAGCATTCTAGCTGCATATGTAAAAATGTTAAGTTTTATTTGAATGCAGAAGACTGGGGAACAGAAATGACATGTAGCTAAAAACTGGCTTAAAGAGATTCCAATTTTGCCTGGCAACTACCCCCCATCAGGAGTGAAACTTGAGTCACAGCTGTGTTCCCAGGCCTATCTGCCTTTTGCTGGCCACACTAAGGATATGCCATCTCTCTGATAATTGAATTAAGGGGAGCCCCCACAGACTACAGGAGCTCTGAACAAAGCCCTGTCCTGACTCAGGCAAATGTTTTATTGGCGGGAGTCGTAAATGGAGCTTCCTCCTGGAAGGACAGGGGAGGGGCACTGCCTGTGAGAGCAAGCTGGCTTGGCAGAACTGGAAAAACCAGAAATTCAACCTTGTGCTGGGGGGAAACCACACCCCTTCGGGGCCAGAACATAACTCTAAAAAGATGAATTACTCATAGTACGGACTTGTGAAAATTATTTAAATGATACCATAATTCTTGTGATTTTTCTGCCCACATTTTAAGACGTGTTAGACCCGGTGGTATGTTCAGGGGGGTTTTAGCGGAAAAGAGGATATTACTCAAAATGTGTGCATGTGAAAAATCTGACACTTCATCAACTAATGTCCATACTCCTTGCGCACATGTGTGTAAATTTGGGTTAATGTCCGAAATTGCAAAATCAGTTAAAAAGTGAAATATGTGCCATTTCTGAATGCACGCCCCCAGGAAGAGCAGAGTTTGAACAGGGGATACCTCCTGTGATATGTGAGGGGTGCATGTAATTTTAAACAAATGTGTACCTGTGCAAATATGTCTTTTTTTATCAAATATAGATTATGTGCAATTTGACAGAGGAGTGTCCTCTCTGCAAGCCATAAAATGACATCGCTCTGACTCACAGTTCCTTCCCCAATCATGGGAGAGGGGAGAATTGCCAATGGCAAGTGGAGAGGGGTAGGGTCTAGTGATGCTGCACACACACCCATTTTAAAAACAGATAAAAGCAGACAGACAGGACAGATAGGGACCTTCAAATCCATTTGCAGCTGGAAGCTCTGCCGGGAAAATCCATACTTTACCTCCATCAATCTCTAGAGAAAGCTGTGCAGAAAGATCCAGACTTCAAATCCATCAATCTCCAGAATCCAGAGAGAGAGCTGACCCAGATCACTGTGAAGTGCAGAGACAAGAGTCCAGTCTAAAACCTGACCAGATCCGTGGCGAGGCCCATTTAATTCAAGAACATAGTGTGAGTACCTAGCCAACTGGGCAGAACCAATCTCTTAGTTAAAATAATATAATTCAATCTATTTTAACCTAAGTAGAACTGTCACCTGTCATTTGTAAAGCTGTCACTTGTCATTTTCTAGTTGCAAGCTGCACTTGTCTTTTTGAACTTTAAAATTTCAAATTGGAAAAACGACCTTTATTTAATCGCTCATATCTCCGTGACCGGTTGTGCTAGAGACTTTCCTCAGAAAGCTTAGAATCGTGGCTTTCCTACGAACCTAGAACCGCCTTCCTCCGATAGTTTTGCCGCAATCGTGAAAAACGCACTCGCGAATTTTGCCGCGATTTGCAAATTTCTTCACGTGTAAAAATCTGCTGCTGCTTGCCTTCCGTTGCAAAAATTCGTTTGCAACCTGACAACCATTATAGAGCATTGCTAAAGTGATCCTGAACTTATTCAAAGCATATACCACTCACCCTAAACCTCTAGAGGGAATTAAAAGCATTTTAGCATATTTTTCACTTCATTGCCAGCATATATAAAAGCATTTTGGGCCTGTGTATCCAACTTCTGTAGTCTAAGCTTCCTGGGGTGAACTGAATTACAGTTGATTGCATTTCTGAGAACTGTGTGCTTTCCTTCCATTTCCTTGCATCGCATAAAGGGGGGAGGGGATTGCCAGAGAAAAGTGATTACATTGTTTTGTTGAAATCATATTGAGTATTTTCTGTATTGCATTTTTTATTCAACATTACATCCATTCGAACTTATATAAAGCATTCTCTACCACCTTCTTCTTCTGTTCCTATTCACAAGTGTGCTAGTGCCAGATTCTCCGTTGTTAATCTTTATCATATCAGATTAAGTGTGATATTCAATTATTAATTTATTATAAAGCGTGATATATATATATATATTGTTTAAATTATCAATTAAACCTTTTAACTTGCAAAACAGAACTACTTCTTGGCTCAGGGGGGTCAGGAGGATTCCAAGAGAGGGGTGTTATATAGGGGTAGTCATCCAGAACGCATGAACTGGACATAAAGATATATCAATAAGGGTTTTCATTTAGTATTCTAGACTAGGCGTTGACTTGGCTGTAGTGCTGAATTGAATCCTCTTACAGGTGGAAGATGTAGCTATCGTGTGTGCTGCCCGGAAAATTGGCACAAACTTCCATGATGATTCCATTAGCATCACACACTACCTGCACGTTAATAGAGTGCCAGTGCTTTTGATTACAGTAGATGTGCTCCGTCAATCAGGGGACCCTAGCGCAACATGTGTGCAGTCAATTGCACATCTACTCGGGAAGTGTGCTATTGCGTAGAATTCCTGGATCACAGTCTGATTTTCCACCAGTTTTGGTGCAGATATATGTCCCTGCGCACACATGCATGTGCTGTTATGCATGGCAATACCCGGTGTAGACAGTGGGATTATATGTGCTGCGATATTCCACCAACTATTGGTGTAGTTTGCTGGAAGGACCCAGTTGCAATGACGTTTCTAGGGGGGGTAAGGGCCTGGAAACAGATGGTTGGTGTTACTAAGTTATCCATCTTCCCACTCTCTGACAAGGTATAGTATTACATGGAGGTGGGAGACCTGTACCTGACCAGGTGGTCATCGGGCATCCCAAACAGTGTGGTGCATTTTGTGAAGATCCAGGCCATGGGAATTCTCCTCCTCCTGCGGTGTCTGCACGATAGCTCCTGCTATTGCTGGGTTCATCGTGGCTCTAGATGTTAGTTTGCTGTGCATTGCGTGATTTATACGCATTGGTTCCTATGCGTGTTATAGTTTACACCTTCTATCATGTGGCGGATGGTTCACAGGGTTTGCGTGTACCTTTTCCTGATGGAAGGTTGTCTGTTGTAATTCAGGAATACTTTTGGGTTTGCGTGGGAATGGGTGTGCCATTGCTAAACCATGGACCGTCCCTCAACACGCCCACATTTTGCCTTGTTCTTCCTCATTCTGCATGTCCAGGCCCCTATTTGGGTCTCTGTGTAGACCTGGCCCACACTCTGCGAGGAGACTTGCGCAAGGCACTCAACCGCTCGCGGAGACGTTCCGGGCCTGCGCGAACTCCACGCAAGTCCCGGAGAAGTCCAGCGCAGTCTTTTCCATGAATCGACAAACATGATTTAACGCACAGAATGGCACGCAATGTCCCGATTTTCTGGACAGATTATTCCATGAATCGGGCCTTTTATGCGCTCCCAGGATATTGTAATTAATCTAATCTTTGCAATTGAAACATTAACTATGTTCCTAGTATTAGATAATTGTCAAATGGGTGCAAATTGATGTGATTTGAGTGAAGGGCTGTGGCAAATAGACACATATTTTTATTTTGTGAGAGTGAATGAGGGTCGTGACATTTCCTTTCACTAAGGATATTATTTGTGAAGCCTTTCAACAACCTAGAAATCATGTTTGTATCAAGCAATTTAAACACTTTTCCACCTTGAATGGTGAAAACAATTCTGCATATTTGTCACCTGGAGTAGATAACAGTGACACTGTTTATTGTGCATCATCGCTAAATTATTAACACCCAGTTGTCTTTGTCAGGCATAGTGCAGATCCATGTTAGCAGTCCCTTAAAGTTACAAATGTGAGAGGATTGCTCTTGAGGTCTAGGTATCATGCTGTTTATAAAACATCATTTACATTTCTGGAACACCATTAGTTGCACCCTAATTGATATCATAAAACAGTTTTATTGTTGTGCTATTTAATACTCAGCAGCGATCCTCGATGCGTGAATCAGTTTGAATGATGATATTTGTCAGTGCTAATGATGCCTGATGAGTTCTGTGATGGGAAATCAGGTCTCATTTACTGGACATTATAGCGCCTCCTGAAATGTAGGCCTTTGCCCTGTGATGTGGCTTTACCGTAACTTACATTTGAGTTACATATGCATATGCATCAAATACATTTAAAATTATGTGTGATAGATAAATGCTACATAAAACTCTTGTCAAAGTGCCCTGTGGGGCATACATTTATCAAAGTTGTAAAATACTGACACTGACTTGGAATCTCATTATCATACAGTCTGAACAACTATACAGTGACCTGACCTATAGTTTAATATGCATTACCTTGTATATCTTCTTCAATGTAATGTACCAGTTAAGATACCACGCTGATGATGTTAATTTCAAGGAAGAACAATTTACTGTCATTTTAAAGTTCCATTGTGAATTTAATTGAACTCTTCAATTACTATAAAAGTTGTAAAATATTATCATTAGTTAGCCATTATAAGAAATGTTTTATTCACAGCGTGAAATAATCTTAAGGGAGTGACCTGGTGTTTAATGTAGTGCTGATACCTCAGAGGTAGTATTGTCATTTTATTTAAGAACGATACAATCAGCATCTATGAGACTAAGCGTACGGTGGTCAGTCAAGCTAAAATCAAGGTTTATGTGATGCAGCTAATTCGCTACTGAATGGAGAAATGCATTCAAATGGAACTGTCTAGATATGACGACCAATAAATGGACAATATTGCAGGAGAGCATTGATTTATAACACACCTATACACAAGTGTTTCAAGGCGCAACAAGGCAATGGAGGGGGGACAGAGGGAAGACAGACAACGATCCTACTAGGCCAGGTGTCATTCAGATCGCACAAGTGCATGGGAAGGGGGAAGGGGAAAGTGCGGGGGGTAAAGGGGAGGGGACAGTGCAGTAAATGGAATAATAGAATAAATAACAGTGTAAAAGTACGGCCAGTTGGTGGCAAGTGCAAGGGTAAGTGCAAACATCAGGTGTCAAGTGCTGGTAGTGGGACTGTAGGGATACAGAAAACAGTCCCCAACTGCGGGGATTGCCAGGAAGGCAGTGCAGGTGTGTGACTGGTGGGGGAGGGGACCTGAGCCCGGGATCAGGTGTTGGCCAGGTAACCAGTGCAGTATAGTTTCGGCCAGGAAGTCAGCAGGGAAGAGGGGGAGAGAAAGCAGAAGCAAAGAGAAAGGTCTGGATGTGCTTCTGGAACCAGAGATGGTTTTCCTCAAGTTTCAGAGAGGCAGGGAGGCCCCAGCATTGGAAAGAGATCTACCACCAACTCGCTTCAAACAAAAATAATATGTTGCATGTTATCCATCAGACAAGCATATAATGCAACATTTAGCCACATGAGCAACAAGAAATACCAGGCTTCATGATGTCTATACATCACAGAACACAAAGAATTGGGATATTGAAAGGCTGTTACGGCTTCCTGTTGAGTTGCAATAACTACGGTCTCATTGTATGAGAAATGGGGTTGTAAACACTCATCATAACATATTAAATATACATTGTGGTAGGTGCAATGTTGTATTTGGAATTTTGCCTAACTTTGATTGACAACTGCCAATAATAATAATAAAAATGGAACACTTCGCTAAACACATTGCTCAGCATCACAGGCAAGCGGTCCCCTAAAAGGGGAAGCTATTCTCCCGGCCTACAATTCACCCCTAGTTCACCATCCTATATAATCCCCTTTTGGATTTATACTTTGGTCCATTGTATCACCAAAGTATGGCCTGAACTATTAACAGCCTTACACCCTCCACTGTATAACCCTGGCATATAAGTGTCAGTAATTGAATGCATATCTTAATTGCACACCTGCTGCACTACAATAGTGCAGTGCTATTGTTTTTGGTGTTCTCCACTCTTGTCTCCCAGACCATGCATGTCAAGCTGAGACTTTGCCAATGTTCTTATACTACTAGGTCTATGAATGTTAGTCAAGGGGAAACTATGTTCCATCTCACCAGAGAGCTGCATTCTGATTGAAAGACCAGTAGTATTTCTATGGTTGTTCGACTGCCATGTGTTACTCGTTACTGCACTCCCTTAATGCACCATTTGACATCGCAAGAGCTAAACTTTTCCCATTTGCCTCTGCCAATATTTGTGTAATTTTTAACACCAGTCTCAATGGGCCACTGGACAGAGGAGTTTAGTCATTTATCCCTGTCAGTTATGTTTTACGTAATAATCAAATAAATAAATAAGTTAAAATGCTACGTCTGCTCTACCCACGGACTCTACCATTTTGTTTTGTTTTTCCTTATAGACTTTTATGGAATAATATTAGTTACAGACGAATATTCTGATTGTTGCTGGTGAATCGAAAGCAAGCCATATCAGTATATTTATGGGCTCTCTCTCTCTCTCTCTCTCTCGCTCTCTCTCTTTCTCTCTTGCTCTCTCTCTCTATCTCTATCTCTATCTCTCTCTCTCTCTCTCTCTGTCTCCACACACACACAGATGCGCGCGCGCGCACGTGTAAATTGTTAACGGCAAGAAACATGGGTTTTGTTTTTTGTGAAGAAGTTAGGGGGACAGAAGGGACAAAATAGTGCAGAGACATTCATCCATGCAAACGTTTGTCTTTAAAATGTGTATGTCATTTTGTTAGGATTTTAATCATGTTTTGGGATAATTACATTACCCTACTGATGGAGTCTTATGATTGTTGGTTGCAGAAAGCTTTCTTGATGTTAAAGTGATGTTCTACATAACCATTACCAACATGTTCGTATGAAGGCGTGAGAGGGAGCTATGTTTATGGAAAATAATGCGCTCAAACATGGCTGTCGAGACATGTTGAAAAGGTTACTAATGTGGACAAGATGTAATGATGTTACAACAAATGTATTGATGTCACAGTTCTATATGACATGATAATTAAAAGTGATACATGAATTGTGTGTAATATTAAGGATTCACTCCATGTTCCAAACATAACTCATAATTTCCTGGTTGAAATGTTCAACCGTAATATACAGTGGAGACTTTTTGGTATTGACCATTCTGCAGCAGGCCCGCTTTTCTCCATGTTGTAAGTGACTTCAATTCAGCACTCCAACTAAGTCAATGCCTAGTCTGGGATGCCCAATGGAAGCCCTTATTTATATATTCCTATGTCAAAGTTCTTTAAATCTGGATGATGAACCCTTATATAACGCCCGTCTCTTTGAATCTCCCCGACCTCACTGAGCCAAGAAGTAGGTTTGTTTTGCAAATTAAAAAGGTTTATTTGAAGAATTGAACAACATATATATCACAATTTTATGACTAAAATAATATCTGAATAGCACACTTATGAATATGAAAATGATCAGCAATGGGTAATATCACAATATCAACAATCTCTTTAATCAGTTAGGAGTAGGAATAGAAAGGATAAGGTAGCAGAGAATACTTGGTATGGGTTCAAGGAAATGCAAGACAGGAAAATGCAACTCAGAAATAAACTTGATATGGTTTCAATCAAAAGACAATATAATCACTTTTTCCCCTGTAACTACTCACTCCCCCCACTATGCAATATGAAGAGATAGAAATGAGGGCACACAGGTTTCAGGATTACTTTCAATAATACAGTTCAATTCCAGTTCCCCCAGCAAGCTTAGAGAGAACAGGTATGATTTTAAAACACAGGCCAACAATGCTTTGAATGTGATTGCAATGAATGGGAAAATATGACAAAATGATTTTAATTCACTAAAGGAGATTCAGCACTAGTGAGAATTACTTTGGATTGGTACAGGTCAACACTAGCAATGATTGATGAATGATTATCAGATTGAAAACGAATATCAGCAGTTGCAAACAAGAAATAGCTATTCTGACATGTGTTGAAATGGAGCTAAATTTCAATTTGCGGTAATTTTTCTGCGTGCGTGCAACGCGAATACGGCTATTTATCTATGGAAAGCTTAGGATCTTAGCTTCAATATGACAGTTAAATTTCGGTTCTAGGATGTACGCTTAAAAAGTTACAGATGTTTTGTGAAGGTAGATTTTCAGAAACAGAATCAAGATTTCAAATATGACAGAACGCGCTTTAAAGAGTAGGAATCAATATGGACTTATACTAAGGAGCTATGAAGAAGCAAGACACTCAACGGGCAGCCACCAGAACAGCGGCGCCACCGCTCTGATCTCTGTGCGTCAAAACACTTGTCCCTCTTCAGAAATATCAGCGAAAAGATTTTTATTGCTACAATTATAACAGACTTAGGTGGAGGAGAGAAGAGTTTAGGATAGACAAAAAGTTCTGTAATGCAGTTCTGGACAGGTTGAAATGGAATAAGATTACTTTAAACTAAGAGATGACTAGGGACAGTTCTAGACTAAATATTCACTCCTAGGCTTTGGAATGGAGTAGGCCTCATCAAAGATCTGGTCAGGGGTTTGGCTTCACTCACCATCGGACAGGTCTCAGGCACTCTGGGTTCTGCTCTCAGCACTGCACGGCAGTCTGGGTGGCCTCTTGGACTGGATCTGATGGGTTCTGGATACAGCTCTGCTTTCTGGGTCTGGACCTTGGTTCTAGCACAGGGTTCTTTTCTAGAATAGCAAAACAGCAAAGCCCGGTTGTTGAAGGTGAGAGCCCCTTGGGAGTTTAGGGGTTAGAATCAGGTTGCTAGATTCTGCAGACCTGCTGGGAAGGGTTCAGCTTGTGAATTAGGCATCTCAGCTTCAAAGTTCTAGAGTTTGGTTCTAGAATCTGGTCTCTGGATCTATCTGGAGTCTGGAGTCTTCCTGCAGGAAGGTGTGTGTGTCCTATCTGTCCTAGCAGTCCTTATTTATGTGTTTTCAAAGTGGGTGGTGAGGCTGATTTTCTATGCCCAACCCTCTAAGGATTGGATTGGTCAAAGGATTTCCTGTCCCCTGACTGTAGAAAGGATGAGCGTGTCACCCGCTTTCATGTTTATGGCTTAAGTGAAATCACTCCCCTTTGTGTCTTTATAGCATATGTGATTTTTCATAAAACACATATTCACAACTTGTTAATGCTACCTAAATTGCATGACAGATTGCTTAAGGTACTGTTCTGTTCAAATCCCATGTTTCTACAAGCTTTGGTTCAGAAATGAGCATTTTTTGCACTCATATCCTCTGTGGGCATATTACTGTAATTTCTTATGTTCATTGCAACAACACAGCAGCCACAATATGAATACATTCTGGGGTTTGATCTCAGAACAAATCGTGAGGGAATTTTTCATTTTAAGAACCTCAAAGTTTCCCATTTTTGTCAGCTTGGTACAATTTGTTATAAGCATTTTTATAAAACATACATTTGCTTTCAATTCAATTCACATCTCAGTATGGTCCGCCTCATAGAGCTGGGCTGACTCAGAGGGTCACATGTCTTGTTTCCTGCCAACACTTGTTGACAGTTACACCCGAATTTAGCATATTCCTATTCATCCCAAAGAATCCATTGTCTTGACTGAGAGCAACAGGCCAGGGTGCCTCTGCTAGTTCCTGTTGACACCAGCCTGTCAATCTCTTGGCCAAGGGCTGGGGAAGCTTCCTTTGTCCACGGAAAAGGTGTGAAGGGTGCTCAGAGGAAGCACACCTTCTGGAGTTTTAACTGCATCAGGTTACTTTCTGATTAATTGTAACATAGTTCCTTGTGAAAAAAATAACATTTATAAACTTAAAATAAGCAACATATCCTTAAATCAAGTCTTTTTCAACATGAAATCACTGTGTGGCACTCTTATATGGCATTTTGTTGGAATTCTCTTCTTTGGTATAGTTTGGGTTCAATTGTTCATCTTTACACAAATGGTTTTAAAACGCTGGCTTTCTGGTAGAGGTGAGCAACAGTATTACATCCATTTTGACAGCTGTCTTTCCATCAAGTATCTTTAAAATAGGATTTTGTTTTGAGAACATATGATTCTTGCTGACATTGTATTGATGTGGATTCTTGCAGTAATGATGTGGAACACCCAACAAAGAGGCTGGATCTTTTAGGTGATTTGTGAGCCATGATTTTAGCAATTTTTGACAATCAAGAAAACAGATTTTCAAACAGCTCTGTGTTTCTTATTTTTCAATCAGCATTGCTATTTCCAAATGGTTTCAGGCTACTTTGTGGGTAGCCCAATGGTGGTTTGTGGCAGTGATCTCCTGTGCACACTAAGATAGGCAAAAGTGGATGGTGGCCTATTTTTCTGGTTTTCACTGTGCAATTTCTGGTGATTTCTAGCGAGCAGCATGCTTTCCAACGGCCATTATGATGTTTCTGCTGCCAGCAATGCACAGTGATGTTGCAGGGCTTGGATGGGTGGGTTGATACATCCCACAAGCCCCCCTCTTGCGATGGCCGTTGAACTTCCATCAATGGAACTTTGCAAGACTGGGATGTAAGCCTCATCTCTCTGCATTCCACAAATGGCAAAATTCAGCATCTCTTCCTCCATCATGGGTGGATCGATCGGTTCTCCTCGCCAGTCCCGATGGGAGTATTGAGCGATACCCCGGCCCCTCGGATCTTTACTCCTGGTCCCCGGGTCATCCTCCTTAGTCAGTCTCCATGGTTTATTTCTCTCTCTTTCTCTTCTAGGGTGACAAAGCAAAAACATATTTGTAGACATTTCCCCACCACTATTAATGTAGTGGGGCGGACATATACATTTTATAATTCCGGAGACATTTTCATTTTTATTATTGTATTTTATAGACTATATGTGGAATATTTTAGGTTTGGAATTTTATGGATCTAGAGTGGCCCCCTCTGTCATGGTCACTGCTTCCAAGGAGCTAGGACCAGCCCAACGTCCTTGGAAGCAGGCCCCTAACCTTCATCCTAGGCACCAGCCGGTCCCCACTGGGACCTTT
This sequence comes from Ambystoma mexicanum, assembly GCF_040938575.1. NCBI lineage: Eukaryota > Metazoa > Chordata > Amphibia > Caudata > Ambystomatidae > Ambystoma > Ambystoma mexicanum. Next base: position 1,509,785,277 of record NC_090937.1, on the reverse strand, counting down.
TGGACCTTGTCCTGGCGCCGGTGTCACCAGGCTCATCAAAGTCACTGGTCCCGGCACTGGAAGCGCCGGGCTCATAATTTGTATGAAGATGCTTGGGTGGACTTACCTGCAGCAGACCATGCTGCTTACTTACCAGCCACATAGGAATACTCTGTGAGCCCGGACTACTTTCTTACCTGGGTGGGGCAAGCTCCACTCCCTGGATACAACACTGGAACTCTTCTGGAACAGGAACTCTTTTCTTACCTAGGCGAGGCCGTGGAGGAAGACGCCTCATCGCTGCAAGGCTATTTAAACCACACCCGATTGATGAAACGTGCTTCGCGTTATTCTGCATCTGCAGCAGAACGCTCACCGTGTCTGTTCCAGTTTTCTTCTTTCCGATCCTGAACCTGCAAGAACAAACGCTTACCATTCCTGTATCCAGCCTTCAGTAGCACCTGCAAAGACAAGAAACAACAGGTTAGCACGGCAACCTTCACGCGCAGCGCTTTCCTCACCTGATCCATCGGCAGCTACCATCTCTTCACCCTGCTCCTCCGCCTGTGAAGACAAAAGCATGGTTATTCCTGTGTGGAATTACTTACAGGCACTCCGGGAATTCCGGTTTTCTTCAACGCTGCAATCCTGCACCTGAAAGACAAAAGAAGGGACATTAGACAGGTATTTTACTTACTCGCCATCGTGCCTGCCACAATAGGGCGCCTGCAAATACTCCGGCGTTTCCAGCGTCTCTTCAACACCCGAACTCACAACTGCAAGGGAAAAGAGACAGTTAGAGAGCTTTTGAAAAGCAGGCAACCAGCATTTACTTACGCATTTCCAAGCGCGTCATTCCAAGACTCTGGCTCGAACTTTGGCTTTCTTCACACCATCTTCTACCTCAAGAGCCCTGCAAGACAAATAGAAAAAGCATTATACAGAGCCCTGTTCCACATTAATGTGCCCACGTACCTAAAGACTGTAAGGACTTAAAAGGTGTCCGGAAACTCACCGTTCGTGCAGTTAACGACGGTAGCAATCCTCTGATGTCAAGAGGCCTACGTTTCACCCAGTGAAGGAACTGGCAACGGCACCCTGCACCAGATGCAGATGGGGAGTCCAGCATTCACCTATCTAAGGTGAGCACGTTGACCTTGGGGCTCCACGGAAAAGCGAGGAAGGGAAAGGGAGAGATATACCCGACAACCCCAGATCATTAACCCCATATTCTTTCACCTGCAGATATCTCACTCTTCGAGTTAGACACACAGTGCGAAGAGGCTCAGCCCCGGAAGCCAATCGAGTCCTGCATTTCACTTTTCGAGTCAGAGACACCATCCTGCCAAGACCGGCGCCTCCGTGGGAATCAGGTGAGCGTTACACCCTCTGGGTTTTCAGAAGACTCCTCCAGTTGCCACAGAGTGTGCCTAGGATGACAACACTTCAGCTGATTAATATGGACTCACTTGTCTTCCCCTTCCGCCAAACTAACTTTGGGGATGCGGATCTTGTAGGCGACTGGTGAGATCTTGTCTACAATTTCAAAAGGTCCCTTCCAGGTAGGCAGACATTTCCACTGTTTGGCCTGGTTCCTTTGGAAATTGTATAGACAGACCCGGTCTCCTACGTTGTATTCTTTCCTAGTAGTCTTTAAGTCATAGTGGGTATTCATGCTGTCGGCTGATCTTTCTAGATTTCGCTGCGCATAGATGTTTTCTTAAATTTTCAACATACTCATGAGTTGTGGAGGCATTGATCAATGTCTGCTCTTGGGTCCTGTAAAGCAGATGCTGGGGAAGCATTATCCTGCATCCATTTATCAGCCAAAACGGTGACATTTTAGTTGCAGATGAAGGGGTAGGTCTTATGGCCATTAGGACAAGAGGTAATCGAATATCCCAACTTGGCCCAGAATCTGCCACAATTTTTTTTTTAATATGCTCATTCACGCTTTTGTTGTAACATTCTACTACACTACTAAAGGCTAGTCAGTAAGCAATGTGTAGCTTCCTTTTAACCCCAAGTATCTGCCACATCTTTGTCATTACTTCGCGGGTGAAATGGCTACCTCTGTCTGACTCAATCCTTTGGGGTAGTCCAAAAGGTGAAAAGATGTGGTTGATCATCAGGACAGCTGCTGTTTCTGCCTTGCAGTTTGGGGCCGGGAGACATTCCACCCATTTAGTAAACAAGCATGTCACAGTCAACATGTACTTGTTCCCCCTAGAGGAGTGAATCACGGGCCAATAAAGTCGACTTGCAAATCTGACCATGGCAGTGTCATCCCCCTCTTTTGGAGAGGCGCTCAGTGTGTGAGGGATGTTGGCTGAATTTGTGCATACACAAGACACCACTTCAAGTATTGGTCGAGGTCCTGCCCCATGTGTGGCCAGTATGCAAACTCTCTTAAGATTTCAAGTGTTGTAAGAAACCCCTATGACCGGCTGTGGCCGCATCATGGGCATGACTTAACATCAGGCTTCGGAATGAGGTTGGAACCACCCACTGATCATGGCCAGCTTGGGATTTCCTTACCAACAAACTGCATTGGATTCGGAACATTTTTGGACATTTCATCAACATTCTGAGGTCCGCTTTCCCAATGTAATTGGTATCCATCAGGGGAAAGTTCCCAGGGTCCTCAATGTGTTGATAAAACTTGCCAATTATTGGATCCCCTTTCTGATCCGTAATCAAATCAGCATCTGGCGTCTCCTTACTCCATTGTGCAGTTGAAAGATCATTCTGAGCATTTGTCTGGGACCTAGTGATAGTAGTGACCAGGATTTCCCCCAAAAGGGACTCTATCTCTATAAGAACCCCTTGGATGGGCCCGGTTTTGGCCAGCTGATCAGCTAAGTCATTTCCAGTTTTGTTTGGTCCCGCTACTTTGGAATGACCCTTGATCTTTTTCCAGTAGATGGTCATCCCATTTGAGGTGACCAGATCATCAATATTTTGAATTATATTCCCATGTTTCAAGGGTTTGTTATTAGCACATAGCATGCCTCTGGTTTTCCAATTAACCAGGTGCTCCACTAACCTGTTCCATACATAATCTGAATGCACAGCCATCAACTCTGCCACTTGACTACTTCGGGGACCAATCTTGTACTCCCATGCATTCCCTACGCCGGACACAAGTTCTTTTTCCCCGTTGTTGTCAACATGGTAAGAGCATCTATCCACATAGACAGTGGGCATTCCCTCACACTTTTCTTCTTCAAAGACTTTGTGTGGGGAATTGAGGTATGCCTCCATGTTGTCCTTGATTTTTAGACTCTCATCCTCGAGACAGTTTTCTCTGGCACAATCATGCAAGTCAGCCAGACCTTGCGCGAGGGGACTCTTCTTGTTTTGGCCATATCTGACCTCCACAGGAAAGCCTTGCATTGACAGAATCCAGGAAGTAATTCGGGAATTACTCACATTTTCAGCCTGGATTCTGTCACTTTGGAGATATTGCAGAGGCTGGTGTGGATTCTCCACTATGATGTGTTCCCCCTGGATAAACGGGCGATAATTTTTCAATGCCCACACCGTTGCCAGGAGTGCCTTCTCACAATCGTTGAATTTTTTCTCCACTGAGGATAAAGTTTTACTCGCATAGGAGATTACTTTATTGACCTTGTCATGCATTTGGTATAATAATGCAGTCAAGCATGTATTAGAGCACCCTGTCTCCAAGAAAAAACTCCTTGTTTCTGACAGGGTAAGCTAGGCAAGGTGCTTGTGAGAGGCTTCTTTTGAGTTGTCTTACTGCCTCGGCGTCTTCTGGACCCCATTCCCATGTGACCCCCCCTTCAAGAGATGAATCAGGGGTCCAGTGATCTCTGCGTAGCCCTCAATGAACTTTCTGCTGTAATCAGTCAGTCCAAGTAGGCTCCTTAGTTCCCGCAGAGTTGTTGGGTCTTTTAGTTTCTGGAAGGCTTCCACTTTCTTTTCCTGGGGACAGAGACTCTGAGGAGTAATCTCATGCCCCAAGAAAGTAACACAGGTTCTACACCACTGTGCCTTCTGAAAGGAAAGTTTTGCTCCGGCGGCCCTCAACTGTGTCAGAACATAATGGATCTCCGCTATGTGTTCCTCCACAGTTGAGCTTTTGATGAGAACATCATCTACATGAGCCAGGTACCCCTTTCACCCAGGTCGGGCATGGCCTTATGTAGAAAAATGTTAATTTCCGGAGTTAAGGTATCCGAAGCGAGTCCGGGTCCATGTGTACTGCTGACCCCCAAAGGTAAAAGCCAGCTTGCATTGGTCCTCCCTACTGACAGGTACAGTCCAGTATCCATTGGTCAGGTCTATTGCAGTGAATACCTATGACCCCTGGATCTGGGCTAGCCATTGGTCAATGTAGGGAAGAGGCCATCAGGAAGTATGTTCCCGTTTGTTGAGCTACCTAAGGTCGGCGCAGAGTCCCCACTGGCCGCTTGGCTTCAATATCCCCAGCACCAGATTATTGAAGGTGCTCTGGACTGGACGGATTATCCCACGGGACTCAAGGTTCTTCATTATTTCAGTAAGGGACTCCATTGATGCGAGAGGCAAGCGATATTGCTTCACAAACATGGGAGTCATGCCAGGGTCTGTGAGAATTGTTGTTGTGTGGATGTCAGTGCGACCACAGTCATATGAGTCCACCGCAAAGAGATGAAGAAAACTTGTTTCAGCGCTTGCTTCTGCTCCAGAGTCAGACACGCATCAGCTAGGTTGACTCTCTCTTCAGCCATCTGCCTGAAGCCTGGAAAGACTTCTGGTTTTGCTATCTCAGTGGCCTCCTACAAGAGAAGTCCCTGGTCAGAGTGCTGATTTGGACTAGTGGCTTCAGGTGGGAAAGGCAGCCCTCATGGACCTGGAAAATCACCTCATCCCTCCTGAAGTCACAAGTCACATCTTCCTTACCATAAGGGCAGGAAGTGTACACCAGGAAGTTCCCCCCATGCTGGGTAAAGATCCTGTCTGGTGTTGTATTGTCAACACTGTCACTGTCAAAACAATCTTTGGGGATTGTTCCTAACAGTTAATTCCCTAAATCAATGTAAAAATGTCGGTCATCCACCACCATTCCAATAATGGTGACTGTGGCTAGAGTGATAGTCTTTAAGTCGCTGTTATCCACCTCTATTGGAATGGTGTCATGTTCTACATTGACTAATGATGTTGGGTTTACCCCCAAACCTTGCTGTTCGAGAGAAGCATTTAGATGAATATAAGCATCAGGGTTTTTCAATTTTTGTCCTCTTTTAACTTTCACTTGCAGGGAGAATTGTCGGGTCCTTTCTGGGATGGTGACTTCCTCTCCAATCTGAATTTCAACTGCATAAGGTAGCAATTGATCTGACCTAAATGGTTTCTCTGGATCTTCAGAGCCCATGGGATTATCCCCTAATCAAGAACAAGCTTTGAAGTTTATTAGGTCCAAACTAATGGCAAAGCGATTGAGAATGTCACTGCCTAAGTAAAAGGCAGCAGTGACATCTCGCACGACCCAACAATTATGAACTATGCTCTTGGTGCCTATGGAAATTTTGAGCATACACCTGCTTGGCAGGAGATGTTTGGAATTGGGAGCTTCCAGATCCATTTCCCATTTGTCTATGAGTCTAAATGTGGGAATGGCTGGATCTATCGGGAGTTGGCAAAACATGGCTTCGCTGATGAAACTCTTACCGCTGTTCACACACACTCGGGCGAGAACAGAGTCCTTCCCTTCATTTAACTGAATTGGGATGAACAACTGCTCTCCAATTTGCTGAATATCAGCCAGGCTCTGAGCTGATTTCACATCTTTCTGGACTATAGGCGTGGGAATGTCTGATTGTGGATTGGTAAAGAATTTCAGAGTGTTTCCTTCCAGTGTGGAATACCACCTTAAACTGCTGGAAGGAAGGTTGATTTTCAGAAATCGAGAGGCCCCCCATCACCAGTCTGTTGTCCTACTGCTATTACTGTCCTGCTATTACTGTCACGTCTGGAATTTGGTTGTTCTGGAAGTGAAATTCTACTTGGTCGGATTTTTGTTCAACCATGTGCCTTGTACCGTATAAACTAACATGGTTGACACTCTGTTTCAATTTTATTGGTCGGCTAGTCTGAGTCCAGAGGACCTTGTTTACACAGTCTATTAGGGGTGACAACCTTCTCAGGAGGTGCCCTCTGGAGTCACTACTATGACCGGGTGTTTCACCTTGTGTCGTCCAATTTTAATGTCCAAATCCGCAGTCCCCTCGATGGGAATTCCTGTCAAAGTTCTGAAGTTGTCCAGGAAGAGAGGTGAGAGGAATTTGGTAATTCTCCCCCCTTCCTGAATTTAGTTCATTAAAGGCCTTTTTGGACAGAAGGGTAGCTTGGGATCCAGTGTCCACCAGTGCCAACATTGTACCCTGCCCCTGTACTTGAACCGGGGCATAGTATCTTCCCTCCTTCTCCGCAAGGGGGCACACATAATGCACATTTTTGGGCAACTGGTGGGTTAGTTTTTTAGTTTTGGACATGGAGAGAAAAGAGATTTGGGCAGAATTCTGTGGGGAGTCTTGGGAATCTGAAAGAAAAAGTTAGCAACTAGAGATAGGAGAAGTTTTGAGTTCCCCTGGTTCCGGTTCTGGGCCGCTCCCCCCTTTTTGGAGGCAGTCACCAGGATGGATTTGAAACAGGGGATTTTTCTTGCTGTTGGTTCTGGAATGAGATGATGGGCGGCGCTGGCTCAGTCCCCACATCTCCCCAGTCTGGATGTGACTCCCTTGGGACCCATTTTTCTTTGTGAGGAGTTCCCAATTTTTTGAAGGAGAAGATCCTTTTCCCAGGATCCTCTGAGGATCCCTCTCCCTCAAATTGGAAGATTTTTACCTCCTCCTCAAAATGGGTCCTTTTGGGTCCTTTGTTTCTCCTACCCCCTCTCTGCTCCGTGGGTGGCAGACTTTCAGGGGAAGGAGATTTTGTTTCCGGTTTCTGGGTTTCATGGGCGGTTTACAAGTGGGGAAGGAAGCTTCCTCCAAGGCTTTACACAACCCCCTCCCCTTGTGCCTCCTCCCTGGGAACCAGTGATTTTTCGGGGTGCTGCCCCTGTCATTGTTCTGGAGCACCAGGTCCAGAGTTTGGAGCATTCTGTGCCGGCATGCTCATCTGAGGGTTCTGCTGAGCCCTCAGCATGTGACCCAAATCCAGTGCCATATTTTGGACCTGGCGCTCAAGCTGTGAAACCTGCTCAGGCTGATACAGGGTTCTGTTTTCTCCCCTGGGCTGATCCCGGTAAGGGTAACTATCCCTTCTCTGGTAGTACTGTAGAGGAGGTCCCAGACATGGTCGCACCCCAGCTCCCCATTTCAAAATACCAGAAAAGTACTCACCAAGATATGTGACGTATGAGGAGCAGCTGAACCAACAGAGAGCTGCAATGGGCCTCTGCCCTGTGTACGTTAGGAGATCAGTACCTGTTGAAGTGCCCATTACCAGACAGCCCTGGGCTGCATGGTACCCAATCAGACAACCGTACCAGCCATTGGTACGAAATGACGAGTATTTACAGACTGTCCATGAGGAAACCCCGAAGGCCTTAATGGAAGGCCAATGGAATTAAACCAAGTACCTAGGCAGCCCTGAGAACAAACAGAATTGGCTACTGAAAGCGAGCATGCCAGTACCAGTAAATGCTAGACTAGATGTAATGGACAAAGAGAAGAGACAATGTTAAAACGTAAGGAAATGTTGTCATAAGACAAAATGGAAGCAACCACTCTGTTGAATGTGTGTAAATAAGCTTGAAACACAAAATGCTAAGAAACCGATACTGCCTGCAATGCTTAGTAGAAGAATAGAGCGGCAAGCGCCAACCAAAGATCTACCTCGATATAAGCACAATGTACATGTGCAACTCCATTTTGTGAAACCAGATTTTACCCAGACGGCCAGAGGCCTAACAGGCCGAGTTTCGAATCCTAGCAGAAACCAGAGAAGGAGCAGGATCAAAACTTAGCAAAGAGAGACTCATGCCGGGGAAATCGAGGTCAACCAAAGAAGGGGAGGTGAGCATGAGCTCACGAGACTCCAACTTCAGAGCATGCCAGCCCGCCGTGAAGGTCAAGATAAGAGAGGCCCATGCAGGTGGCCAAGCGAACACAGAATTAAATACACAAAAAGATGGAAAACTAAAGCAAATTCACGGTGAACTAACACGTGACCAGCCAGGCGCGGAGATGTACCACCGCCTGATGTCATCCAGAACCCGAAGATGCCATAACTTTTCCTGATAAGAGACTACAGATCCGAGGCCATACCCAGCCAACTAATTGACACATAGCCCTAAAACACTGATTGATGGAAAGGAGGAAGGGTGAATCTTGGGACTCTAGGCACCTGGGTGTCTATTCTGCATGCTGCTAATTAAAGTGGAGATTTATGCTTAGGGGTGTAACTTGCCCAATCATGAAAGACCATGTAATCTAGGGTCCTATAGGCACTGTAACCAATGAAACATCGTACTTACAGTGGCGTCAGTCACGTGTGCTGTAGAGGGATGGGCGTAGACGTCCACCCGACAAGAGTTATCCAATCCAATTGCTTTATTTCCATATACAGATATAAGACCTATACTTAAGTTACCTTTCCTAACCAAGTATGCTGCATGATGATTTTTGTAGAAGAAGACGTCCATGATGACGAAGTTTGCCCATAAAAGAGGCTGTTGTACTGAAGTTCGGGGAAGTTGGGGTGAGGCAGGTGTTCATGATGCAGCTGATTTCTATAAGCTGATGTATGTATCATTAAACGGACTTCCCTTTGCCAATTTACTGAGTCCTGATTATTGAACACTGCTGGAGTATGTAAATCCTGCACTCTGTCCTCACATGGTGCAGCTATCTTGTATTACTATTTTTCGAGGGTGAGTACTGACCAATGGGCCCGTCAGTAATTTCCTCTCCTCGTCAACACTTGGTAGCAAAGGATGGTTATGACCATCGATTAGTGATAATCAATTAATTTAGTAATATTACTAGTAATATAGTTTAAACCAACGGCAAGAAGTAACTCTGGGCCTTCGGTTACATCACAAGTCCTTTCGCCATTCCGGCGGAGTAGGATGAGAAGCTCCCCGTGGACAATGATAGTGTAATTATTCCCAAAAATCTGCAGTGGGTCTGAAGGAACCCGCCTTTCCAAACATAACCGTTCTCATTCCCACGGGCAGCGGATCGGACGAAAACCTTAAAAGCAGGAAGGAAGGGGCGGTGATCCTGAAGTTCCAGAGAGGAAAAGAGGCGATTGGTGAGTGAAAAAATGAAACCCGTTATCCTGGCAAAGGTCTTATAGGCCTTAGCGTAAGAAGGGGAAAGGTAACGGAGGGTGGTGGAGAAAAATAAAGCAGCTAGAAGTGACAGTATACATATAGGGGGTGAAGACACGGGTACTTGAACTTATTTGGGGGAATACCGGGAGGGCACCCGAGAGAAAAACTGTAAATCAGGAGGGCACATGAAATTAAAAACTGTAAGAATACCGGGAGGACACCCGAGAGAAAACTGTAAGACATACCGGGAGGGCACCCAAGAGAAAAACTGTAAAATTCGCCTTGTTCTTGCACTTTAAAGAGTGGACAGAAGGAACCTGAACCCAGAGCCCACAGAGAGGGGGACGCTAGGCTACAATGACGTTTAAAGACGTCATAAAGGGGTTAGTTCAAATCCCATGTCGGGGTATTAATTAGGAGGCAGGTATATGTATGACCAGCTGGTGTCTGTCTAGTCTGTCATAGGTGTCATGCTATATGTTGAATGCACAGTGATTGAATTGATGATGGATTGAAATGCATTTTGTTTTACGTGATTCTGTAAATAAGAGGGAATCGCCACTGAATTGATGTGGTTTGAGTAAAATTGTTGGTATAAAATACTGCAGAAATATTGCATTGGAGCTTGCGTATGTGGTGCTCGCTCATTATACCGTAAAAGTTGAAACACTGTGTGATTATGGTTGGTGACAAAGATAAGAATTGAAGAAATTACCCCACTTGCACATTTGTGCAAACAGTTGCCAAAGCATGCTACAAAACTGAAGAAATATAGCCAGGAGTGGGTTAAGGGCACCGCAAATAAAATGTTTATGCCGTGGCCCCAAAATGGGTCATTGTCTAAGGCTGTTTTACAGCATATGACTACCTTCTTGCACGCCACATATAGCGGGAAGAAGCTTGAGAAACGCCTTGCTGTTCTTGAACTTTGGAAAATGTTTGCACAAGTGAAAGAAGAAGAGCCTCCCGCAGATTGCATATTAAATGTATGTACGGAGGGGGGTGAGACGCCTACCGCGCCACCTGCCCCACCAGAACCAGTTACTGAAGGAAGTAAGGCAGAGGGTCTTTACCCACTGAGAGAACTGAAGGCAGCCACAGGGTATAGCAACCTTACGTATGAGTCACCTGCATGTAGGAGTGACGAGATGAAAGAGAAGGAACAGGGAATCGACACGGCCTCCATGATCAGATAATTAAGGATCAGGCACAAGCGTGTGCACCTCTCGATAGAGAGAGAGAGAGAGGGAAAGAAACGGAAAGGAAGCAATGAGTTAACATTTACAAAAGACAGTGGATGGTAGGGCAGATATTATTGAAATTAGATGGAAAAGGAAGCGATGATGTAAGGCCGAGTGAACGGTCTGATGAGGTGAAAAGAAAGGAAAGGGATTAAGAAGTGGATATGAGAGACAAAAAGACAAGAAAGAAGGATAGGTTGAGGCGGGAACAAATATATCGAGAAGAGCAAGGAATACCGCTCAGTCGCACACAATATACTGCCTATGAAAAGTACAGGCAAAACATGCTAAAGTTAGAGGAAGAGAAAAGAGTGCACGAAAGAAAGGTAAGAAAGCGAGAAAACGAGGAAAGTAGAAAGGCAAAGGAAGGTAGACATGAACGGATGAGGGAAGTGGATAAGGCTAGAGAGGAAGCGAAAAAGCGAAGAGAAATGGATGAGGAAGAAGAGCGTAAATGCAGGCAAAGGGCGCGAGATTTAGAATATTTGCAACGGGAAGTGAAAAAACCCAATCCTGTTGTAGACTGGGAAGACATAGAGGAATTCTTTTCTGCAAGCGATGCGGTACCAGGTACAAGCGGGACAATTATTGAAGTTGACTCCGACACCAGAAGCATTGGGGAAGCGATTGATAAGATATATGATGAGATGGGTCTGGAATGAACCTCCCAAGAGGAAAGGGTAGATGAGCGCTATATGACACTGAGGATGTCACCCAAAGTAGTGGGAGTAGGGGAATGTCCCTAGATAGACTCGAACTTGAGCAGAACGAGGATGATACAAGAAGCTGTGTAAACTGGGAGTATTCAGAGTCTGACTCCGATGGGGAAACGGAGGAAGCGGTGCATAACAAGGGGAGATGGTGCGAAAAGCAGCACCCACGGAAACGAGAGATACGATGGTCGGATGCTAGCGGGTCCACAAGTAGGATACCGAAGTCCGCTGGACAGTCCAGCCGACATAAAAAGACACCCCACGGTCAGAGTGGGGCGCCAGCCCCGGCCTATGCAGACAGGCTAAGAGTGTTACCTAGCAGATGGCAAGGTGGGAACGCCACCCTGGCAAAAGAAAAGAAAGACAGAGAGGATTGCGTATTCCAATTCTCATTACTAGAGAAAGGGGGAGCAAGACCGCAGTATATACCTTGGCCACACATGGACCGAGAAAACCTTAAAAATAAGCTTCCCATGCTAACGTCAGGGGCTGGGAAGTGGATACATGAGTTAGGGAAAATGTCGGGGGGGTGTCACGCTAGCCATAGGGGACATTAAAAGTCTTCTAATTGCTATACTTGGTGAGAGAGCAGACGATGTGTGGAAAAGGGCAGGTTACCCTAGGGTGACCATAACTAACACCACTCATGACGGAGCGCCATTTAACAACTGTAGGGAAGCAGTGTGGAAAGCGCTGCGTACGCTATATCCGGACACTTCGAATATGGGAGCCATAATGACTCGAAAAATGAAAGAGTCAGAAGATCCGTTGCTTTATATCCAGAATTTTCAAGACGCGTGGGTGTTCGAAACACATGATTCTTGGACGAAATCTATCCCTATATTCTACCATATATTGTGCCAAGGGTTACCAGAACCGGTGCAAAAACAATTAGTAGGAGTAGAAGCTAAACCATGGGCTGAAATCCAGTTGACAATTGCACATTATTGTAGATTGTTGCAAGAAAAGAATCGGAAGAAAGAGGCAACACGTAAGCGAGAGGAGGCAAAGCTAGTGCAAAAGAAGCTCTCAAAATACGCTCTCGAGGGAGCCATGTCGACAAGCCCAGCCGATTCGAGTGTACAACGTGCAACTGAACCGCCGCAGACCAATCAGGGTAACGCAGGATTTTACCCAAGAGGGAGAGCTTATGGAGGAAGTGGATGGCAGAGTAATCAGGGAGGGTTTCGAGGTAACCAAGGAGGTTATCAAAATGTTCAACGTGGTGTTCAGAATGCGCAGATGGGCAGTCCAACTATGCCCAATGGACAAATGACCCGACCACCGCCAGTGTGCTGGCTATGTGGAGTGAGAGAACACATGGCGCGCATGTGCAGAAGCCAAGGTATGTGGCAGAACAACCAAGGGATGAGGGCAGGCATTGTGAATCAACCTATTGCCCCACAACAGGGCAGTGCACAAAACAGTACCATGCAGCAGCATGCAGCTGGCTTGCAGCAAGGTGCACGGCAAGTGGTCCAGCCACAGAACATGGAGAAGGTGCCGCAGGGACAACCCCAGCAGACCCTGTCACATGTGGCTCAGGACACTAATTCAGGTGGAGGAAATCCACTGGTATATAATGGACCGAACTTGCATATGAAATAGGACGGCTCACAGGGGACTCTGATGTGTTCTATCCTACCAGTGACACCAGACCCTAACAGGGTACCTAGGGTAAGTGTCACCATGGGGGGAAAGAATACTCCTTAGTTTACACGAGTGCAATGCGATCATGCATACAAGAACGCAGGTTCTCCTTGTCCGGCGAGGCAATAGATACCCAGATTTTTACTGGAGCTCATAGCAGAGTTCCCTTCACTGATGCTCTCCCAGTCTCAGTGGGAGAGTGCGACATGAATGTACCTTTATTGTATTCTCGTCAGTCCCCTGTAAAAATCATGGGTCGGAACTTGATGACAAAGTTGAATATGACCATCTTGTTCACTGAAGATGGCATAGTATGCTTGACCCCAGGAATGCATTATTCAAACGTGTGCGAAATGATCAGAGCATACTCTGGATGAGCAGCTATGAGATCTGTATCGCTGGAACCAGAAGTATTCGCATATGGGGTACGAATACTCAAGGCGGGGTTACCAGGCTGCTAAAAAAAAACTTTGAGAACTCCGGATGAGTTTCTATTCAGACCCAGAATACCCATGCACGAAGAGGAGGAACAAGTATTCCCCTTAATGATGCACTCTGCCGCAGTGCAAGGGAAGGTGGTATTGGTTGAAGGAAATTACAACGAGGGCAGACCATGGTGTGCGATCGTCGCCATCGAAGAAGGGTATCGAGTGAATGACGTCACCGATGATGATCTGTTTGAAGAACACCCCAACCGAGAAGAGACACGGGTAAGTCTCATATTTTGGGTCAAAATGATCAAAAGAGAGGTGCCACAGAGAATGATGTTAGCACTGGCACGACCGGAATATTTGATGGTGATATGGCCCAAGTGCCAGCCAAAGTATGGATTACAGGGCCCTATGCTGTAGGTCTCCTGAAAGTTAAAATCAAGTTGAAACCAGGAGCAATTCTGCCATGGGCACGACAATATCCTATGTCCAGAGAAGCGGATGAAGAGCTTTGCAAAACAATTTCTGCCATGATGGAGCAGGGCATCCTGGTGACATCAGAATCACCTTGCAACACAGTGATTTATCCTGTCAAGAAATCAAAGTGAGGGTCTTGGCGTTTAATCCAGGATTTACAAGCCCTAAACGACATAGTCAAAGCCGAGTTCCCTCTAGTCCCGAATCCATCCACAATTCTGTGCATAATACCCACTGATGCAAAGTACTTCACGGTGATCGATTTAAAAAATGCATTTTTCTCGATCCCACTACATCGTGACTCACAAGACCTGACGTCATTTACCTTCAGACAAATGCGCCTGAAAAGTATGAGGTTGCCACAAGGGTATTGCGAGTCACCATCTATTTCCAACAGAGTCCTGCAAATGGACTTAAGCAATATTGAGGTGGACAGTGTTGTTTTGCAGTATGTAGGTAACATTCTGATCTGCAGCACCACTGAAGAGCAATGCCAACGTGACTCTGTCCAGCTATTGACCATATTGGCTGAGAAGGGATACAAAGTGGACAAAGACAAGCTGCAGTACTGCCAACAGGAGTTGTTGTACATAGGGCAGCTGATCTCACACGAGGGGAAAAAGGTAACCCCAGAAAGGGCCGAGGCTATCATGAACACGGCCAAGCCGCGCACAATGAAACAAATGCAAAGCTTCTTAGGCCTGTGCAACTATGTTAGAGCATGGGTATTTGACTACAGCTCATATACCAATCCCTTGTTTCAGGCCCTTAAAAAGGCCCAGGCAATGCGAGAAGAGATTGAATGGAATGAAGAAATGGAGAAAGGGTTCACAGAACTTAAGGGGGCAATTTGTAAGGCCCCAGTTCTCAGGATTCCTAATTATGCTGAGGAATTCTATCTGTTTTCTCATACCGATGGCAATTTTATGTCGGCAGTGCTTGCGCAGCGAACCTCATTGGGTTACAAACCCCTAGCATATTACAGCTGGAGTCTGGACCCGGTCATGAAGGGCCACTTCCCATGCGAACAAAACCTAGCTGCCGCCGCGTTTGCCATTGAGAAGGCGTCATCCATTGTGATGGGGTGCTCCATGACATTATATGTTGAGCACTCACTATTCGCCATATTAGAGAATCCAAAGGGCACCCTGACTTCTCAGAGATCATCGGCTTACGAGGTGATTATCTCTAGCCCATTGATCAAAATAGTGCGATGTAAAACTGTGAACCCTGCTATGTTTATAGCTGAGCCAGTCACAGAAGGAGAACCTGTGCATGACTGTGCGAACTATGAGGAATTCTATGATGAAATCCCCAGGGTAAAGGAAAATGCCCTGGCAGATGGAGAGATCATCTTTATTGACGGGTCATCGAGAATCGACCAAGAAGACGGACAAAGATATACAGGTGTGGCCGTGATCAAACACATAGTGAATGGAGAGTTCTGAGTACTCGTCAGTGCACGAATACCATCTCACTATTCGGCACAGGCTGCAGAACTAGTGGCACTGATACTCGCCATTGAGAACCATGCAGACCAGGAAGAAACCGTGTACAGCGACTCCGCCTATGTGACATCAACAGTACGCACAGGATTAGCATGCTGGAAAAGGAGGGGCTACCTCCGAGCAGACGGCACGCCAGTGCAGCACGCAGCCTTATTGGACAGGCTGATAAAAGCACTACCACTCCCAGTGGGCATAGCCGTCGTAAAATGCGCCACTCATACCAAAGAGACAGATTTCGTGTCACGTGGAAATCATGAAGCAGACACGGAAGCAAAACGTATGGCATCCAAAACTGAAACAATCATGGACGTGGAGGTGGCACGTACCCATGAACGAATGATGGTAGCACGCACCACACCAGAAACCTATAGCAATATGGGGCAGTCACAGTTAATGGAGCTCCAGGGGGAGGCACCTCAGGAGGAGAAAAATGTATGGAACTGTCGAGGTTGTTCTTTAAACCCCTCGGATGGATTATGGAGGCAAGACAGCACTGGTAAACCAGTGATGCCTGTCGCTCTCCTAAAAGTAGCGCTGGAACAGCTTCATTACCCCATTCATATGACCAAAGAAAATCTTGCTGCAACACTTGCCGAAGACTGGTTTACACCGAATTTAGCAGAACATGGTGCATTTTTTATGGTAAACTGTATTGTCTGCCAACAATTCACTTCGGGGCACACATTAAAAGTAGTGAGAGGAGTCATCCCCAGACCAAATGGACCTTTCCAGCACCTACATATTGATTATGTCGATATGATCCAAGTGTGTAATGGGTACAGCTATTTACTTGTGGTGGTGTGTCCCTTCTCCAGATGGGTAGAAGCAGGCCCCTGTACACACCCTGATGCTGCCTGTGCAGCAAAATTCCTGGTGAGGGAGGTTTTCCCTAGGTGGGGGGTCTGTGAAGTAATAAGATCAGATAATGGGGCGCATTTTGTAGATGCTCTGTTTGAACAGATTAGCGTGTTGCTTGGCATAAAGCACAAATTCTCGTTGGCATATCATCCAGAGGGAAACGGGATATGTGAACGGATCAACGGCTTGCTTAAGGAAAGGATAGCCAAGTTGAAGCTCACATTAAGAAAGGGATGGATGCACTGCCTACCACTGGCATTGTATGCTATTCGGAACCAGCCAGGCTCTGACCATCATCTAACGCTGGATGACTTAGTTATTGGGAGAATGATGAGGACCCCTCTTACCCTCCGAGACAGAGCTAGATGTGATGCCCAGTCAGCTATGGAGGTTCTAGGAGAGGGGATGAAGGCCTATCTGGATTGTCTTACAACGAGTGCCACTGTCATTTCAGGCCAGCTGCAGCAACGGCGGAAGGGGACGGCACAGCACACACCACAACAGACAGTGCTGATGCAGGCGCAGCTCACATCCTTTGTGCGCCTCTTGTCTTCCCTGGAGATAGCTTCCTTGTGAGGAATTTCACCAGGAAAAGATGGGACGAGCCGAGGTTTAATGGCCCGTTCATAGTAGAGGACTGTACCGCGTCTGCTGTAAAGCTCAAAGGCAGAATAGCCTGGATCGTCCTGAATGATGTCAAACCCTTTATAGGAGAAATCCCTCCTGCTGCACCCAACGGCAAATAACCTACAGACAAAGAAGAAGAACCTCAGCACGTGCATACAAGATCTATGGCAAAGAAAAAGGACGCATGAGCAGACAAGCAACGAGAACTCAAGTAAAGTGAGACCTTTTCAAAACCAACACATTTCATCAAGCCAAGTGAAAGGGGTCAAAAGAACATTTGCCTGAGCATCCAACAAGATCATACTTTTAGAGACAAAAAGAGAATTACACAACCAAAGCTACAGTGATACTAGTCGCAAGAACTGTAACCCACACAAATCATGGTGAAGGGCCTGCGACTCTGATAGACTGCAAACGAACATTGTCAAAACAAAGGAACTTTTGTGAAAATTGTGTCCACGACTAAACCCTTTTCGTTATGCCCTAAAAGAGACAATAAAAAGCGCGCAAACACTCTGTGCAGCCAAAGGCGCAGGATAAATGAAGAAAATCATGCATGCACAGCAGCAAACGTTAATCCCATGAACATTTAAAACTGCACAAAGCGTTTACAAGCCTAAGACTCTGGTAAAGCAACAGAATCAGACATTCTGAGAACTAAAATCGTTATCCTGAAGCACTCAGTATGCAGACTTTGTTCACGGACACATGGTTCAGCCTAGTCTCAAGTGGGATGTGCTCACCTATCTACAGTTAGTAGTTATGTCCTATCCATCACTCATAGGCAGGGAAGTCAGCGTTACTGAATACATATAAGACCCTGACTGTCATAACAGAAACCTTTATTGCCCTACCTGAATACAGCGTAAAAGACACAGATGCTTCCACCACAGGTAATCATTGACAAGATCACCTATACGTTGTTCTTCTGGATCATAGAAGAGTATCCAGGACTCGTTGGGAGAACCACGGACACCCTGTCCTTCATTAGAGATCCAGAAAACAACTACGCAGCAGAAAAGTGCAAAACTTGTTTGCATCAAAAGAAGGGACTGTGATTAGGTCCCAGTAAACAAGGCAAATGTCCCTATCACCTGAGGATACATGGCTGGCACACAACGTTTTGTTTCGATTAGTCACAGACTATCCGGGCATGGTGGGGAGACCTGCAAATGTTGACGCCATCACCTTCCTTAGGAATCCGGCCAACACCCCACACATGGGCGCACTCCTCCAAGGCATCATGGTCCAAGTGGAGCTGTCCAATTTCCAGCGAGAATTCCTGAGGAGATTTCAGTGAGACTATTCAACGAGGGACAGATCGAAGGAAAAAAAAACATATCGCACTGCAAGAAAGGCTGTGACTTTAGAGCCAAAGAACCAGAACAAATGTCATTAACACCTGAAGACAGTCACTATGCGTTTCAAGTTTTCTTTCAGCTCATTGAAAACTTCCCAGAACTAGTGGGCAGACCCAGCAATGTCGATATACCCTAAGGGATATTGCATCACAACTAAGGAGCAATTATGGACATCCGCTGCTGAGAAGAGCCCTAGAAGGGGGAAATCGAAGATAACACTTTTATCATCCTTCCATCGGAAAGGAGCAAGAACACAGAGACACAGTTCCTCATGCTTTCTACATAAGACATATCGAGAGGAGCAGAAACAACGATAACAACATTTTGTTCCTATTTGTGTTTTTCTATTTTTTCATCATCATCACGCAGAAGAAATAATGAGAGACTATGAGAGAAACAACGATAACAACATTTTGTTCCTATTTGTGTTTTTCTATTTTTTCATCATCACGCAGAAGAATTAATGAGAGACTATGAGAGAGACTGTGCAGCAACTTGACCTCGAAGGATCAAGTGGAAGGAATAGAGACACAAACTTCACTGCTGTGTTTACCTTTTTTTTAACCCTTTTCTAATTTTTTCCTACCTTCTCATATGTTCCCTCTTATTTTTATTCTTATTTTTATTTTTTCAATATTTTATTTTTGCGTAATTTGTACCGAATCCATCTTTTCATGGTGTCACTGCAACAAATTACTGCATGCCCCCAGGGTCTAGGTGAATTGGAAGAGTGCCCTGGAAATGCGTTGTCCACACAAATGCAGGATGAATGTGATGTGCTAAAACGGTAGTCTAACCTTTTTTTCCATAGACTATCAAAGGATCTATATTCCAAATTTAGAGGCTTCCGTCATCACTCACAAGATGGGGGACGTTGAACTGCACCTGTCACCTTAGTGTCTGTTGAACTTTTAAGTAACGAAATCAAGACAAGAAAAGAAATAAACTATTGGCTATGGACTTGATCAATATGGAGGCCCGGAACAGTAATTTAGTTGTGCCACCAGTGGAAGGGCACCCCCACTTTCCTGGAAGGAGGTGCTGTAAACTGTCCTTCAAGGCAATCATATGTATATGTATAGTGATTATTGTAGTATTTTTGTCGTTAACTATCAGAACTTCATTTTATTATTGGTGCACGAAGCATCCCAATGCCCGCACTTTCACCAGATAACAAATGTTTGGGCCCTACAAAGGCACCCAGACCTTACATTGTCATCCCTGTTGCTAGGAAAATTGATGATAAAGCAAATGATTTACAGTTGGATATAATTGACAGTAATATGGATGCACCTGAAGTCATGAATGACGAGAAAAGCTGGAGACAGGGTCAGCACGGAATGAATGATAACACAGCACTGTCCACAGCACGCACCCACACACTGAGTGTACACGAACAAGGGCAAGTGTCAATGGCTGTGAGACCCCAGGCCGAACCGACAGAAAACAAAAAGATACCTGTGAAACAAACAGCTCCAGAGAACAGAGAACCAAGCGAGCGACAAGACAGAGGTGGCATAACAAAATCCCTCAAGAGAACAGATGATGCCACAAAAGAACTCATGGGGAAAACACATGCGGTAGTCGAGTATGTGTTTCCACTCATACTAAGAGCAAAGAAACTACATGAGGAGCTGAGCAAGAAAACCGCAGCAGCTGTGATAACGGGCACGTCTGCTCCAACACCAGAAATAACGACCAAGCTTACGACACCACCACATGTTGGAAGGATGATGAGCCACATGTGGAAGGAGGTCTACGAAAGAATGAACGAGGGAAGAAGAAGAAACACAAGACCTCCCCATAGTACTGCAGGGCAGGAGATGAAACCGGCCCCTTCAAGGATAATACCCAAGAGCCTGCCTGAACGGAAGAGCAGTACAGATGCATTCATAGACAAAGTGATGGCTAACTACAGAAGAACGCTAAGAATCAAGAGATGTCCATATGAAACCGATAACAAACTAATTGATTACTTGGACAGCACCGCTAATCTTGGAAACAACATATGGCACCAGCACATGAAGGAAGTAGGACGTAGGCAGTCAGAAGGAGAATGCTTCGTCTGTGCGTTACTGCCATACAGCATGGGAAAATACAAGATCTTCTTGGCTGTAGAGATCGATGCCCCCACAGCCCACTGCATGTCACACGTGGCAATGTGCAACACCAGAGGACAATTTATGGGAAGAGACGCCTCGTTGATATGGGCCAACGAAAAGGACCACCTTGATGAAGACGGGTTTGTCCAGGACATCAAAACAAGAAACAGGGCGCACACCAAGAATCATGTTATTATATATGAAAACCCTGACGTCAAAGGATCAGGAATAAGGTGGGAAATAAACTGAAGCCTGAACATCCAAGGAAAAACGGCAGAAGAAGCTCAAATATGGAAGAACCGAAGACAAATGCAGATCTGGGGATCAGTAGTTTCCCCTAACGGGTGGGAGGAAGGAGTCGTAATCTGCTGAGCTTGGATGGTCCTTGGAGCCTGCAAAGAAGCAATAGAAAATTCACAGAGGTTATGTAAACCTCTATGGCCGAAGTTAGTGAAGCTGTTAACATGGGTCGAAGACAGGGGAGGGCCCCTGCAAATAGTACCGTTGGAGAACCTGAAACTGTGCTTCAGAAGTAATGGCACAAGGGGAAAATGGGGGAGAATCAAAACTGTGGACGAATATATGAAGCACCAGGAATGGCACAAGGAACCGCAGTCCTGATGGACCACTTTGGGCGTGTGGATCCAAAGCATACATAAGACTGCCAAAGAATTGGGGGGGCATATGTACATTGGTCAATGTCCATGTCCCCGCGCTGGTGATTCCAAAAAATAAACTGAATCTGGACAGCTTCCCGAAGGCAGATGCTCATCTGAGAAGGAGGAGATCCGCAGAGCTGATATCCAGGATGAAGAGAGAAAACTACTTTTCTGCCAAATCAGAAGAAGCATTCCATGCGATTCCATACGAACACAGGCTGTTCAGCTTCACTTCAACAGTATTCACCACAATGCTCCTGCCACACATCCAAATTGGAGTGAATGCTAAATAGTTGCAGATAACCAGATGGGAGTTACTGCAGACCATCAACACCACAATAAAAGGATTCAATGCGATCAAAGAAGAGCTGAGAGCGGTTAGACTGATGACCCTCCAGAACAGATATGTGCTTGACATGATCACAGCAATTGATGGAGGTGTTTGTGCAAACATCGGAGAATCGTGTTGCACATTTACACCATCACATGATGAGGAAAATGGAACCCTCACAGAGGCCATAAGCATGTTGACAACTTTAAAAAACCAGATGACTGATGAAGCGGACGAAGTGTATGATGACAGTTGGTTTGGGAACCTATTCTCAAGGGTCCCGAAATGGATGGCTGATATATTAAAGTTCATGGGAGCCTTGCTGGCCATGGTACTGCTAGCATTCAGTGTTACCAAGATAATCATCACTCAATGCCAGAAAACTGCAAAGAAACCCATTGGGATGAAAATTATGGTAAATTCTGAGCCAGGCTGGAAACCCATAGACCTAACAGATGAAGAAATAAAAGACTTTTTGGAGGCCAGTGAATTTGCACCAGAAAGAACTAAATTCACTTATCCCAAGAAACAAAGAAGGTATGAAGGCAAATGGATCTACTGCAGCCTTAATGGACAATGCCAGTTGATGACCTGGAACAAAGATGAGCATGTGAAAACTGCAGGACACTTGAAAGGGGTGATAAAGATATGGACTCCTAAAATGCACATGTTCACACCAGCATGTACCAGTCCTGAAAAGGATGAACAAGATTCAGAGGAGTCAAAGAAGCTGAATGCGAAGGAGGAAGAAGAAGTGGTCGATGAACCGACCAGAGGGTGGAGAGTAGAGGAGGTCCCAGATATGGTCTGCTCCCCAGCTCCCTATTTCGAAATACCAGTAAAGTACTCGCCAAGATATGTGACGTATGAGGAGCAGCTGAACCAACAGAGAGCTGCAATGGGCTTCTGCCCTGTGTACGTTAGGAGATCAGTACCTGTTGAAGTGCCCATAACCAGACAGCCCTGGGCTGCACCGTACCGAATCAGACAACCGTACCAGCCATTGGTACGAAATGACGAGTATTTACAGACTGTCCATGAGGAAACCCCGAAGGCCTTAATGGAAGGCCAATGGAATTAAACCAAGGGCCTAGGCAGCCCTGAGTACAAACAGAATTGGCTCCTGAAAGCGAGCATGCCAGTACCAGTAAATGCTAGACTAGATGTAATGGACAAAGAGAAGAGACAATGTTAAAACGTAAACAAATGTTGTCATGAGACAAAATGGAAGCAACAACTCTGTTGAATGTGTGTAAACAAGCTTGAAACACAAAATGCTAAGAAACCGATACTACCTGCAATGCTTAGTAGAAGAATAGAGCGGCAAGCGCCAACCAAAGATCTACCTCAATATAAACACAATGTACACGTGCGACTCCATTTTGTGAAAGCAGAATTGTACCCAGTCGGGCAGAGGCCTAACAGGCCGAGTTTCGAAACCTAGCAGAAACCAGAGAAGGAGCAGGATCGAAACTTAGCAAAGAGAGGCACATGCCGGGGAAATCGAGGTTGACCAAAGAAGGGGAGGTGAGCATGAGCTCACGAGACTCCAACTTCAGAGCATGCCAGCCTGCCTGTGAAGGTCAAGATAAGAGAGGCCCATGCAGGTGGCCAAGCGAACACAGAATTAAATACACGAAAAGATGCAAAACTAAAGCAAATTCACGGTGAACTAACATGTGACCAGCCAGGTGCGAAGATGTACCACCGCCTGATGTCATCCAGAATCTGAGGATACCATAACTTTTCCTGATAAGAGACTACAGATCCGAGGCCATACCCAGCCGACTAATTGACAGATAGCCCTAAAACACTGATTGATGGAAAGGAGTAAGGGTGAATCTTGGGACACTAGGCACCAGTGGTCTATTCTGCATGCTGCTAATTTAAGTGGAGATTTATGCTTAGGGGTGTAACTTGCCCAATCATGATAGACCATGTAATCTAGGGTCCTATAGACACTGTAACCAATGAGACGTCGTACTTACAGTGACGTCAGTCATGTGTGCTGTAGAGGGATGGGCGTAGATGCCCACCCGATAAGAGTTATCCAATCCAATTGCTTTATTTCCATATACAGATATAACACCTATACTTAAGTTACCTTTCCTAACCAATTATGCTGCATGATGATTTTTGTAGAAGTAGACGTCAATAATGATGATGTTTGCCCAAAAAAGAGGCTGTTGTACTGAAGTTCGGGGAAGTCGGGGTGAGGCAGGTGTTCATGATGCAGCTGATTTCCATAAGCTGATGTATGTATCATTAAACGGACTTCCCTTTGCCAATTTACTGAGTCCTGATTATTGAACAGTGCTGGAGTATGTGAATCCTGCACTCTGTCCTCACATGGTGCAGCTATATTGTATTACTAGTTTTTGAGGGTGAGTACTGACCAATGGGCCCCGGGTTGGGAAGATTTGGGTACCACTCCACCCTTGGCCTCCACTCTCCCGGATTAGGTGGTCTGGGCTCAGGGAAGTGGAGCAAGAAGGATGGATGATTTTGCGGTTGGAAATTTAGTGGATACCTGGGGAAAAAGTTCTGCCCAAGATTTGGTGAATTTCTGCCCTCCTGGAGGAAGTTAGGAGGGAAGTTCCCTGGGTTAGGTGTTTGGTTGGATCCCCCTCCTTGGGCTGGAGGAGTCCACACATAACCCAGGATGGGTCGGTTTCCCTTGCAGCAGGGATTTACATAGTCAGGGGAGTGATGGACCCCATTTGTGGGACTACCTCCTGGTCTGTGACTGGCCTGAGGGCCTTCTGGGCTTAGAATTATTCTGTGCAGGCAGGTTTTTAGGCCCCCCCATCTCCAAATCTAAAATGGGGGAAAATGTTACCTCTGCCACCTTGGCAGCGGCAGGGGAGTTGGTCGGTTTGGGGCTTTTCTGAGCATTATTTTTATTTTCTATGGGATTCTGCACCTCATAGATTTGGGTGGCCTGTTCAATGACCCAGTCTAGTGACCTTTTCTCATGAAAATCTCTCACTAGCTGGGTTATGATGTATTTGGGTAAGGCATGGAAAAACGTATTAACAAATTCTTTACTGTCCGTGCGCACCCTTTTGGTAGTCTGCGCAAAGTCACGCTTCAACTCCTGCACAAATTCTTGTGGGGCCTGATCCTCCCCATATTGCAAATTGTAGGCTGCCTTACGAGCCTCTTGGGGATTTCTATGAACAGAAAAGTGCTTTAAGATGGCCGCCCTGTATGCAGATCATCTTGAATGATTTTGGTCCTCCAGCCCCACAAAGTAACTGGAGTATTCTGGGGAGAATGTCCATTTTACGTACTGAATGCAGCTACTGCTGTCTTTCAAATGGAAAGTCTCCATCATTTGCTCAAAGAGCTCTAAGTGTTCCCACACAGAATACTTGGCGCTCTTGTGATAAGGGGTGATGATACTTATTTTAAGGGGTCCTTAAGCAAGGCCCTTTTGGCCTTGTTGGCCTTCTTGGTTTGGGTAACCCTGGTCCATTCACCCTCTGACTCAGAGGCCCTGCACCCAGAGGTGCCCGTCTGATCTTCCAGTTTTTCCTGGATTCTGCGAGCCTGGGAATGGCTGGCAGAATGTGGGGACCTAGTCTCCTGTGTCCTGGGATGCTCAGAGGAGTCTTCTGATTCCTTCTTGCTCCCATGATTTGATTGGTACCCCTCCCCCACTCACCTAACTGGGCAGAGGTTTTCAGGATGCCCTTAGTGGGCCTACTCTACTGGGGTTCCCCACTAAATTGCACTGTACTTGGGTGTACATACCCAGTTGCCCGCCCATCCATTCCTGGGAGGTACTGGCCTATGAGCCCCATACTTATGACTGGATAGTAATCTGCCATCCCCGTGGCCCTGGGCTCATGTGCCCCAGGGGACATGGGGGTGGCAGAGTCCAGGGACTGGGAGAGATGGATGCCTCTGGTACTAGGGCTCCTGAGGTTATGCTCAGGTGTTTCCCTTTCCCAGCAAACCTCATCTCTATCAACCACTGCTCCCTGTTGCCATGCAAGAGCCTGAGCTTTCAGTTCCTCAATCAAGGCCTTACTAGACTCTATCAGTCTCTCTTGCATGGCTACTTGTCGCTGGAGCCTATCATTGTGCTGACAGAGAGCCTCATTCTCTCTCTGTGCTTCCTGGTTTGTCCTGACGTACTGGGCCAGTCTTTGCTGCAAGAGGGCTACCTCCTGAGTACCACCCCTACTCGCCTGTTCCTTTCTTGCCAGAGCATATTCCACCCTCCTGATGTGCTCTAACAAGTTTTGATGCTCTTTTTGGAGGTCACCCAGTCCCTGGAGGGCCAGGTGATTTTCTTCCAGCTTCCCTTTTAAGTGTCAGACTTCCTGGCCTAAGGTATCCCTTTCCTGAGCAAGAGCCTGCCTCTGTGCCGTCAGGTCGTCCCTCTGCCTTTGAAGGGCACCAGCTTTCTGGCACTCTTCCTCAAATTCTGCCTGGGTGTCCAGATCTTTCAGAAATAATGTATTGCTCTCTGCCTTCTCTCTATCTAGGTGGATTTGCAGGGTTACTACCTGCTCTGTGCATGCCCTATTGAAATCCAGTTGTTGCTCCAGCTTTTTATGGCTCTGCAGTATGGAGTCCAAACCGTCTTGGTACTCCTTCTGCAAGGCCAGAATTCTGGTATCCTGGCCTGCCATTTCCTGTTGCAGGATACCCATGTCCTCTTTTATTTTAATTAGATACTGCCTACTTTCGTTTTCTGACTCCTGGCTCCTCTGCAGCATGTGCTCAGAAGAGTCCAGATCAGATTGGGCCTACTCTAATGCCATCAGTTGCCGACTTGCCAGATCTTGGCCTTTAGCACATTTGTCCTGTATAGCTCCCATATATAAATATAAATATGCCGCTACCCTGGCAATCTTGTTGTGCTCATCCTTGGCCTTAGGGGCCATATATAGTTCACTCAGTGCCACATGTAAGGGACCCTGATCTCTTCAGATATCTAACCCAGTTGCAGTGACCTGTTGTGTGATCGCCTGCAACCACACATTCTGGTCCTGCTCAGTCCATCACCTCTCACAAATAGCTTATGTAAAAGATGCTCTCTAGCTATCTTGATGTCTACCAATGTCGCCATTCTGGAAATTGATTTCCTTCCTGACTTACAGAAGTTTATTATTTTATTTTGCAAAATAGACCGTTTCCTTTTGAGGGGTGCTTTTACAGCGTAACACAGCGTGGTAGCCCAATAGGATTAATGTATCCTGTCAGATAGCGCACTGTATTAAGCTGCACAAGTGGTAGATCTAATCCAGAAGTCCCGGCTACCGAGTCCCCAATCTGTAAGTGACTTCAATCCAGCACTCCAACTAAATCAATGCCTAGTCTGGGATTCCCAATTGAAGCCCTTATTTATATATTCCTATGTCAAAGTTCTTTAAATCTGGATGAAGAACCCTTATATAATGTCCCTCTCTTTGAATCTCCCCGACCTAACTGAGCCAAGAAGTAGGTTTGTTTTGCAAATTAAAAAGGTTTATTTGAAGAATTGAACAATATATATATCACACTTTTATGAATAAAATAATATCTGAATAGCACACTTATGAATATGACAATGATCAGCAATGGGTAATATCACAATATCAACAATCTCTTTAATCAGTTAGGCGTAGGACTAGAAAGGATAAGGTAGCAGAGAATACTTGGTATGGGTTCAAGGAAATGCAAGACAGGAAAAATGCAACTCTAAAATGAAATAAACTTGAAATGCTTTCAATCAAAAGACAATATAATCACTTTTTTCCCTGTGACTACTCACTCGCCCCACTATTCAATATGAAGAGATGGAAATGAGGGCACACAGGTTTCAGGAAAATTATCAATAATGCAGTTCAATTCCAGTTACCCCAAAAAGCTTAGAGAGAACAGGTATGATTTTAAAACACAGGCCAAAAATGCTTTGAATGTGATTGCAATGAATGGGAAAATATGCCAAAATGATTTTAATTCACTAAAGGAGATTCAGCACTAGTGAGAATTACTTTGGATTGGTACAGGTCAACACTAGCAAGCAATGATTCATGAATGATTATCAGATTGAAAACGAATCTCAGCAGTTGCAAACAAGAAACGGCTATTCTGACATGTGTTGAAATGGAGCTAAATTTCAATTCGCAGTCATTTTTCCGTGTGCGTGAAACACGATTACAGAAAAACTATAATGTTCAAAAGTTACAGATGTTTTTGTGAAGGTAGATTTTCATAAATAGAATCAAGATTTCAAATATGACAGATCACAGTATAAAGAGTATGACTCAATATGAACTTATACTAAGGAGCTATGAAGAAGCAAGAAACTCAACAGGAAGCCACCAGAACAGGGCGCCTACGCCCTGATCTCTGTCCGTCAAAACACTTGTCCCTTTCATGAAATATCAGCACAAAGATTATTATTGCTACAATTGTCACAGACTTATGTAGAGGAGAGAAGAGTTTAGGATAGACAAAAGGTTCTGTACTGTAATGCAGTTCTGGACAGGTTGAAATGGAATAAGATTACATTAAACTAAGAGATGACTAGGGACAGTTCTAGACTAAATACTCACTCCTAGGCTTTGGAATGGAGTGGGCCTCATCAATGATCTGGTCAAGGGTTTGGCTTCACTCACCACTGGACAGGTCTCAGGCACTCTGGGTTCTGCTCTCAGCACTGCAGGACGGTCTGCGTGGCCTCTTGGACTGGATCTGACGGGCTCTGGATACAGCTCTGCTTTCTGGGTCTGGACCTTGGTTCTAGCAGAGGGTTCTTGGCTAGAAAAGCAAAACAGCAGAGCCCGGCTGTTGAAGGTGAGAGCCCCTTGGGAGTTTAGGGGTTAGAATTAGGTTGCTAGATTCTGCAGGCCTGCTGGGAAGGGTTCAGCTTATGAATTAGGCCTCTCTGTTTCAAGGTTCTAGAGTTTGGTTCTAGAGTCTGGTCTCTGGATCTATCTGGAGTCTGGAGTCTTCCTGCAGGGTGCTTCACCAATACATCGGTGAGTAGTGGAAAGGTGTGTCTTTCCTATCTGTCCTAGCAGTCCTTATTTATGTGTTTTCAAAGTGGGTGGTGAGGCTGATACTCTATGCTCAACCCTCTAAGGATTGGATTGGTCAAAGGATTTCCTGTCCCCTGACTGGAGAAAGGATCAGCCTGTCACCCACCTAATTGTTTATGGCTTAGGTGAAAACACTCTTGTGTCTGTACAGCATATCTGATTTTTCATAAAACACATATTCACAATCTACACAACTTGTTAATGCTACCTAAATTGCATGACATATTGCTTAAGGTACCGTTCTGTTCAAATCCCATGTTTCTACGAGCTTTGGTTCAGAAATAACCACTTTTTGCGCTTTTGGTGGGTTTCCCAATTTTATTTCTGCACCCATTTTTAGACATGCATTCATATCCTCTCTGGGCATTTTACTGTAATTTCTTATGTTCATAGCAACAACACAACAGCCACAATATGAATAAATTCCGGAGTTTGGTCTCAGAACATCACACAGTGTCCAGCTTAGTTTTAAATCGTGAGGGAATTTTTCATTTTAAGAACCTCAAAGTTTCCCATTTGTGTCAGCTTGGTACAATTTGTTATAAGCATTTTTATAAAACATACATTTGCTTTCAATTCAATTCACATCTCAGTCTGGTCTGTCACCTAGAGCTGGGCTGACTCAGAGGGTCACATGTCTTGTTTCCTGCCAACACTTTGTTGACAGTTACACCCAAATTTAGCATATTGCTATTCATCCCAAAGAATCCATTGTCTTGACTGAGGGTAACAGGCCAGGGTGCCTCTGCTAGTTCCTGTTCACACCAGCCTGTCAATCTCTTGACCAAGGGCAGGGGAAGCTTCCTTTGTCCAGGGAAAAGGTGTGAAGGGTTCTCAGGGGAAGCAAGCCTTTTGGAGTTTTAACTGCATCAGGTTACTTTCTGATCAATTGTGCCATAGTTCCTTGTGAAAAAAATAACATTTATAAACTTAAAATAAGCAACATATCCTTAAATCAAGTCTTTTTCCACATGAAATCACTGTGTGGCACTCTTTTATGGCATTCTGTTGGATTTCTCTTCTTTGGAATAGTTTGGGTTCAATTGTTCAACTTTAAACAAATGGTTTTAAAACGCCGGCTTTCTGGTAGAGGTGAGCAGCGGTATTACACCCATTTTGACAGCTGTATTTCCATCAAGTATCTTATAGGATTTTGTTCTGAGCACATATGATTCTAATGATGTGGAACACCCAACAAAGAGGTTGGATCTTTTAGGTGATTTGTGAGCCATGATTTTAGCAATGTTTGACAATTATGAAAACAGGTTTTCAAACAGCTCTGTGTTTCTTTTTTTTTCAATCAGCATTTCTATTTCCAAATGGTTTCAGGCTACTTTGTGGGTAGCTCAATGTTGGTTTTTGCCATTGATCTACTGTGCTCACTAAAATAGGCAAAAGTGGACGGTGGCCTATTTTTCAGGTTTTCACTGCGCAATTTCTGGTGATTTCTAGCGAGCAGCATGCTTTCCGGCGACCATTATGATGTTTCTGCTGCCCGCAATGCACAGGGATGCTGCAGGGCTTAGATGAGTGGGTTGATACATCCAACAATGTTGAAGACATCTCCTTTCTTTATTAAGATCATATAGCACAGGGGCACATGGATGGGTTATGTGTCTACCTAACTTAGCAGTGATGTTTTCTATTATTGTCATGAAGTGTATAAAAGAGAGTTTTTATTATATAAATTTAGCAGAGCACAGCATTACCACTGCGCATCTCAGCGGAATTACCGCTGAAATAGAGCCTGGTTGGCACGCGCACACACCAATGGCTGTAACAGTAATTGTGCCCCATGGAGTTACCGCCGAACAACCTGTGGTACAACTAAATTCCATCAAGAATTGGCAGAATTACCGTTATCGCCATGACGGTCAGCAGAATTTCCGTCATCGCTATAAAAGTAAGATCCCCAGTGGCCATTTTGACAATCATAATCCATCGAATATCTCGAGATAGGAGTGCCATGCAGCTATCCAGCTAAGGCCAAACATATCCACGGGAACGGGCAAAGGCAGGCTGCACAATATGAGGCAGTTAGTGTTAGCAGAGCAAGTGGTTGCAAACTCAGATGATCGGTATGGGGCATCTCAAAGGAAGGCAGCCAACAGGGCAAAAACACATATTGGCTGAAATCAGGGACAAGGTGATGTAGAGGACATGAAGACGAAGTTGAATGACCTCAAGGCCACGGTCAGCAGCATCATCTCCATACACCACCAGGAGACAGCTGCCAGTGCAGGTGGCACTGTGGAACCCATGCAACTGAAACTGTGGGAGGAGATGGTCAGTGGGATACAGCACATGGTCAGGATCGAGGGCATGGGCATGGCAGAGTTAGTAGTCAGCAGCCGAGCTGAATCTGGTAAGTACCACAGTGACCCATCCAACGATGAATGGACAACCTTGCAGGCATTTTCAAACACCCAAGTCCATTATGCACAGTTGACAGGGCCATGTCTGATTCCATTATGCCCCATTAGGACTTCAGTCCATGGTTCATTACGCTGGACTACTGCAATACTATCATAGCCAGTCATCCCAGCAATGCCTAGTTTCATTACACTTGGGGCCTGATTTACACAAATGTTTCTAAATGGGAAAGTCCCTTTGAAAAATGTTTGTAAAACAGGCCCACGGTTAGCAAAATAGTGGCAGATTGCAGTGATACCAATTAGGACAGTAAGCGCTGTTCATTAGTAAACCTGTATGAAGTTCATAAAAAAGCGACCTGCAGGACTTTGAAATTACAAGATTTGTCCAATCTCAAAAAAGAAAAAGAAAAGTAAAAGCGATGGAGAGAAATGATCTTCTCGCCAAAGACACATCACCATCCCTGAGATGATCAGAATTACAACCACATATATTTAAAAATTCTGCTTTGAGAAATACTTTTCTTTGCAAACACTGCCAGCTGGTGCTTCTTGTTAAAGAAAATAAAGAATGTATGTCTAGGAAGCCTTTGGCAACACATTTGATGGTGCCACAATTATGAAAAATATATTCCCCAGTTTATCACCCAAAAAACAGTCAAAGGACATGCTCTATGTGCCCTAATGTGAAATGCAATAGTTTCGGCAAGGTAGCCTGGAGACGAAAACAATGGAAGTGGTGTGAGGTGCAGACCAACATAACATAACAAATGCTGAAATTGATCACTATACGTTTCAAACAAAATAGATGTATGGACCATAAGATTACAAGCTGCAGCAATTGCCAAACAAAATGTGTTCTATATTGTTCGATATGCATATGAAAGGAATTTACGTTAGTAGTACAATCCGGAAATTGAGAGAACTGTTGCACACCACAGCACAGAACCATTAAAACTGGCAATTTGAAGGAAAAACATGTGTAATTCGATCCAGATAAAGCTCTGTGTCTATAACATATTATACAAATACAAACCTATGGTAGACAGTGCCCATGAATTCAGAAAGAGAGACGTATTTTACATGAACTGCACAACATTAGTCAAACCTCTCCTTTACAGAGACCTTGAGATAGGAGTATTGTTTTTTAACTAACATACATATGGTTTACTCTGTGCCATCCTGTTTTACAGATGCTTGAGCTCCTGCTCCTTGCTTGAGCTTGAAACACTTGTGTATAGGCGTGGTATAAATGCCATATCATATCACTTATTTGGAAGTGGCATGTGCGTTTGAACCAGACTATTGCAGGGACATTTTATTTCACTTGCCACTGAGTGCTGTAGTCTGCTGGCTGTAGCACACTCTTTCTGCTTGACTGCACGTTGCTGTAGGGAGAATTTTCAACGTTGCACAGATCTCTTCAAAACACTCAGGCACAGGGCAGAGCGCTGCAGAGCCCTGCAGAGTGCTGCAGAGTGCCTCTGAGTGCTGTTGTCTGCTGTTTGCTTAAGTTGGCGGGGTGGCGACACACGATTTAATTCTGATACATACTCCTGTTTACTACTGAAGTTATCGTTTGAACTTCGCCTGGCCTGCCACCTACCTGAGATGATAATTGACAAGGCTGGTTAAAAAACTGCATTGATGTGAGTATCACCTTTATCAATAGAACATTTGGTGAGTATAAAATAGAAGCATAATGAGGACTAAACCACGCACCTATAGCCTGCACAATGCCCCTAGGTACTCCAAAAGAAATAGAAGCCTGGTATCAGCAGACTCACACTCCACTCCTAGACACACTCACTTGACGAATAAAGATAAAGGGGGTAATTCATAGAATTCAGCACACAAGTGGCGCACGCGGCTGGCGCACACTGTGCGCGTGCGGCAGTCTGCGCCAAAATCCATTTCTGCACACATCGTATTCATGGTTTTTAACATCCATAACCAGCCGTGGCAAGGAGTGGCACAGCGACCCTGCAGCTGCGCCAGTTACGCACCCAACCCCTCCCCGTGCGCCATGAACAGCGCACAAATCCCATACATGGTGCAGAGGCCAGTGGACCAGCATACAGCCCCCCAACCACAAAAACGTCTGTAAAAATCCCTGTGCACCCCCCCGAATACACGTACCCCGCTGCGTGGGAAGTGTTGCACGCGATTGGCCCTGTGCGAGTGGGGTACGTGTATTTCTGGGGTGCGCGGGAAGTTTTACACGCGATTGGCCTTCGGCAAGCGGGGTACGTGTATTTCGGGGGTGCGCGGGAAGTTTTACACACAATTGGCCTTGGACGTGATTGGCCTTGGGCGAGTGGGGTATGTATATTCTGAGGGGTACGCGGGGAGTTTCACACGCGATAGGCCTTGGGCGAGCGGGGTACGTGTATTCTGAGGGGTGCGCGGGAACTATCACACGCGATTTCGCTGTCTGAGCGGTGTACGTCTATTCTGAGGGGTGCCTGGGAACTTTCATACGCGATTTCGCTGTTTGAGCGGGGTACGTGTATTCTGAGGGGTGCGCGGGAACTTTCCCACGCAATTTCGTTTGCAGAGCGGGGTACTTGTATCGAGTGGGGTGCGCGGGGTATCAAATGTACCATTTCACTGAAAGGGGGAAGTATGTCGGCATACACTTTTGGACATCATAGAGCTATAAGTGAAATATGACGAGGGCAGAGTGAAGTCACGATGGAAAGATACTGAGATGAACTGAAACAATATAAAAATACTTAAGAATAAAGATGTAACTGACGTAACAAGAGAAAAATTTAATCAATCACGAAGAAATCATATGTGCAAAAAAGATAAAAGTAACCTGCTGATTAATATGTGCCTATACGCAGAAACACAAAGTAGACGAGACATATGGAAGCTTGCTGCAGAGGTAAACATAATGTGGCTAGAACGCCCATGATGGAAAGATGGACACCAGACTCGTATTAAAACCAATGAAGCTACCTCGGAGACAGACCAGGGCTGCAAAACCTGGATATGCTGCAAATACTGCTCTGTGTCTGGAATAAAGAGAAGTCTATTTTCCTGGAAACAATGATGCTACTTCATGGAATAATTGCAAGGCACAATGGGAATCAAAAGGAAAAGTCATGCCTGTAAGACATATTTCTTTTAGATTAAGCAAAGAGGAAAACATCTGCAGGAGCCAAGTATTGCACAATTAAAAGTGTGGAAAGCTTATGCAAGGTGAAGTGAGCAAGTCTTGAGAGGCCGAGAGGAGTAATGACACCCAGTGCAATTGAATCAAATAGCAGTAAGTGGACGGTTGAGACAGACACATTTGTGGTCTCCTCACATGTGATTCAGAAGTTGAAAACAAGGGCTATTCATTAAGCTTTAGACAAAGATAATGGTGTACCTACACTCCCTTAAGCATCTCAGAAAAAAGAACAGGCTGCAAGGTCAACTACAAAGGAGAAACCTTGACTTAGGAAAAGACCTATGAGAGATGATGGACTTATTGAGAAAGTGGGGACTAGTCTGACGTTACTCTCTGCACCTAGGGTCCGTACTGCTTACATGCTGCTAACGAGCCAAAAGTCCAAGATTGGGAAAGCATGGCAACCAATCGGAGGGTCTATGTACCAACATCCTATACAACGTTGCAAAGACCAACCCACTGCCATTTTTCTGCTATAATAAGTATTTTGCATATTCAGAGGTGGTTTGAGATGTGCCTAACAGATAAGAGGCAGTCAATGGTGTCACTAACACTTATACATACTATAGGTATATATGTTCCCTTAGCCAATCCTTCCCTTCAATAGGTTTTACAGTTTTCCACGTAGGATGATGTCATAGCTGACACACATTGAGGTATAACACCTTTGTATAATCAAATTTCGGTGTGATTGTGTGGACTACAGCTTGTCTTTCGCCAGATTGCCCTACTTTATTTTTATTATTCTGATTACTTTATTTTACTGTCTACTGTTGTACCCCCAGTTAGGCATTTCTCCCACTCTCCAGGTGTCCCAAATCTAGGTGCTACTGTATTTACTGTCTACTGTTGAAACCCTCATTTAGGCGTCTCTTCCGCTATCCATGTGTCCCAAATCTAGGTGCTTTAGCATTTACTGTCTACTATTGCAACCCATATCTAGGCGCCTCTCCGTCTATCCAGGTGTCCCAAATCTAGGAACTACTGTATTTTATTGTGTACTGTTGTATCCCCAGTTAGGCATATCTCCAACTATCCAGGGGTCCCAAATTTAGGTGCTTCGGCATTTACTGTCTACTATTGCAACCCACATCTAGGCGCCTCCCCCTCTATCCAAGTGTCCCAAATCTAGGAAGTACTGTATTTTACATTGTACTGTTGTATCCCCAGATCCGGATCTTTCCCTCTATCCAGGTATCCCAAATCTAGGTGTACTGTGTTTTAATGTCTATGGTTTTAACCCCCAGCTAGGTGTCTCTCCATCTGACCAGGTACCCCAAATCTAGGTGCTACTATATTTTACTGTCTACTGTTGTATCCTCAGTTAGATGTCTCTCTCTCTCTCTATCCAGGTGTACCAAATCTAGGTACTACTGTATCTACTGTCTAATTTGTTATCACCAGTTGGGAGATTTCCCCTCCTCTAACCAAGCATCCCACACCCACCCCTACTACCTGGACCCGGTGCCCAAGGCCAGATAAGTACACATCTAATGTTGTACCCCAGTTGGACATGCCTCGTCTTCTACTCAGACACATTCTGATGTGCCCTTCCCACAGTTAAGACACCATGCCATACACTGGCTAAATAAGAGCTGCATGCTGGCACGCCATTAGGCCAGTTGAGACCCACCACACCCTAACCCAGCCATCCCCAATGCAGAGCCCATCATCCC
Organism: Ambystoma mexicanum; assembly: GCF_040938575.1. Lineage (NCBI taxonomy): Eukaryota > Metazoa > Chordata > Amphibia > Caudata > Ambystomatidae > Ambystoma > Ambystoma mexicanum. The sequence continues at coordinate 1,509,749,782 of NC_090937.1, read as the reverse complement.
AAACCTCCGCCTCATCTCGTGGCCCCGCGCCCACCCTCCAGAACCTGAAGATATACATCTCCCCTATCATCCCTCCCAGTCTGTCCCCCTCTCCCCAAACTGCTACACCCTCCATGTAGATCTCACTCTACTCAATCAAGAGCGGTAAAATGGAGAGAGGGAACAGGAAACATTTATCGTGGAAAACACCAGACCGCCAAGGGCCCCAGGTAAAACAACCTTCCCACCCACCCCCGCCTGTAACTGACACAGCACCCTCTGCTCGCACCTCTGCCAAACAACATAGCACTGCCACCATCAACTTGCGCTTCCCCTCTTGATGTGCAGCATGAGCAGCGCTGGCCAAAACCCCAATGTTCACAGCACCCACCACTCTCACCCACACCACATGGGCTCCCCGAAAGTCAAGGAAAGGCCCAGACCAAGGCTAGCGCAGGCCCCTTTTAGCATCATTCATTCTTCAGCCCAAATCCCAACCCCTGCAATCCCACTATAGGACCAAAACCTTGCCACTGGCACTTAAACCGGTCATAGTACTATTTCCTTCTTTGTCGATTCCTTTGGTCCACCTCCACTCCCCTACGCATCCTCACCTCCACTGCCCACCCTTTGTTTCCTACCCAATATGAACTATCCCTTCCCCCAAATGCCATTCCCTGGTCACACCCTCCACCTACCCCCGAGCAGCACCACACCCCTCCTCCAGCTCCTCCTACCATTCCCAATCGGACCCGCCCAACACTTGCAAGCATACCCCACTCAACTCCAGGTCAGTCACCAAGAAGAAATTCCACATATTTGACCTCATCATAGAAGAAAATGCAGACATCCTTTAATCACAGAGACCTGATTTGCTGACAATTTCAAGCCCATTGTGCACAAGATCTTCCCAATGGGGTTCAACCTTACTGTTCAGAACAGATTGTGAAAGGGTGGAGGACTGGCAACACAAACACTGATGCCCACTAATAATTAAGGACACTTCAATCAACAGCACAGACTACAAATACCTTCTGGTAAAACTCCAACTCTCACCCTTCAACTCACACATTCCTACTCATCTACAGACCCCCTGGCTCTGACAAACAACCTCAACCTCCATCCAACAATTACCACCCTTGGAGACTCACCCTCAAACCGAAAAACCCGATCCATCACAGACAACCTAAAAGCATTGAACCTGACACAACACATCTCCACACCCTCCCACACCGAGGTCACACCCTCAATGTGATCTGCAGCACCACAAACATATATACACTGACTCCATGCCCCCTATCATGGACTGATCACTCAGCAATCTTCTTCTCTCTACCACTGACCACTGCACCCCACTCATAAGGCCACGCTCAACCACCTTCAACCCCCACACCACTTACTCCGCTATGGAACAAAGTTGATATCACCCCAGATCTAGCCACCTCCTCACTACTCTCCCAACACCCTCCATCAAAATATCCAACCTCTGGCTCTCGAAATGCCTTCACCCCTCACTCCAACAAAATGGACTTCCCAGACCAGAGACCAGGACCACACCCAAACCTCAAATCACTAAAAACCTTCAAGCACTGTCTAGAATGGACCTGGAGAACCACCAGGATTTCAATCAGGCAATACACCTGGGTCTCAGCCTAGCATGCAATGCAAAAATAAAATACTTATTTATTGTGTCTATCGGTTAAATATTCTGAGTGATATACCACTCATATCACACCCCTTCTTAAATACCCCCAGGTCACAATGGACCAGGAATCAGGCTGGTTGGTAAAGGTAATATTTATTTATTTATTTAAAATTCAAATCAAACACAAGTTTTAATATACAGGGCAGCAATCACCAATGTGGTGACAAGTCTCTAGCTATACAATGGAGGAGGTTATGCACGTTTGAATGAGTGGTGTTTTTGAAAATAAAGGCTCAAAAATGAAAACAGAAATCAGTTTTTACAATGACAATCATGCTCTAAACTAGGGTATTCAGGCTGCTTAACAGTTTTAAACACAGTAAGCTCCAGAGTGGTCCCCGGAAACCAACCCCAGCACCTCCGTGTCCGTCTTGGAGGACTCAGTTGGATTACCCGTGGGATGATTTTAAGGGTTTGGGATTTCAAAATAAAAAAAAGGATTTTACAGGAATTATCACTAGTACAAGGAATCAAAGCAGTGTTTTTTCATAACTTTTGTTCTCATGCAGTAAGAAATCCTACCAAGTTTTCAACTGGCTAGCATGGGTTCAAATGTATAAGTATGTATTTTTTACTCATTTACTTATCCTTGCCACAAAGTTAAATGTCATGAAGTTCTGTGGCAAAATTAGCAATTTAAATTCAAAACCCATCTCAGATTTTTTTTTCTTTCCTTCACAAGTGTGAACAAATGGCAAGTCCTTTGAAGTTCAGTGAGAAGGCTCCTCCTAGATAATGGAACATCCTACCCTCCCCTGTAGGGATGAGTGTTCAAGCCTGCCATTGTCTTTGCCTGGGGCCCAAATGAAAGTCTGATGAGGTCCTTTGTTATGAGTATGCAAGTCCTCCCCCCAGCAATTAGGCCTTCCTTCCAGCAGTGAAATGTCAATCGTTCCCATGCTGAGGACTGTCAAAGCAGAATTGTAATAGTTAATCAAAACTCAAGAATGGGTTTTAATTTTAAGTTACCGACATCTTTCATTAAAACATATAAAATGAACACAGTTTATCAGTGGATTTTTACATTAGCAATCCTTAATCATTCTGAAAGAATTAAACCTTTAAACAAAAAAACATGCTTTCAAAACAGGCGATTTTGCACTTAATTCCTGAAAAAGCACATTAAACTGAGTCCTTTAAATCAGATTTTCCTCTGCAGCACATACACAATTTATTCAGCATTAGGTCTTCCATTGAGTGCTGGGATTTTAACAGTTTTTGTAGTACCCTTTTAAGATCAGTGATTCAATGGAAACAACATGGATCTAGCGCCAAAAACAGCACTTTTTGAAATTGCAAAGCTATCTTTTAAAAGGCATTTTCTATTTTCAGCACAATTCTGCAGCTTTATTCCATGTTAAATGTAACAGAACCCACTGGCATGCTCCTGCAGTGATAACTCTGTTTTCACACCCCCTTTGACTGTGTGTGGCAGGGGTGCAGTTTTTCCTTGGTTGTTATCCAAACGAGGATTTGCAGATTTTGGCACATACAGGAGTCAGCGCATCCATTGTGGGCTGTTTCTTTCACTGTTTGTGAAGTGATGCAGTGGGGCACATTGGAATGTGTCAAAATATGCTACAATCCCTATTACCCAGAACAAAACCACCCTAGCAAAACTAACCAGAGCATATATTATGGATATCAGACAAACCAAGAAAGCATTCCATGGGAACACAATCTTAAACTTTTGCAACCCAAGAAAGGAACTGCATAGAATAATTTCCAAATTCAACTCCCAGACCTGCTGTAACCCACCCCTACCCATCTCCCAATCCCTATATGACAACTTATCAGAACACTTTCACAATGTCACTATCGACAGGCACTCAGCCATCATCTTTAATTTGGAACACATGCCCACGCCCTCCACTAACTCAACACCTGACCCACATCTAAACCCCGCTTTGAGACAAACATTCACCTCTTTCACTCCCATCTCACACCAGGAGTTCCTCTCACTCCTGGCACAACACTGCACATTAGGTTCCTCTGAGGACCCCTGCCCATCCTCAAAAACATCCTAGCCTCAACCTGTGCAGGTGGTATTGCACGCTCAATCCTCAACCACTCCATAACATTAGGAACCTTCCAAAAGTCCTAAATACCTCCTACTCCAGAGACCTCTTTATAAAACCTACACTCAACCCGCAGAATTACCAGCCAATTTCCAACATCCACTTCATGGCTAAAATGATGGACCGCACAGCATACAAGCAGCTTCACCTTTTCACTGATGACAACAACCACCTGTATCCTGCATAATCTGGCTTCATACCACTCAGAGGAACAGAATCATCTGTATGGTCCATCTGGGATGACCTAACAAGAACTGATGCAGAAGGCTGCGCTTTACTCATCCTTCTTGACCATTCTGCCGCCTTCGATACCATTAATCACACCATCCTCCTAGACAGGCCACTCTCATTAGGAACACATAGCCCTCTCTTGGATCTCCTCTTTCATCTCTTAATCACTCATAAATCATGCTCGTTCACCTCCACCACACGTTCAGTAACAAAAGGGGTTCCACAAGGAGCATCCCTTTCTCCCCTGCTCTTCAACTTCTTTATACACTCTATGCCCACAACCATTCGATGTCACAATCTTACCTGCTCCAACTACTCAGACAACACCCACATCATCCTTAAAATCCCCAAACCACCAGGGTCCTACTGTCCAGATCTTTCATAATGTCTTTCAGACATATTGACTACTGGATGTCGACCAACCACCTTATCCTCAATCCTGTGAAAACATTCCTCCCCCAACCTATTCCCTGGCCGCAATCCCTAGGCCCCTCACTGGAAACCTCCTCATTGGTGAAAGACCTTGGATGCACATTGGGCACAGATTTATTCCTCTCCCAACGCATTAATTCTGTAACCAAATCTCTTTCTTCCATCTACTCATCTTCAGTAGTATCTTCCCATACCTCACCTACCCTCACTGTTTCTCCGCCATCATCTCCATCGTCCTCTCCCGCTTAGACTACTTAAACTGCCTGTACATAGGCGCACCAGCATTTCAGCTAAGGAAACTGCAAAGATCCCAAACGCTTCAGCCCACCTGCTCATTAACCTACCTCCCAGCCCTGCTCTAAGAATTCTCTGCTGGCTCTCTACTGGTCGATGCACCACCTTTAAAGCCATGTGCATCACTCACCGGGCCATGCACAACTCCACAGAATTCCTTCAAGACAAAATCATTCACTACCACCCCTCAAGGACTCTCAGATCTGGCACAGCATCTCTCCTAGTGGTGCCACAGTACAACTCCTCCAGACTGGGTGGATCCTCTTTCTCCATTCAAGCGCTGATCATCTAGCATTCCCTATCCCTGCAAATTCACAATATTGACAATCAATTGGCATTCAGAAAGTCCCTCAAAACCTGATTTTCCCCCATCTCTTGCAACCCTGCCCCAATCTACACTCTCAATAGATGCAGAAAAACGACACAAACACAAAAACACTCCTATCCACCGAATACCTCACGGATGCCGGAGGCTCTCGCAGAGGCACACTGTAACAAACTATCACCAAGACCATCGTTCTCCCCTCATCTCATGCCCCCCTTCCCATTAGGCCCCTCTCCCACTGCTCAGACTCTTGTTCCAGGGAGACCATGAAAAGCGAGATTAGCCTTGGACCAAGAACAGGAACACTGCAGTCAAACTCCATCCAAGCATACGGTATGTATTCCTTACACCGCATCTGTGGACACAGGCCACAGGCATGGCCACTCATCCATGCAATCTAGAATGCAGCTATGGCTATGCTATTCCATTCTAGCAGCACACATAGCCGTCCACTCTGAAACCTCTGGCGTACCGCAACACCTCTGCCATTAGTATAAAGCGACAACCAATGAAGAAAATGTGGTTTAGCTGGGCACCCATTGAATCTTGAGCAATAGCTCTGTGTGCCTTTCCTCCAGTTTCTTACTGGAGCCTAGCCAGCCCACCTAAGTCCTAGTCTGGCAAAAATGCACACAAGCATCTTTTAATGTAACCTCTTAGAAACTCCTACATATGTAATGCGGTCACCGAGGGCATTCCAACCACAACGCGCATTGAGGCCATACAAATGGGGAAATTGCACTACATAAATAACTAATACAATACAATGCAATATTTTGCCATAGTCTTTGAGTCTGTTCGGTTATTTTGGTCTGAGAACGTTATTGGTAATTCCATCTAGCACATGAGATGCTAGAGCACATTTTGGTAACGGTGCAGATGGTTCTGGTCTAGACTCTTGATTGCTTCCGCCAGTAGTCAGAAGACCATGGTGCTTCCTGTGCAGATTGGCGCACCAAAAAACACACATATGAGAACAATCGGTTGGCAGGTGCCCCTTTGACGAAATTCCTGCCCCGGACCCCGCAGGTACTATGCGGACTGAAGTAGAACTGATCGATTGGTGAAGAGTCGATGCAGAGGGACTCGAGCTGAGCCACGGATGTAAGTAGAACCTTGAAATATATGTATAAAAGAAGCAGGATTTTTCGGGATTACAAGAAGAGAAATAGACACCTTGTTTTCCTGGTTCCAAGAGGGGTGGAACGGTATGCACTAAGAACCTCCAAGTGGGGGAATTAAGAATTCCTGAGGCAAGGCCAAAGAGAACAGTGTTCATCTAACTCCAAAATGGGGTAAAAAAAGTAAAATGAGATACATATACTAGAGATAGTAAAGGGAGGCGTATGCAGCAAATTCAAAAGTGCACATGTGGATGTGGTTATGTCAGTTTAAAACTTTTACTATGTATAGATTAGGAGATATAAAACGATAGTAAAAAAATTAAGGTGATCAACTGAGTTTTTTATCAAGAGATTGACATCAATCAGGAGGGTAAAAATCAAAGGAGAATAACAAATAAATGAATAAAAAAATAAGAGATTGGTAAAACATCAGTAATAAAACAATACAACGGTTAAAATCAGTAGAAAGTATAAAGAAAAGAACAAAAATAACATCATTGCATACGTTCTTAAAGCGTTTATAACATTTTCTTTTTGGTAATAAGTGTCGATTGATGGTGCCTGCTCAAATTAATCAGTGTGGTATACTTGATAACATAAATAAAAGAATAAAAGATCTGGTAAGTATTGACAATGAAGATCAACTTGTCATCATGGGGGACTCTCCTCTTTTACCTATGCAGGACACTGCCGAGATATACACCCAAGATAAGGCAGTATAACGTAGAGTGGATTAGAGGCATGGCTAATAATACAATCATCCCGTGCCCTCAAGAGGCTTTGTTGTCAAAAACAGTACTGAGACATATGACAACATATTTGCATGATACATATAAGGGGAAGAAGTTACAGAAAAGGTTGGCCATTTCAGAGTGTGGAAGATATATCAGAGCGACAAAGAACATCCACCTAAGAAGGAGTGGATGCATAATCAGCATAAAGAGGAGGAAACAACGCCTTCATCGCTTCTTTCGTCTTTTGTAAAAAAAACTCCTCTTTCCCCTTCTAAAAACAAGAGCACAGATACTGAAGAGCAGGGATGGTAACTTTTAAAGGAGTTGAAAGCATCAGTGGGATATGTTAATCCGACACATGAGCCCCCTGCTTATAACAGTGAGGATAATGTGGAAGAGAGCAAAAGTAGAAAAGGCACATATATATCGATAGGTGATGAAAGTAAACATTGTGATGAGAGGAATGACACACAGGGCAGACAGATGGAGATAGAGGAAGAAAAAAGGAGGCAAAAGGAAGTGCAAGACAAGGCTAAGGGTGTAACAATAGTTCAGAATGAATGAATGGGAGGACAGATTTTACTCAAGCTAGATGATATGGGCATTGATGGGGTTCAAGAAAGAGAAGAAAGAGAAGAGCTGGGAAAAGAAAGAAAGAGAACACGAGAGAACATAAACAGATCAGAAAGAAAAAGAGAGGAAGCAAAAGGAAGAACGAGGGAGGTATGAGGAAAGCAAAGAAAAGGAGAGATTTGAAGAGAAGAAACGAGAGGAGATAGAAATAGAAAGTTTGAAAGTAGGTAGGTTGCAAAGAAGGCACAAGGAAGAATAGTTGAGAGCGATGAGGAGAAGGGAAGAAGAGATTAACAGAAGCAGGGGACTAAAGGTTGAGAAGATAGATTACTTAGTTCATAATTCATAGAAGCATAGTGCCGAATGAAGCACGAGAGCAATCTGATACTGGGAATAAAAACATGAGCTAATGAGCATGAAGCATAAGACATAGGGAAGAGGATTGGTATTTATATAGGCAAATGAGGGATAAGGATGGGTGTAAGAAGAAAGACAATGCCGAAGGATTTTTATGGAGGGAAACAGGAGGTACGTCAGATGGCGTTATAACAGACATCCATAAAACGTTATCTTTAAGTAGACTAGTTTGTGATTATGTAGAAAAGGACGAAAGCTATACAAGCTGGGGCATAATGTTGTCAGGCAGGGAAGAAAATGACAAAGTGCAGAGTGAGCGCGCATGCATTTTTTTTCAAAAGATTTGAGTGTAGAAAAAGGGGTACAATGATCATACCTAGAGGACCCTAAAGAATAAATACCAGAACCAACACCATACACTGAGCGACCATAAGCATGATTACGCAGTGCAGGGGATTTATCTCCGCCTCATGTAAGCAGATTAAGGTCACTACCAGGACAGAGACAAATGGGTGAGACTAGCCCCACCTGGAAAACACAAAGCGTAGGTGGGTATTATTATAGATCAGGGTTTAAAAAATTCCCATTATTAGAGAGAGGGGAGAGGACAACCACAATACATTCCATAGCCACAAATGGATAAGGATAATTTGAAATGTAAATGACCTAGTTTGATTTCAGGTGTGGGAACATGGATTTATGAGTTAGATAGAATGATATCAAGAAAGACGTTAGCAATAGGTGACATAAAGGGCAATGTGGATTTCAGTACCCTTAGGGAGGAGGAGGATTTGATGGATCTATGTGATCACTGCGCCGCCCATAATGTTGACTTTCAAAAAACTGACAATTATGGCGTGGTGCAGTGATTACATACATCACTGTGCCCCGAGTCCCCCTACTCGTCTCCCCCTACGCACTGAAGTGGGTCTGAACTGGCGATGCAGGCTTCTTTTTTCTTTTGTTTTACTTTTCTTTTTATTGTCCCCTGCTACCATGTAACTCCACAGCCCCCAAACCCAATTACTCTGACTAACGGGATCAGGGGAAACCTCTGCAACCCACACTTCCATTATTCAGAGTAATGGTTGTCGGGACTTTAGTACGGCGCAAAGGCGTCATATTCTGTATAAGCAACATTATTACATTGCAGTATTTGTATGATTCCAATTTAATGGTAGACATCCGATACAATGTTGGAAATGTGGAAAGATAGGACACATAGCCAGAACAGGCAGAAGAAGAGGAGGTATGCAGCAACATTGGCAAGGTCCAAAAGGGGTGATGGACTGTGTTCCACAATATAATACAGAACCACAGGAGTATCACACACAAAATCAGGCATATGCGCTGTAACTCCGTTTAAAATGCAATTGCCACAAGGGCAACCACAACAAGTGCCTATGCAAACACAACAGATACAAACTCAGCAAGTACAGACACAACAGGCCATGGTACCACAACGGAATATAAATGCAGAAGTCCCACATATACCCACACCTAAATTAGGGAATGTGACCGTGGTAGCAGGAAATCCTTGCTCAGGTACAGGGATGAATTTATTTCAACAATAGGACACTGAGCCACCTGATGTGTTCACTACTTTCAGTGACACCGGACCCCCAAGGCGAAACAAGTGTTAAGGTAATGATAGGAGTTAAGACATTTTCGTTATTTGTAGACACTGAAACAACTTGTTCCTGTGTCTGTGAGGGAAAATACCCAATTTCAGGCTTTGCCATGAATGTGCAGGGATTCTCTGTAGTGATGAGCTTAGTTCCTTTTACAGACAAATTACTAATCTCTATAGGTGAACACGACATGTTGATGCCATTATTATATTTTCGGCAGACCCCAGTTAACATATTAGTACGTGACTTGATGACAAAACTTAACAAGACAATGGGCCTCATTCCGAGTAGGGCAGTAAGGGATACTGGGCACCGGTAAGGAGACCGGTGCTGGTAATCCCTTACCGCCCTACTACAAGGTCACTTAGCGGGTCCCTCCTTTAACGCTTGGTCTGACCAGGCGTTTTGGACGGGACCCGTTAAGGAACTTCAGAGCTAATAACAGTACCTCAATTTGCGGTACCGTTATTAGCGCCTTCCCCATTCCCATTGAGCCCAAAAGGGGCTCAAATGGGAATGGGTAATGGCTTTTTCAAAGGGGACGTACTGGTCCCGCAAAGGTCGGACTACACCGGTAAGTCCCCATTGAACCATACCGGTGCCGGTACCGTTATTGGAGACAGTCATGGCGCTAATAGCACCATGACTGCCTCCAATCTCGGAATGAGGCCAAATATCTTTTACTGATGATGGAATAGTGTGCTCGACTCCAGGGATACATTACATAAATGTGAAAGAATTTGTATTAGCCTTTACAGGCCAGAAGGCATTGTGAGGAGTCCCTTTAGAACCAGAAGGATTTTTGTATGGAGTGACTGTTTTATTATCGTAGTTACTCAAGTTGGTAGGTAAACTATTGAGAATACCTGAAGAGTTTGTGTTTGGACCAGAGAGAACTGTGGATAATGAAGAAGGTCAGGTGATCCCCTTAGAGCTATGAGCAGTAGTGGTCAGAGAGGAAAGGGTGGTTTCCAATGGAACCGATGATGAGGAGAGAGGATAGAAAGGATAGAGAGCAGTGATAGCGAAGGATAAAGGGAAGGATAAAGGTTGACAGCCTTCACAGACTAAGGGCTTTTTAGGGATTATTATTCAGATGATGAATTAGTATTCACAAGTCTCACTGATTGGATTAAAGTAGAGACTAGAGAAATACTTAGAAAGTGGCAATGGTAAAAAAGAAAGTGCCAAATATTTTATGGACTACCAGTCCATATCACTAGGGCCTATAAAAGGACTAGGAGCAGTTCAAATCAAGCTTAAACCAGGAGCAATTTTGCCACAAACAAAATATATTTGATGTCCATAGAAGCAGATGAAGGTATATTTGAGATAATTTCAGATTTATTGAAACAATGAATATAAGTGGCATTTGCGTCCCCATGTAGCACAGCTGTGTACCCTGTGAAGAAATCAACAAGGGGGTCATGGAGATGTATTCAGGATCTTTGCCCTCTAAACAACATTGTTGAAGCAGTGTTTCCTTTAGTTCCAAATCCTGCTACAACATTATGTAATATCCCATCAAAGGTCAACAGCTTTACAGTTGATTTAAAAAACACGCTCTTCCCAATTCCCCTCCATGAGGACTCACAAGACTTTACCTCATTTTCATATATAAATATCTGCCTTAAACATACTCCTTTTCCCCAGGGGTACTATGAGTCGCCTTCAATCTTTGACAGGGTTCTTCAGATGGATTTGGGTAATGTTCAGCACTGCAATAATTTAGTAAGTGGGTGATATTTTAGTGTGCAGTGAGACAGAAGAAAGATCCAGAGAAGGCTCTGTTCGACTCATGACCATACTAGCAGAGAAAGTATACAAGATAGACAAGGAAAAGCTACAATATTGTCAAGAAGAGGTCCTTTACATAGGATAGTTAGTCTCTCAGGAAGGGAGACAAGTGACCACCTGAAAGAAGCAATTATGAAGACTTCAGAAGCTAAACAGTGAGGGAAATGTCACCGTTTATAGGCCTATGTAACTGTTGCAGGCCTGGGTTTTCGATTAGAGCACATATATTCAACCACTTATAAAAGGACTTAAAGAAGCACAGGTAGAAAAAAGTAAGATAACATGGTCAGATGAAATGGGAGAAGGATTTGAGGAATTAAAAAAGGCAATCCGTACAGACCCTGTGTTAGGATTTCCAGATTATCATGACAAATTTTATTTATTTTCCCATTGAAATGGAGAAGTCATGACAGCAGTCCTTACACGGAATACAACATTAGGACATGGACATAAACCATTGGCTTACTAAAGTGGGATTTTAGATCCAGTTATGAAAGTGCATTGGCCTTGCAAACAAGCTTTAGCTGCTGCTGCATTTGCCATAGAAAAGCTTCAATTATTACAAAGGGGTGTTCAGTAACAGTAACTTTATTTTGTTGAGCATGCATTATTTGCTATTTTAGAAAAACCTAAAAGTATATTGACCATACAAAGAGCATCACAGTACAAGGAAACCATTTCAAAACCGTATGATCAAAATTGTTAGATGCAGAATAGTGAACCCACTAACATTCATAGCAGAACCAGTATGGGAGAGTGATTATGCACACGACTGCACAACATATACTGAGTTTTATGATGACATTCCCCATGTTTGCAAAAATGCTTGATGCATGAGTACATTCAGTGCAGGTAAGCCCCCCGTGGACCGATCTAGCCCATCACTTAGCGAACCAATCTGAAAATGGTCCGTTTATACTCATGTGACTTTGTCGGACAACTGAGCTATTTAATCTAAATAGACAGTGGTGTCTAGTTGATCTCGAGCTGGAGATCGTATTTGAACGAAATCTCACCACAACCTACTTATAATCGCATCTCCGGCGCTATGCCCCTATTTGGACGAAGTCTCACCGCAACCTACTCATAATTGTAACAGCGGCACTACGCCCCTAACAGGACTAGATATCACAGGGGTCACAAATATTATGCAGTTTAATCACTAAGTGCATGGACGTATGCATTAAGTATAAAGCTTGGTTCTGACTAACAAGTTAATTCAAAGTCCGGCATTACTCTTACATTTTCTATGAACATCTTTCTCTCTACCCTCCCAGCCCCCGCTATTCTCCTCCCGCCTTGTCTCCTTTTCTTATCCTTTTTCAGTGGGATTCATCCCAGTAACATCCAACAGCTGTAATCAGTGTATCGTAACATTCATAACACAGGGTAAGAAACATTTGATGCATAACTTATCTCTCCTAATGTATAAAATGGCATTAATCACCATAAACTAACTGTGAATTTTTGCAATCTTGTTTTTCCCTACCATTCCTCCCCTTAACCTCCATCCCCTTTTTTTTCTATGTCAGATTATTTGGAATGACGTGAATTCCACACCTACCCATGTATGTACATAATATTTATTTTTACCACTGCTTTGGGTATACCCCAATGTTATGTCACCTCGTTGCTCTCTTTCAGCATGACGCCTCTCACCTTTTGCTAAATGAAATGTTTACATCTCTTATTCATATTTTAATTTTTGATCCATCATTACTCAACCTGCTTTATGTCTCACTTTGCATGATTATGTTTCACCAGTTTTCCTTACATTATATTGTGTTAAATTGTCACGTATTGAAATGCCCTGATTTGAGAAAGGCACCCTGCCGAAACATGTGTCATCATAGAAGGGCCATCAATAAATCCTACCTAACCACGCAATTTCGAAAGACTCGTTGTTGTATTTTCTGAAGACTACCTTCATATCAAGATTGTTAACAATTGCGAACAAGTACCGCATACTGTTTTTTGGCACAGTAATCAGGTGTGCCCAAAATTGCTTTCCAAAACTCGACAAACGGAGTTAGGGAACTCAAAGTCTCCGTTCCTTTTTGGCACTCCAATGCGACTCGTCAACTGAGCAATAATCAGTTCACGTAGGTTTCCAAGTGATATCACCCAAAAAGTTCCTTACTAATTTTTTGAATTACTGTAAATCATTGTACCCTAGATTGTACACATATCCTGAATGGCAAAAGAGACAGCTAAAGATCTGAATTTTTATCAACCGACGCGGTCTATGATAAAACAAAGAAAAACATTCTCGTTTCCACTAACCAGTTACACAAAATTATCTGTACAGTGCCCTAACCAAATACAGATGCAAGATCTTAACACATCACAAATTAGAATAACCCTGTATAGCAGTCAGTACTTATCCATTCTCAGCGTTTCATCAACCTTCAACCCAAGGGTAGGCACAATAGTCAAACAGAGCAAAATTCTGCTCTGGTTTTTACACCCATGTAAGTAGTAGTAGCTGAAAAGGACTCACGGCATGAACATGGAAAACAGACTGAACCCAAGTAAACAGTCAGAACTATAGAAAGACTCATAAACTGAACAAAAAAAACACATGTACCACCGATCCATGAATTCAAAAGATGAACCAAAAGCAAAGTATACGACATGGAATGTAATGTTTTCAATCAATTACAATTGTAACAAGACCAAAGGCATTGAGAACAGGGTACCAAAATGCTCTCCCTGCTCTGCATAATTTGTCTAATGAATCACTTTTGTTTCCAGATGACACTGCCCGCCTTGATTTCACACCAGAGTGGGGGGCTTCAAAAGAATCTCGAGTGTGCAGTATGTTATTTTAGTACAATTGGGTTAAACTTGAATATGAAAAAAACACACATTTAGGTCCTTGGGAAGGGGAAATATGTTTATATTTGGTACCTGAAGGGTACAAAAATAGAGGAGATAAGTCTGTCCTCCTATTTGGGCCTTATTTTAGATAGGATGAGACATTGGGTCTCCGATATTAAATACACTGCCGAGAGAGATCCAGCCAGAATGGAATGATTACTGAGGTTTTATTACACATTTGGCACCCGTATTTTAGAAAAGCAATTTGTTAAAGTGGGTTTAATGCTATTGTATGGGAGTGAGATCTGGGGATACACCAATTGTCATCAATTGGCAGGGACTCAGAATGACATGCTTAAAAAATTTGCAGGCTTCTCACTGGTTACGCCTAACCATGCTACTAGGTTGGAATTGTGGATCCTAGTTACCCTGGCAAAAATTAGGCTGGGTATGTTTTTTTTTAAAATTAATATTTTAGGTTTAAAAAACACAGATATCCAAATGCACTGGCCTAGATAGTAAACTCAGAAGTAAAAAGAAAATATACCTGGTACAATGAGGTATGCAATCTTTCATCAAGGTGGGGTTGCCATGAAACAAAGGAATGACATCTATCAGATTTCAGAAATATTAGAAATGACATAATCCAGAAAGCCCTTTGCAAGGACAGAGCCATGGATAGGGAAAAGTTAGATACGTTATCATCACTAAAGTTGTATATAGGTACAAGGCTGTCTTGGATGTGGGGGGAAAGATGTAAGATCAAATCACATCAATGCAGGAGAAACATATTGATGGTTAGGCTCAACGTGCTGCCACTAAATGCTCGTCGAACCTGGAATGAGAGATATTCATCTCGGAAATGCAATTGTGGAATGGGAGTAGTTGAAGATCTGTGGCATTTTGCATTGATCTGTATGAAATATTGTGTTCTATGGAAGAAGTGGCTGGAACCAAATTTTTTGTTTGAAAAATTAGAACCTTTCAAGAAGCATTATACTAAATAATGACTTATAGTGATGAAAGCTTAATTTTATATTTATTTGAGCATGTTAGGGAAGCACTCCTTCATCTGGAATTTCTATCTAGAAGTTGGTCCCTGTAGTTGTATCCACCTGATAATACTATTTGATCAATTTTATGTTTACCAAACTCCAAGATGCAACTGTTTATTTTATTTCAATCTGTATAAAAGAGTAACTATTTATTAACAGAATTAATAGTTTGATACATTTTATAAGTATTGTTTGCAGTTTAATGGGGAAAACAAAACTAGAGAACAGACTACAAGCAAAAAAGGACAATGACAAAAAGAAATCAAGTCACCAATCCATAATAATAAAGAAAAAGAAAAAAAGAAAAAAGACAAGTAAAGAAAACTTAAACATAACTATTATGTAAAAAACCATATACAAATATTTACAGAAGGATAGAAAGTAACCTAAATGTAACAATAATAGTAATTCAACTGACCATTCAAATAGAGTAAAAAAAACTATAATAACAAGTTCAAAAAAGGTATAACCACCAATAATAAACAATAACTAAAAAAGATATAATTGAAAGAATAATGTGCAAATGACACTCCATCAAGGTATAAAATGCGGAATCCCATTGTAATTTTACAAAATAAAACTTCAGGAAAAACAGGTTTCACACAGAATAATCCTCATTCCTCAGTCATCCCCTTTGGAGTAAGGGCATCACGTTTCTGAATACCAAAGCATTTTATTTTGGCTTAATTGTTTAAAATACATCCCACCACGTGGGTTAGACTTAAGGGTTTTCAAAATGTGAAACCGCAACTGAGACATAGTATGGTGTTTAGATACAAAATGTCGAGCAACAGCATACGTCATATTAACAGTGCGTACATTTGCACAATGCTAATTTCACCTCAGTTTGGCTTTACCTACAGTCTGACCTATATAGTAGGAGCCACATGGGCATTGATTACTGGAAATTACATTTTGGTTGTCTTAAGTAACAACATTTTGTAATTTAATTTTCATACCATTATATGAATGGTATACCACAGGACCTTTTACAACAGAAGAGCAGATTTTAAAATGTAAGCAGGGAAAAGAGCTACTTTTCTAACTTAATTTTTAACATTCACCAACAAGTCCTTATAACTGCCAGAATGCCTATAATCAAAGGTTGGTTGTGTGTGAAATACATCTTTGTAATCACGTCCTGTTGGAAAACGTTCCAACATTTAAGAATCACATTTTTAAATTCGGGCCTCTGTGTGGCAAAGGCAGACACAATAACTAGTCCAGTTAGAACCTTATTTTTTATAATCTTTCAAAATCTCTTCTCAAGATAGTCATTGGCAAGCAAAGGTTCTTAGCTGTCAAGTGTTTTGCACCCTGATATTTTTAATGTATACTTACAAGCAAACATTTCTGTTTTATGCAGATGTGCACCACCCAATGAAATTAGATCTTTGTAAAATGTTGTCCCAATAACGTATTTGGCAAAGAATGCAGACTTTAGTGGGCTAATAAATTACAAATCCTTCCTAGTACATTGGAAGTTTACCAAATAGATATTTCTCAATTAGGAAAGGGAGGTGAATAACATGTTCCTAGATAACTCATCTTAAATAATTTAAATGTGTTCCACTGACAGAGATGTTAATCAAAGTACATGTACCACTGGAATAATAGCGGGTAGGAGCTGGAAGTCAGACAACATCAAACATTCTTGGGGAGTTTGTGAGATTTAAGACAGGCATTCCTAATGGCTAGAATGTACAGACACAATCTCTTTCTTCTGGCAGAATGCACCAGCCAAAAAGAATCATAACAATGTTTTATATTGTTTGTCTAATTGTCTTTCAGTACTCTGTTATATGAATAACAAGAATAATGTTTGTCATCTTAAGTGGTGCCAGGGAATATACAGATTGAGAAATTGATGCATAAAAAAGTTTAAACAGAGCTTTCGAATAGTTGTTAATGTCTGATGGCAGGACAGCATTACTCAAAACTTTGTACGGACCAAAGTGATAATAATAGACACACAACTTGCAAATTTCTCTGTAAAGGTGTCCCCAACTAGATAGGGTACTGTGTGTCAGAATAATTGTCAGCTCTATTAATCATAATGGAATGATAGCAGAAAATAAGAGAATTCAGTGTAACATTACATTCTAATGCATTACCCTGTACATGTGTTACACCCTAAAAATGTGGTTGCATTGGAAACAGGAAAATAAATACCTGAAATCTATGTAATCACAGAAAAAAAAACATTCTTGGAAAGATCCAAAGATATCAGAGATATCAAATCAGAACATTCTACCAGAATTTGACTAACCAGAACACAGAAATGCTAAACATCCGTTAAAAACAATTGTACCTTGAGAAAAGAAGGCTTAAGAAAAAGGTGTTTCACAAGAAGAGAAGGCACAACAGCCTGGGTCAGGTTTCGTAATGTATCCGGATTTAGATCCGGATTTAGATCTAAATTGTCCAATGTACCGGCTCTGCCATCTCCACAGTCCAGCCGTTCACATAGATTCCTTCACTGCATGCATGCATTCAACATAAACGGAGATATAATCGAGCATAGTGAACAGAGAATGCACATGCTTGGAAATTAATTTGTCTTTTTTGATTAGGAAAGCTTGAAAGGATCAATAACAGAAAACAACATATAAAGCATGGTAACTATTCTTAGTAGAAGATCAAAATGTAACAAAGATGGAGAAAAATAGGCAGCATGCCTTTGCCATCCAAAGCGCAAAAAGATACACATCGACTTTCTGTCAGTGAACATTGTTTGTGCTTGCTGGCACCACCAGATGATATGAAAAATGGTTTGTGTAGGAGAGCACCACAGGAAAGATGTGTCTGTTCCTACTTCAGAACGAAGGGTAAGTGCAATGGAAACGGAAACTGAACGTTTCCCTAGCGATCAGAAGCCCCACTGCGTACACAGGCAGCCTGAAGTAAGTAGACCATGCTGAAAGTGCTGAGAAGTGAATATGAATAATCTACGAAAATATGAATGGAAAATTAAAATCTGCAGGGATACTAAAATTCACTCAGAAGAAGATAAGTTAAATTTGCCTTAAAAATAGAAGGCTTTAGCAATACAACAATATTGTAAAACAGAGCAAACATTCATGTTTAGTAATGATATAAATTGTTGTCAGATGGGAATGGGCAAAAGCAGCTTTGACTTAATCATTAAGGTCTATAGCTGCAAACGCATTCCTTTGAGACTCTGTATGCACCATTCTAAGATAAGCGTATTTGAAAAGAGTGAGAGGTTTTGAAGGTGAGAGAGCCCCCCATAAATACAGTTATTTCATTCAATAGAGTCAATCAAGACACATCCATGGAGGGAATGAGACTAAGCACAAGTGCTGGGTGTTAAGAAAAGGCTTTATCTAAATAGGGCAAGCAAACTCTACTCTGCTCACGCTGAGAGCGCTCTGCTGAAAATATGTTACAAATTACTTTTATACAGCAATATCGTCATCGAACAGAGGGAAGGCCTAAGGGGCACATGATCAATTGGGATTGGTCACTAGGGTTGGATGGCTGTGGTTGGCTCAGGAACACGTGGTGTTGTGACGGTGCTCCACGGGTCAATCGGTCAGCTGGGCTCATCGAATTGGCACGTGGAATCGGAAACTTGTTGTGCTGTTACATATTATATAACCATTTGACATTTGCCCTTGTGGCCACACATTCCCATTCATTCACTACCATAATCTGCTTGTCCAGTGAGCTCAGAGACAGGTGGGCTCAGACACTTAGAAACATGTGTTTCAAATACAGGTTCATTGATTATTGGCCTTAGGTTAAGGCACAGTCATTGAATGCATCGCTTGACCTGTTGAGAGGCAGACTTAACTGTGTGTTGATACAATTTAAGATATACTGGCTGAAGAGGTGAGAGGTTTGAGGTCACTGTGTGGTCTGGAATGTCCATCTGATAAACAACAAAGCAGGCTCTACATCTAAGACTGTAATTACAATTTAAAAATAGGTCACACGAGACACATACCATTATGGGCATAAATCTCATTGTGGGGGGTTAGTGGTTGGTTGTTGAAACATCATTAAATCTCTGCTAATCTACTTTGACACCATGAGGGGTAGAGGAGAATCGAAACACCTTTGCATTATAGTTCTGGTTTGCACAAAGAAACAGGGCCTTCAGAAATAGTTTTTACATATAGGCTTTTACAAGTGGCCTACTACATTACATTACATTCAGGTTATACTTCTTTTAGAATATGCTAGATTTTCTAGCTGGCTAAATATTCTCATTGTAATACAACTCATTAGGAAACTAGACGTGTACTTAAGTTAATGTTTATACTACCCTAAAACAATTCATGGCTCGGGGTCTGCACATACGATCTTAACACATGTTGCATTCTGGTCAGAGTGATTGGTTGGTGTATTACATTTACACAATATTGTACATATATGCACATTTGAACTAAACAATGAGGTAGCTTAGTGCTTCTAACTGTTGACCCTGTTTTAAGGAGTATGGGGATGGTATTCTTTATGTCCAGGGTCTGCTGGGTGGGGGCAGGTTTATAGAGATGAATGACTTCTGCGCTGGCCCCTGTTCTAGGCCGTATCACGGTCAATGAAGTGAGGCAGAAGACAGAAGATACAGTGTAAAGTTTGTTGCATTCTCGCGGCTAGTCTCTCATGAGAACCAAACAACTGCAGAGACGGCAAAGGGGGAGGAGTTGGAGGGAGTAGCTTGCTCGCTGTGTGCACCTGGCTGGGAGAACTGCAGGCCTGAGTTTTAATTTCACAACTGTCTTGCCATTACAAGATGGAGTCGGTAGCTTTCAAAATGAAGTCTTGTTCAACTCAGGTCTCATGCTGTCTTAAGGGGGATCACAGTTCCTAGGGGTGTTCCCGCACAAGTTCTCTGGGGCCGGGGCCCTGAACCCAAAGCAGCCACAACTGGGCCTACCCAGGAAGTGTAGGAATGAGGGGGGGGGGTGCTCGAAAAAACCCTCTTTCCACTCCTCTTTCCACTCAGTTTATACGCTTAAAGGAAAACCTTTGTTTGTTTGACAGAATTCAACAATGCTTCATCTTTTGTAAGAAGCCATTACATTTCCCTTATGAAAATGTAATGAGCTTCAATTTCAATCTTCATATCGCAAATTTAGTCATCAATAGTAAATAATCTCGTACTTAATTATAGCTTCATATACGTTTTTCTCAACAATTCCTATTTTCATATCTTCTCAAAAGTTCATAATTTTCGACACTTCATTATCATAGAATCTTGATTAGATGGTTATATTCTCATGTCTTCTCAAATAGTAAAATCATCTACCCTTGTTTCGCCTTAATGGCTCACCTGTGGATTAAGATGTATATTGAGTCATAGGCTATCAGTCACTGTTTGAAAAAAGGAGCTGGCAATGAAAGGAAAAAAAAAGGTGTCTACAGCTGAGAGCTGTTTGAATGTAGTTCTGCCCCTGCTTCAGAACAAAGTACAAAGAAAATGGTAAACTAGGGCTCAGATGAACCCCAACTCGGGAAAGTAATCTGTCCCTCCCCAACGGCATGTGGGCTGTGTATAAGGTATAGCAGAGTTCGCTACTCCCTTGAATGCGATTCAGGCTTCTTGATTTTAGAATGCCATCAGATCCCATGAGATAATGCACTACTGCCAGATATCGAAGCAGATAATACACTATTCTCTTGTGATCATGCTACCACAGTTTAACCCACCCTCACTCATAAGAAAGAGTGGTAGCCAAAAGAAATAACTCCTCCACAAATCCTCTGATCGTCTATACCAGCAGTTTAGTTGGCAGACGTCTTGGTGAGCAGTCTCTTAGCACTCTTGTGAAGGAGATTGTTTGTTTGCTAGAGTACTATTGCTCTATCAAACAGCCACATCATCCAGAAATGCTTTATCAGAGACTGCTCCCCAATAACCCTGTCATGTTTTCCTCTGGCACCAGCTGGTCTTTTGTAACCTATTCCTTAAACCGTATCGCTCTCTGCAACAACAAGGGCCCTTGAGCTATAACATGTTAATCATTACACCTGTTTAACATCACACATAAACCATGTGTTTTAGTCATTATGTAGTACTTTTCCCTCGTGTTTTATTACTGGTGTTTTATTACTGGTGTTTCTTTATATAACTATACCAGTTCTAGAATAGGTTGGGAGAGCTGCATTGTGGGAAGAAAGCACATACGCACTCCTCTATACATGCTGAAAACCCTCCATATCTGTCTATTTGTGAACCTCCCCTGTTGTGCCGCCACACCCCAAACGCCCAGCAACACATCATAAGGAATAAGTAGGGAATTGGTTCTTCAATATAGCCTGGAACTTGATTGTGGTTATTCAGTGATTCTCATTGTTTGAATTCCTTCTTTAACGTTTGAAACTCTTGACTAGTGCCTTGTCTATGACAACACGTTCTCAAACATGTGAGTGAAAGTTCTAGCTTTAGAAAAACCTGTCCAAATTCTTAAAAGCCTGCTTAAGTGCACCCGGAAATATTCAATGTCAATGGAGTTCTATTTTGGGGAATCAAGCATGCTTAGTCATAGAAATAATTCAGTGGGCCACAAAGTCAGAAATTAAGAAAGTTTGCCACTATCCATACCTATCAGTGGGGAATAGTTGCCTGTATTGGGTTCCCGGGTGAAATGTGTTCAATGCATCTGGGGTCCATTCAACAAAGCTTTCCTACATATTAGTGTTTGCTACATATACAACTATCAGAAACTGCCCCACTCATAAATGCCTTGCTAACATTTCCCCGAAATGCCTGTCTCAAAGAATTATGAGATCCAATTCTACTAGACCAGTGGATCCTTCCACGCCCACCGCCTTGTCCCTCCCTTGGTCAAAAAAGCCAAAGGAGGAGGGTCCAGCTTCTGGAATGCGCTATCACCCACACTAAGGGCAATGGAATACTACTGGCCCCTCTTCAGGCCCCTACAAACCTTGCTCTTTGCCTAAAAGACACAGCAAGATGAACGAAAAAACGTGGCTCTTCTCCTGAACGACTTTCCAAGACGAGCTAACACATCCCCCCCGACTTGTCCTTACCTGAGCAGCCAGCCTTTTTTTCCCCGGTTCTACAAGCTCTGTGTGTAACTGGTTACAATAACAGCGCCCTGGTGTCCCAGGGCTAAGGCGCTTTACAAATGTAAACAAACAAATAAATAAATAAATAAACTATATTCCTCTGTTCTCAGCAAGGTTTGTTTTTATTGCACGCGGGGCTCCCAAGCCACAACACATTGTAATAATTACAAGACTTAAATGAATGCACAACCTTTCTATGTGACCAACAGTATAGCAAAGGCTTTCCCTGATAAATCTCAATTATTGTAAGCAGTGCCATGCAGGCCGAGTTGATATATGCTATTTTGCGTATAGCAATAGCAGTGTTTTATAATGCATATTGGCAATACAAGTAAATGAAAAGACTATGACATTGGCCGTTGAAATGATGGAGTACCCTTTAAACCAACCTCATATGCCATGCAACATCGCTGTTGTGATTGAAAACAAATTCCTGCCAAATTGCCTGCAAAGCCTGTGAAGGCAAATTAAAATGCATTTTGAAATAACAAATGGAGTTGCAACACTGAATTGTAGGCCTCAAATGTGAAAACCAAGCCAGCACTTATGTAGCCCTTTCCTTTCCGGGAATTAAAAAGAATCAGTTAACAACACTACACTTCTGTAAGGTCCATGTTTATCATGTCATCCCAAGGTTGACATGCGCTTCTGCTTGTGTGTCTTAGCCAAAATTGGCAATATTAAAATGTAAAATGTAATAGAACTGCATATTGACAATTGTGTTCCCTTCTTAATTAGAGTGACACTTTGGGCCTAATTCACAGAATGTTTAGCACGGATGCACTTTGCACTGAGCCTAATTCACAGAGCGGAGCAAAGTGACTTTGTACTGCAAATGTACTCTTTGCATTGCGCTTAATCTGCCTAATTCACAGAAATAGCACCGAGGCCAGATTCATGGATTTTTTTGCACGGTTCAAAGTGACTTTGCACTGCTGAACATTCATGGAACTGTGTAAAGGGTATGTTTGCAATGCAAAGTCAGTGTAAAGTCATTTTTGCAGTGCAAAAAAGTCACTTTGAACTGTGCGAACAATTCCATGGGCCATAATCTGCGTAGAATATCAAGTATACGCAGGTAGTGTACACATTTTGAAGCTTCAGCAATCATGAATAAACACAATAAAGGAAGGTGAAGGTTGTACAATCTCCTGGCCGAAAGAATGACAGAGACATTCTGCATAGCATCAACACCCCATCCATAAACATATGCTACAGTAGTGAAGATATATAGCTTGATATTTTCAATGAAGAACAAAACATATCATGATGCTATTAGAGCAGACAAGCAGATAATAGACCTCAAAGCATGGCATCAGCAATGCGAACAGAAGATAACATGATCAATCACAACGACTCATGTGCTTGAAAAATTATGAGGAAAGGCATTAGGTCGCAACTGTCACAGAGAATGCACCAACAAAGTCTGGATGTGCTCAACAGATAGTTACTGTTTCCGTTGCCTACTAGGTCTAATTAATAGACTGATTATTAGCATGGCAAAAGAAAACATACAATTCTGATTCCAGAACTGCAATCTTACAATCGTGTAGCTAAGCAACACAGGGTGTTCTCCCTGTATCAGGGCTCTGCGACCTGCGGATATCCTTGAGTTTTGGGTTACTATTCCCCTGCGCTCATGGTATGGAGATGTAGACAACACATATGGAGAGCAAAATGTTACACATATGCTCTAGATATTTGGTGCGAAGAGGGGGAGTGGCATTTCTCACTAATATACATGATACATAAGTATATCAATTAATTAAGTTATACGTTTTTAGTTCATAGAACTTTTACGTACATTTATAAATACATACCATACACATGCACATATAAACATTTTACAGACAACTAACCAATCAATCAATTAATCAAACTAATGCATACTATAGACATTCACGCCCTTATTCACATAGCGTTTTCCAATGGGGATTTGCCATTATAAAACGCTTCTGTGAATTAGGTCCTCAATCTATTAAAAATCATTCAAAATACTAAATTTCTTAACATTCATTAAAAGTGCCTATTAAATATGCAATTTGTTAGAACAGGTTGACAATCATAACTGCAATCATGCACATTAAAATATATATCCACCTGTAATCAACACCCTGCCCTTAATACATGATATAGCAAATGCAAAGGAGCACTCTCACCATTATATGTTAAACTAAGGCACTTTGGCATCTTTGTAAATTATAGAAAATGAGTAAAGTATCTGCAAAAACTAACTTTTAAATTGTCTGCTGGAAGCAGCAATATTTCCCCATGCCTTGTATGAGGTCCTGGTGTCCACAGTACAAAGTATTAACAGCAGACTTGACTGATGACTTCAGGACACTGACTACAAGCCAGAGAGGCAACAGCTGCTATTATAAAGTATCAGTTATGGCCTTCACCACAAGAAGCCATTTTACAACACTGAATTGCAATGATACATTTCGGTATTTCAATCATTTGCAAGTAGTGCATGTATAATTGTGTGTTCCATGATATAGAATCAACTCCACCACACCCCTCCCACCTAAGGAGAAACTCAGGGCCTGATTTACACATATGTGCTCAATGGGACTTTGCCATGTTTGTAAATCAGGCCCTCCAGATTCTCCGTGCAGGATCACACACAGTACTGGGTGGGCTAGCACTGTTTTATCTGCTTACCCCGACCCTAAGCCTTTGTTGTGATTTATGATCCCATGCAGGTGCAGGCTTGGATTGGTCTATAGGACAATAGGGCAATGCCCGAATTACAGGCATCAAATACTAACATGGGACACTTTTTATAGTCAATGTGGATCCGTTTTTGGGCATAAAGCAGGGCAGGCACAAATAGTCTTTATAAAGCACATTATTTTGTAACATATGTTACACAAACATTCCCCCTGGTGTTTGATTCTAACAGTCTATCACAAAGCAGACAAATCGACATATGCGACTCTGGGCCACCTTTTCATTAGTGCCCCAGTCTATTCATGCCCCTGGCCTACCCTGTCCAGTTCCCTCTCTGGTGTGAGGAGCTTCAGATGTCCATACATGTATTTACATGCGTTCACTGCAGAGGTTAAACTCAGGCTAACGACAAAGCATAGCCATTAAGTATGCAAACGTAATCAAACATTGTCAACATATGCCTATACATATGTACAATACAACACTATTCTAAAAAGGTATTTGTCTATAAGATTGCATGGCCGGTTGATGAGTGTAAGGAGCACAAAGTTAAGCATCCCAGGCAGGTGTA
Source organism: Ambystoma mexicanum (assembly GCF_040938575.1). Taxonomy (NCBI): domain Eukaryota; kingdom Metazoa; phylum Chordata; class Amphibia; order Caudata; family Ambystomatidae; genus Ambystoma; species Ambystoma mexicanum. The sequence goes on along the minus strand of NC_090937.1, from coordinate 1,509,724,341 downwards.
TAGGAACTCGTTCAGGTGCTATAAATATTCAGCGAGACGCTGAAAAGGTGCATCTCACCGCCTGCCAGAAAAACTCGCTTAACTTCTCGAGTGTGATATAAACGCTCTGTTTAAGACCCATGCCATGAGCAGTGCATGTGCGTTGGACGGTTTCGATAGCTTGGACGAACTGGAGAATGTAAATTTACGTTTGTTTCTGGATAATAGCTGTATTGTATCTTAACCAGAAGCCATTGCAAGGCAAATGCATGGTCATGTTTTGTAATTAACCCTAGAAACCCGAGAGTGTTCGCACCTGGGGCTATCCTGAAGGTTGCTGTCTGTTCCCTGGAAGGATTTCGAAGCAGCTGGCTCCTCCTACACGGCGGCACGGAGTGCAGATCCCCAGGGCTGCACCGAAAAACAAGTGAGAGTCACCACTCCTACCATGCCCTTCTTTCTTAAATAGGGTCCTCGGACTCTGGGCCAACCGATTAATGCAGGAAACAAGTGAGAAACAGATCATCTGATAACAGCATGTGCTCGTTTGGCTTCCCAACCACCCCCACACCCACCATCCTAGTTTGGAAGGGAGTACTGTTGTCCAGGACATTGTTGATGTTGCTGACCTTGGCAAACCTGAAAATGCTGGATGCCCGTGCTCCTGCCCCACACATGAAGGCATGGGCTCTGTGTTATTGATGACACCCGAGGATGTTGCCCCCAAGATGGCCACACGGGAGGTCATTGCCTTTGAACCTGTTCTTGGTCCTGAGATGCCCACCTCTACCAGCTGTGTAATTATTGCTACCCCTCTAGCTCGAGACACCCCAGACCCTTGGCTTTCCATTCATACCCCTGTTCCCTGTTGTATCTCAACAACTGTGATTAACGCCGAAGATGCCCACATCTGATGAATTCACTTGCCCTGAAAAACTCTCAAATGTAATTACATGGCCACAGGGTTCCCCTGAAGGGCCACTGGAGAGCAAAGAAACGTCTGGGTCTGTGAGAAAAGGGACTGTACTATTGGGGACACAGGTGGCCCCTGGTGACTTGCCGCCACACAAAAGACAATGTGATTTTCCCATTTCCTGTGAGAGAGCGGCCAACAGAATTTTAACTTATTCAGATGGGCGGGGACCAGCGCCTCGTGTTTGCCAGTGCAGTACTGTCTTGGCTGAAATCTCCCTACTTAAGAAACTAGTTTTGCATTAGATTAAATTAGTGGGCAGTGGAATGAATAAGGATGGTCTCTCAACTGGCCTGGGGGCCAAAGATGGGGACCAAGTGAATCAAGAGGATGATGGTTTGCTTGTTCCTATGTCTGAAATTAGCCCCAAGGACACTGACACTCACCAGAGTGATAGAGGGCTCACCAATAGGCCCAAATTAAATGTCCATTCCTCAACAGGTTCAGTGGGAGTGGAGGTATTGCCTAAGTTAGATCGAAATAACTATGCCCACAGTGGGACTAGCCATTGTTCCTTACAGCCCTCACCGTTGCACCGCCCGGGCCAACATGTACTTAGGGCACCCAGAGTAACCGATTAACCAGGAAGGGCAACAACTCGGTTGGGTCATGCTTTAGACAGATTAACTGACAATAACAGTAGGCTGATGTTACCACGGGTAGGGAGGTCACTGTACCTCCACAAGGTCCCCAAGCTTGTTCCAAACCACCATGAGCCCAGAGAAGATCTTGTGAATACATGTTTTCTCTGAGTCCGGGTGGTGAAGGGTTGTTCATTTGTCAATCAGGAGCAAATCACACGCTGTACCAGGATCCATCAACAGGGAGCCAATGCATATGACTATCACAATTGACCTTAGAGACTATTACTTATTTGAGGGTGTATTACATTTTAACAAGGCATTTGGACCCTTACCAAATTCTCAGTCATTTGACTTGTGATTATATCTCTCACTGATCTGTGCTCACAGCAGCAAACGCTGCTCCCTTGGGGAATACGCATCCAAGCAAGGCCCCCTTGTTCAGACCATCAAGGTTTACGGTCAATTGATAACATTCAGTTTCTTTTTGCCCTAATATAGGCTGTTGGCCTGAACCCAGCTACATATGTTACTACCAAGCAACATTCACCTTGCTTTCAACTCAAAGCTGCCTTATTTGTTCTGTATACTCAAAGGGAAAACATATGTGTGATGTTTTGTATATGTTCATTGCTGGATGTTGTATGTATTAAACATTAAACATTTATGGCTTTCAGCTGGAATCAAGTTACGATGATGATGATGATAGGAAGAAGGAAAGCAGCTACTGCTGGTTGTCCCCCACTGCTTGGGAGAATGCCATTTGTATCATGGGATGAGGAAACTCTTAGGGAACGGATGGTGGTCAATAATGGGAAGATGAAGGAGAGGTATGATGGTGAGACGAAAGGACATCTCACTAAACTTGAGGACGGTGACAGAGTTTGGGTTTGAAGACACTGTGGTGTGTTAAAAGGTGACGGTAAATGTGCAGGTCCATTGCAAGTGTGAAGAGTGTTGAAGGATGATGTGCAATTGGAAGAAGGAAGGAAACAGACTAAGAGCATGGTGCTGGTGGGAAGATCTAGGGTGTGTGGAATGGGGATGAGTTAAACCTTCCTGTCCCTGGCAATGCAATCTGTATTGAGATGGGAGGCATTTTAGGTGTTGTTCTTAGAGTCAATAACAGGTTTTATAAATATTGTACTTATTGTATATAGGTCATTACCATCATATCATTAGATAGGGATATTGTTAATTGACCGCTGTTTGTGTTCAAAGTTGTGTGATTATTTCCATTCTTATGTGGCTTTGTCCCATGAGCACAGGAATGATTACCTAGTTGCTGGGGTGATGGCAACACGTTGTCCTGTGTTCCAATGGAGAGTGTAAAGTGCCCTGCTTGTGTAGAGGGCCTTTTTACCAAGTTATTTAATGAAAATGGCTGAAGACTTACCAGAGTTGTTGCAGCATTGGATTGCTACATAACATATATGTTTTCAATCCTCCACAATGGCAATTCTCAGCAAAATGTCAATGACCTACATGGCAATATTAGACCTTGTGAGGTTTAAGAGGAACTTTTTCGGGGATACCAACTTGAGTAACTCAGCGACCTAAATGATATTGGCGTATTCGACATGGTGTCACATGTTTCGTGAAGAAATCAATGGAGACATAGAGTCCCTCAACTCTGTATAGATCCAATGAGGCTATTCTCACAAATGCTTGCGCCAGAAAGGATTGCTAGACACTGGTAGATTTGTTGAGCTTTGCTCAAAAATTATTCTACTGGTCAATATTTGTGCACGCCCTTTAATATAACACGTGCTTCGGCATATTCTTCTGCCTTTTTCAAATCAGGGCATTAGCTGAAGTAATTTGAACATTAATTTATATAAATGTTCCAACACACATATCACCACATTGATTAGTCAAATAAGAAAAATGTAGACCATATGTAGATATGAGGTCTATTGTACAATGCAATAGAGAACCATAAATGGTAATATCTTTACCATCTTTAGGTCTGTCCTGTGTAATTTGAAGTGGATGCAGTGTGAGTGCTGTTGACTGAGAGGCCGGTGCTGTTACTGTGCATGATGAAAAGTGGTATTGTTCTTGTAAAAGAGGGTACACTGGTGCCTGAGAGTCTGATGTTTACTCCCTATGTACATTGTTTACCCTTGACACGTTCATTGACTTGTCAATGCCGACACACTATTCTTCTGTCTCTTGGTTTTCCTCACTATATGTTGTATCATGAAAGAAGAGGTGCCTGAGTCCTCTATCCTTATTCTTCTTGACTTGCCTGCAGCATATGACACTGTTGATCACTCTCTATTTCCTCTCTTTCTACGGTGGGTGTCTCAGGGCCTGTTCTTGAATGGTTCCACTCCTATGTCTCCCTGTGGTCGTACTCTGTAATCTGGGATGGCCATTCTTCTCCTTCACTTCCATCCTTATATGCAGACCCATAAGGCCTCTTTTCTCTCTTTATTCTGTTCTACTCTTAGCTCCATCCATCCTTATTTTCATCTGTACACTAACAACACCCAGATATCTTTCTCTTTTGCATCCTTTGATTCTGCTCTGCACTCTACTGTTTCAAACTGTCACTCTGCTTTTCAAAACTGTGTGTCCTCCCATTACCCTTCAGCCCCTTTAAAACCGATATTCCGTTATTTAATGCCTCTACTATTTCTCCCAGTCTTCCCACTCCCTCCTTTCTTTTCCTCCATCTTCTCTTTCATTCTCACTAGCTGTGCATTATCTTTGATGATTCCCTCCCATTTTCTCTTGACATTTCTTCTATTGCTTGCTCTTGCCACTACACACATTTCAACATTCCTCATGTTCATCCCATCTCTCTTTTCATGCCACAAAACTGCTTTTTTCACAGAAATGCAGCCGAGGGATCTAACCCTGTTATTACTGAGTACCTGATTTTCAGCAAGGGATCTAACCATGTTATTACTAAGTACCTGATTTGCAGCAGAAGGGATCTAACCCTGTGATTTTTTGTCCATTTTGGGATTTGACCCAGCTACTTATTTTTTACAACAGGTTCAATTGACCAGGACCGGGAGTGCGCGCCTCACCCACCTTCTGTTTTGTACTGAATGCTATGGGAGTCCCGGGCTCCAGAGGCAGCGCCACGGGGTGACTGTGCCCCACTTTGGAGAATCATAAAGATGGTTCTCTCCCCTCCCCCAAATTTGGGAAGGACTTGTGCTTTGGAGGGGTGTCGGTTGCTGGTCACCTGAACAGAAAAAAACGTTTTCACTACAGCTACCAGAATCCTTTGAGTCTAATTAGACACACCTGCTCAACAGCCTCCCTGATGATTATTTGAGATAAGAAAGCGCTAGGAGGAGAACAACTACATACCACAGAAATGCAGGCGAGGGATCTAACCCTGTTATTACTGAGTACCTGATTTTCAGCAAGGGATCTAACCATGTTATTACTAAGTACCTGATTTGCAGCAGAAGGGATCTAACCCTGTGAATTTTTGTCCATTTTGGGATTTGACCTAGCTACTTATTTTTTACAACAGGTTCAATTGACCAGGACCGGGAGTGCGCGCCTCACCCACCTTCTTTTTTGTACTGAATACTCTCATTTTACATCTCATCTTGTCTCCTAAAATCACACAACGTATTTTTCTAGCTGTTCCAAAACCCCCATGTGCTATATCTCATTTGCGCTCATTTGCTCTCTTGGCTCCCAAACACTGGAATTCCCTTCACCTCCCAATGTCTTCCAATCTAACATCAAAACTCATCTTTGATCTTCTCTCTTCTCTTAATCCTCATCCTTCCCCCTCTTCTCTTTCTACCTATGATTACATTTTACCATGGTCGTACTGCTTTTTTGTTCATGGCTTTGGTGAAAGGCACTCTATAATTTCAATAAAATTAAATTAAATGATTACGAATCAGGGGATGGATAATAGTCTTTTCGTTCTTCATTATTAACTGTTTTCAAGTTGAAGAAAATGGGGAATCTTCAGGAATCACCTCTTACTCTCCATCTGTGCATTTCTCTCTTTTGGTGAACTGGTATCCACTCATATCCATTGTGTGTCTCTGTTGTTGGTGGCTTAGCTACCTCCTACTGTCAGCACATCATCCATTGGATATAATTTATGTGAAAAGGCAATCCATGTCCTATTCCATATCTTCCAAAATTAATCTTATCCTTTTGAGACACCAGAGTTTTGCTGCTACTGTTTGACCAGCAGGACTGCAGGGGCAATCCACGTGCTATCTGACCCAAAGATGGTCAACTACCACCTACGGGTACAGAATTAGATTGAGATTTGCTTCTTTAACTGACCCTTTCCTTTTACTAAATCCAGGTGGGGTTCTCAGTGTTTTGGCCTTCTCATATGAGTTGTAAATTCATGCAGGATTCTTGGTGTATTGAACTTTTACTCTGCCAACAAAATTCACATGTGGTTCTGAGGGCTTTGGGCTTCTCTCCATGTACTAAATTCATATGTGGTTCCCATTGCTTTTGCCTTCTCCTAAACCTAAGAACTGCCTGTGGTTTTCTCTGTGCTTTGGCATTCAGTCTGCATACTAAATGCCTACAGTGCCCTTAGTACATTGGCCTTCTCCTCTGCTTAGTTAATGCATCTGAGGTTTTCAGTGTTATTGCCTTCGTCACCCACTACAAAATGCACATGGGCCTCACAGTGCTTTGGCCATCTCCTACAAGTACTAAATGTGCCCAGGGTTCTCAGGGCTGTGTCCTTTACCTACAGATAGGACATATAGTTGGCTTCTCAATTCTATGACCTTCCACTAGGACTAATAAATGGATGTGGTGTTATCTGTGATATTGTCTTCTCTGCCTACTAAATGCATGAGGAGTTCTCACTGTTTTGTCCATCTTCTACACCTAGTAAATTCTCATAGGGCTATCAGTGCTTTGGCCTTCTCTGCCCGAAGGCTGTGGTGTATCATAGACACTTGGTGCCCAAATCCCTGCACCCATCCAGCCTGAGAATTCAGCACCATTGTTGCCAGCAACCTTCACTGCCATGGCACGTGATTGTGGGCAGATTGCCAATGCCAGCACTCACATTTGGACCGGAGGCCCTGAAGTACATCACTCAGCATGGAGGGTCCTATTGCCTTTATTGTGAGACTCCAATGGGGGGAGTTGGATGGTGTGGTGGTGGCCTACCTGTGGAGATCTGTGGAGTACCAGCACTCTTCCCTCTTGTAGGGCTTTTTGCAAGCCAAAGGAATGAGGTAGTCAGGGAGAGGGACATGACCCCCCCATCCAGAAAAGTGGCAGCAGTTTGTGGGAGAGCTTGAGAACTCTATATAATTCTCTATGTGAGGAGCTAAACACTTTTGTGGGTGTCTGCACACTGTGAAATAGCTCAGGATTTGTATTGGCTGAGAACCTTAGTGCATGGCTGTGACCTGTGAAGATAACAAGAATTTGAAAACAGTAAGGGATGGCGACAGTTATTAAAAGGCCCAGAAAAAATTAGGGGGTGGCTGCACCTTTTCAATGAACATGACAAACTTTGAAGTGCATCATCAGGATTTAAAACACATACCTTGCGCTATCGGGTAACAAATCATTATCACCATAATCATCTTCTGCAATAAAGTGCTTGTTCGTTTTTAAGAGTGTACATTATTTAACATGTGGCACTGGCCATTTGGTTACGGACAACAGCCAGGACCTAACAAAAACTCTCTAAGGCTGTAAACTTGCAGTGGGAAAATGTACCGATTGTACAGCAAACTGCACAAGAGCCACAGGGCAGTGGAACACTGTGGCCCAGGTTTAGTTTCAGCGGTGCATTCTTTGCATGTTAAGCCTTGCAGAAAGTGGAGCAGATCCTCTTGGTAATAGTGACCATACCATGTCTTTGATAGGCTCAGAGGTGCAGTTAAAGCATGGGACCATGAGCTGGAAAAAATGCACAAAGCAAGGGTTATACATCGTTTGGCAATATGTAATGCAGCCAGGATATTTAATCCACTGTCCAAGGAACAACAACCACATGTAAATGACGAGGCCTTAGCGATAGTGCATCCACTTGCTCCATGTTTTCCTCGATGGCCAATCCTCTCTGGCTCATGCCTTGACATCATTGTGTGCACTAGCTTTCCACGTGCCGAATTGCATACATGTGCTGCTCCCAACCTGGCTGTTGGAGGAAGGGAAGGCCTCCCTTTGTGCTGTGACTTCCATACAACCAATGGTCGGACCAGTGTTGCACATGTACATGGTGATGTGTACTCTTGCCCCCTCTGACTGCTGACCTGCTGACCTGCTGACCTGCTCCACTGATTGTACAATATTGCTACTGCTCTGTGAAAGAAACGACCCCAGCAACGAACTTCCAGTGGGGATTTAGTGTTTCCATAAAGACCTGTAATGCAGCATTTTCCAGAAATGATGATGGGAAGTGATCTATTGACAGCATCACAGGCCTGGTTAGCATCGAGCAGGTGCTCTTATAAGACTGTGTATATTGCTGGTCCTGCTCGACTGGTCTGACAGAACAGGGAACCCTACTATGTGCCTTAAGAGTACCAGGCAAGAGAGCTGATGCAGCGCATGTGTTTTCATATGTAATTGTGCAGACCGCTGGAGGCATGATGCTTGTCTATTGGTATGGGGAGGGATGCCTCTCAGATCACTTGAGTTGTGCCCATTTCCTATAGTGCCCTTGCAAATTGAACAGCATAGATGCGATACCTAAAGTGGTCCCGTCCTCCTTTGACGTAACCCTTTTCAATATAGTGCACAAGTGTGTTTGTTTCTTCAATGTGCAAATGTATTGGCATTTTTTAAAACGATTGATTTACCCACAGACACCACTTCGATGTATGCAAATGCTCCAAGACTTGATGTGATATGATGTTTTCATATGATGGAAATGTCTGCGAGTGCCACTGCACACTTTTATTTTTTTATATTTATGTATTGCATTTATTGACACTGCCCAAACCCGTAAGTATCACGGCACTGGTAAACTTGGAGAAACAAACATGACAGGATGCAAGAGAAGAAAGAACATGATGCAGAGAGTGAAGTAGGCTTGGACGCAGGAAGGGTATCCCAATGTCAGATTAGTAATATTTGTCCATCAGCCAAGTTTTGAGCTGTTTTCTGAAGATGAGCTAGGATGCCTGTTCTTGGATGTGAGGAGGTAGTCCACAGTGTGTGGGTACTGACTATTAAGCTTACACTTCCCACTTCTTTTTCTCATGAATCTAGGGATAGTTAAAGTCAAGGTGGGTGAGGAACGTAGGCTGGGAAGTTTAGCTCTTTTAGAAATGTGCTGGGTAAGGAAGGAAGGTGCGGCATTGTGGATGCATCTATGCGTTAGGGAGAGGATCTTTTCGTTGATGCGTACTTTGATTGGCAACCAGAGGCTATCCCGTCTAACATGAGAGATATGGTCTGAGTGTTTAAGGCCCCAGACAGCCCGCAGGGCATTGTTTTGAATCAGCTGTAGTTTTGCAAGGTTATTTGAGGAAGTACCTGTCAGGACAGCATTGCAGTAATCCAATGTATTGCCTACAATCGCTTTGGCGAGGGTAAGGCAGTTGGCTGTGCATACGAATTCCCTGCTGAGGTTGATGAGCCTAGATGAACATATCTGTGAAGTGAGGTTTGCACAGTAAGGTGCCTCTCCCGTAGTTCCGCCCATTGTGGCCTGACCACGTATCCCATTCTGAAAGCTGCAGCTTTCATAAAGCTTGTTAATCTGAGAGCGCTGTTAGATTGACAATTTCTGGTTTTCCACAACTACTTATGGATTTTCCTAATCCAGGATCACTGCTTCTTGATGGTCAGTTTTCAGGGACTGTTCCATCCCTCGTGGCCCTACTGGTACAATAAGAGGAGTTGGGTGTGTCCCACCAGCACGTGCCATTGACGTTGACGGTCCCAATAGCTCTGGATGTAGAACATTTTGGGTGCATTTTCATAGAATGATTTGTAGCATTTTAGAGATTCTACCCTGGCTGGGGGTTTTCTTTAAATGGACAGGAGCTGATTATTTCTCGTTGTGAACGTCCCCTGCCAACTGGCTTGTGCATTTTGGGAAAGTCAGGTAATCCTCTCTGAGCTCTAACCAGGGAGAGCATCATGCAAACAGCAGACCCACGGCCTTCACACCCTGTAATCCAAGTGTTAGGCAGGCGACCTTTGCAAACATCACCACCTGTGCTCCAACATTTCACAGCACAGTTTTCTAGGGTGTTGTCCACTTGGGCATCTCACTTTTTCCTGCAGGCACCATTTCATGTGTACTGCTGCAAATTTGTATGATGCCATTCATGTCTTTGTTTCTTGCCACCTCAAAAATGTTTGCATGGTTAGTGTCTAAAGTGAGCTTGGATCCTATCAGAGAATATTTTAATGCCTCCTATGGCCCACTTTATTGCCAGGAATTCTAGATCTGAGACTGCACAGGTATTTTCCTTAGGTAAGAGTTTTGCATCTTATTTAAAGCATGAGCTGCCCAAACACATTTTGTCTGCAGGTTGCAGGCCATCAAAGATTGGAAGATGGATGTTGTTTCATGGCGACCACATGGCAGCACATTACAATGGAATAGACTTTTTGAAAATGGGAAGGTGGTTTATAAACAGAAATAGTATGTTGTCAGCCGTATCTGTCAGTTGAATATGGGCAGATTGAGCAGGGAGTTAGAGAATGCTGGTTTTATAATGTGATGCCCCCACATCAGTAGCCCTTTCAACCCTGTGCCTAGACTGTTTCTTCTTCTTTTCCTTTTTCTTTCTTTCTTTCTTTCTTTCTTTCTTTCTTTCTTTCTTTCTTTCTTTCTTTCTTTCTTTCTTTCTTTCTTTCTTTTTTTCTTTCTTTCTTTCTTTCTTTCTTTCTTTCTTTCTCAGGTAGGGCCGGATCCCCCCCACTATCAGAGGAAGCATTTTTCAGCCTGAAGCCCCCACTATGCATGTGCCAAGAGCCCTTTCTAAATCTGCACCTGGATTGCACCTGACTGTATTTTTTCTTCTTCCACGGGTAGGACTGGATTGACACCCCCCACCCCCATAGGGGTGACCTTTTGCAGCCAGAAACCCCCTTTGAAGGCATCCCTGCAGCTCCTTATCTGCATTTAGTGATCCTGCGGCAGCAGCCTTTAGTGTGAAAAGAGGAATACTTCCCTGTTTATGTATATTTCCTGCGGAAGTATCAATGGGTTGCATAAGCCTATCTATTGCTATTGTTATATTATTATCTGTATTTTATGTATTTAGAGGTAGTTAAAGGCGTGCTTACCAGATTAAGGGGCCTCCAATGAAGATACTAACACCTATACCAACTATATGTATAGTTTCCTTAACCAATCCCTCCCCCCAGTAGGTTTTTACTGTGAGCCACATAGAATTATGTCATAGCTGATGTATGCTTGGAATCGAGATTAGAGAGCACGTCTTCACAGGTGTTCAGGAGAGAAGTTTGAATGCCTCTGGCAGTTCTGAAGTGAGAATGGTGTTTGTGAAGAAAAAAATAGGTTCAGTATGGTGGATGTGCTGGGGGAGATAGCCAGCTTCTCCAAGAGTTTGCCCAGAAAGAGGGTAATGGAGATAGGGCAGTAGTTAGCCAGAGAGGAAGGGTCAGCAGAAGGATTTTTGAGGAAGTGGGAACAGGTGCACGTTTGAGGAGTGATGGTAAGGATCCAATGGCACATATATTAAAACTCACCTGTTTAATCTAAAACCAGACTGAGGAGAACTTCATCTATTGCCTTTCTGACCACCTTGGTTTGACTGCCCTGCTCCTTCCCTTGTTTTGTTGTGTGTGCGTCCTGAAGCCCAAGTGCATGTAGTGCATAATAAAAAAATAATAATAATAATTTCCCAACAGCCTGTTTAACCGGGGCCCTATTCCTCCAAACCCAAAAATGACCAATTTTCCCATGAAAATTCTGCTCTACCCCTCGCACACCCTCTCATTTGCCTTGGACCGGGAGCATCCCCGTAATCCAACCTTATGTCATACTAGATTCACTATGTCCCTTTTGTCCCAATTGTCCCTGCTATGGAACTGGTAATCACTGCTCCATCCAAACAGACTTTCACTAGATTTTCCTGAACACGCTTTGCCTCAGCCTTTTGTGCCTGCTCTATGCTCTACTTTTCCTTCTCCTTTCTATTTTTACAAAAATGCACAATATGTGTCTGTTAGGGTGAATTCTCATAAATGTGCTAATTCCCTTCACCTTAGAGACCCGCAGCAACTTTGCTGGATTTTGAGGACTTGATTGTTTTTACCTGGAGAGAGTGTGAACCTTTTTTTCCCACTCTCTCATGTATTTTGATGAGTGTTTTACTCTTGTGTTCTTTGATGATGGAGTTTTAGAAAACTCCATAGGCATCATCTTTTCATTTGTGTCACACAGCACCCTCAGTGCAGTGATACAGGGAAGCCTTTTAAGCTGTCCCAAGGTTTAAATACCTTCTCTGGGATAAACTACTGTTTCCCAGGGAAAGTAAAGTCAAATTGACTTTACTAGTATTTTCTAATTCCTATACCCAGCACACCCTATCTTACAATAGAGTGCTGGAGGGGTTACCTAGTATCCCCTGTGTCTAGAAACTCATGTAGCAGTCAAATGCTACCCTTTCCTATCAAAATGGCTGGTGGCAGTGGTTTTACAATGAACTACCATGATTTTCCCGACTGCAAACAACGGTAGCGTTAAATCAGAATTTCTGTCTCGGGTCCTGGAGATGTTGAGCCTGAAAACAACACCTGGGTAGTTTGTGCACTATAAAATCACAAACACGCAATAATATAATAGACTGCAGATGGCCATCTTGAAAGCCTCATTCAATTAATGCATTGTTGCAGCCAACAGGACATCTGGTGTTCATCGTCATGTGCCAGAAACAGTCAAGTATTTAAACAGAACAAGCACCTTTGAGAAAGCGAACCTTTTGACGCCAGCTTGGAAACTATTCTGTACAAATACTCTTTCATGGAGAGCGGCCCTTTGGGAACACTGACGTATTGAGATTGCCCAGAAAAATAATCGAGCAGTACCCAAAAGAGGCACGTTAAGACTGTCTCCAGTTTCTACGAGGGTTTCACGCCCGTTACTCTCTCTCCAATGGAAAACAAAACAAGCCTAACGCTGTGCAGCCTCACAAAAAACCAGGCCATAACAAATACCACAAGATGTACGTTTCTTATTTGCCCATTCTTGGACATGTGCTGGTCAGATTGTCGACAAAGATAACTTTCACAATTATCGGAGGTCATGCCATTTAAAAGGCGAAAAAACAAAGTTGTGATTTAAGTGATAGTCCTATATAGTGAATGGACAGGTTATCCCTATATCCACCTATAGCCGATCACAGGTCCCTGCCTTACTGTAACCCAAGGCACAACCTGTACCCAGTGTAACTAAGTCTCCTTACAAGTAACTGCGCCACAATGCCCCTGGGCTGCCTGCGCGCTATATAAATGTAATAAATCCTGTGTTCCCCGGGTGCTCTGGGAACTTGAGGATGTTTGAGTACCGTTGTCTTGATATATGATATGATACCCATAGGTTTCTAAGCGCTGACCCGGGGATCGAACCTGTGTTGCTCCGTGTTGTCTTGCTTCTAAGGTGAGCACGTTGCCCCTGAGCTATCCTCCGAGACAGAGGCAAGATCACATCATTGACTAAATAAATATGATTTTATTTTATGATAGTCACATCTGTGTACATATCTTGAGTTAGAGGTTGGTAGTAAAGACAAATAAAAGGTGTGAGTTTTTGAAGGATTTTTGGTAATTGTGCAGACGTGGTTTTGGAGTCAGATATTTGAGGCGGGTGAGTAAATGAAGGGTTTTTCGAGACTGTTGAACGTTGTTAGTAGGGGTGTGAGTTGAGTTTTGCTAAGTTTGTGAGTATTGGACTCAGGAACTGTGGATGTTTTTTGGACAAAAGGTCACCATTGGGCCAGTGAGATTATAGTTTTGTATGAGAAATGGAAACACCATTAAAGAACAGGTGTAAAGCGTTCCCACAGTACAAGGGAATGATTTTGATATACCACGGAAAGTGGGTGTGGGTGTGGGGAACTGTGGGTAAAATGTTTAAGAAGGTATGTATGATCAAAGAATATTAGAACATGCGCACACGTATGTGCACACGTATTTGTTGTCAACCTATAAAGGGAGATAGCTGAAAAATCGACTAAGTATTTTAGATATGTGGAAAATGTTTGTTGAGGATGGTCATGCCCCCAATGAGATGTTTCTGATAGTAGCGGGAGAAGGGTCCGTCTTGGCCACACAAGCCAGTGCCCACCATCTACACTCCCCGATGCCCCGCCACCCACACTACCCAATGGCCCACCACCCTCTTCTGGGGCTTGTCCCTGCGATACGCCATAGGATACACCAACCCCCAGTTCTCTGCTCACATTGATAGGGGAAAGGCAACGCCAGGGAAGTTGGGGGGCAGTGAGAGATTCCACAATCGTAGGAACTGGAAGTAAGTCTTGCCAACAGCTCGAGGAGACAAAACAGAAGGCAGAGATGGAACCATCATGAGCATTGCAGAATCAGAATTCAGAACAGGGCGAGGGTCTGGGGCACTGTGCACCTGTATGCATGGATCAGTGGACGTGAAGGACTGATTTTTAATATGATTGACGGCAAAATGTGTGGTGACACACCAATCCTGCACCTAGCAGATATCGATCATATATGCATGGCAAGTGAGGGGTAGCAGGATGAGTATGATGGTGAGCACAGAGAACGGGGTTATGGGCAGCAAGAAGAGGACTAAGAAACTGGATGGGAGTCAGACGGTGGCTTGTAACTCTTCATGGGATTCACTCTGCCACAGCCACACTAAGGTGTAATTCCTTTATAAATCTGTGTCAATCTGATGTTTGCAATACTTCTAGTCAACAATGTGATGACGGAGAGGGATGTGGAGATAATGCCCGAATTATTTACTGGCAATATTCATTACTCCTAGCCATACTCTTCCTCATCACAATACTGGCGCTTCACCGGTGCTAGATTGTCCTGGTCCTGGTGGATTACGGGTCAGGTCAGGTGGGGGAGGAGCATAAAGAGAGAGGACAACATAATAATAGAAGACATTTGGAGAAAGGGTTCTGTCAGAAGGCAGATCACCTCCATGATTACTGTGACAAAGAAGAGTAGAACTCCGAGTAATGAAGATTACCTGCAAGGAATTGGAGCAAGACTAAAACTGCCAGAATGAAATGAATGGTTAAATGTAATCCTAGGACAGGTATATGGTGTCCTGTGATAACCTTAACTTGTGATGAATAGTTATTTTGTATATGTTTTAACTTTAAACACATGTATCTCAGGCATTAACAACAATTGAAACTTTAGGTTACTTAGACTACACTCACACTTAATGTGCTAGTGCAAAACAGGATAAATAAATGCACTAGTTTGAAGGAAAATCTTTGTGTGGGCCATTGCTAGAAGAGAGTGTCCACAGATAATTTAAGAGGGATACTCATGCTGATAAGTTAAGAAGAAAATGAGAATATCAGAGGAAAGACTCCATAAGAAAAAAAAGCACACCATTGATCACAAAGAAGCAAGGTCAGATTTTCATCGGGCAACAAACAGACCCCCTGTATAGATAATCAAGTTGGCAGCAAGACAGCAAAGGGCCTGACGCCAGTACGGTGGGAGCTCGACTCCACTGCTTTTTCAGAGACTGGTAAGCAAACTCAACAAATGGTTGGATCAATCAGATAGTGTGCAAAGTTCATGCCAGGGGAATCGGAAATTATAAAGTCTACATTCGCATGAATAACAGATTGCCAGGTGGCTCTGATCAAGGGGATACAAGAGGTACTTGAGAAGAAGGCAATATCCTGGGTGCCAGGGAAAGAAAGGGGGTCTGGATGTTACTTAATAATCTGCTTTCTGCCAAAAACAAATGGAACTTTCTGCCTGGTTTTGGACCTCAAGCGAATGAACAGTCATGTGTCATCTGAATCATTTAAGATGGAGCCTCTCCAGAAGATTATTCCACTGACAAAGGCCAGGACTTTTTTTTAGCATATCCCGATTAAGCTGCGCCATCACTAAAACTTGAGGCTTGTATTGGCAGAATGCCACTTTTATTTCAGTCTTAGCTTGCGTATTGAACATGGTCCCAAGAGTCTTTAAATAGGTCATGAGTCTGGTAGTGGCACATCTACAGAAGTAGGGATGTATATATCCCCTTACTTGGATGAATGGCTCGTTAGGGACCCCTCATAAAATCTCCCCAAAAATCAGACAAGGGACCTCAATGACATCCTTCAGAAATTGGGCCTTCCCATGAACGGAAAACAATCTATGCTTATATCATCACCAGATGTTGACTTCACTGGAGCCAAGTTCTGGTCTATTGCAAACAGGTTCTGCAGGACACAGCAATCATGTTATAGACGTTGTTGTCATCCATGATGACTGAGGCTGCAGGGACATTTGGTGGTTGAGGAGGGCGGAGAGTAGATGCAGGCATATTTAGAAAGAGGCTTTTGCAGTAGTCCAGCCTAGAGAGAACCAGAGCTCTGGAGACAGTGAGCTTCTGGGGGAAGGAAAGGAAAGGAAGAATAACTCTGAGGAGGTGCAGCTGGTAGCGTGACTTCTTAGAGACATCCAAGATGTGAGGAGAGAAGGAGAGTGTGGAGTCAAAGATGACCCTGAGGTTCTTATCCTCATAAGTGGGCGCAGGAAAAGGGCCAATAGAGGCTGGCCTGAGAGTGACAGGAAGGGAGGGAGCAGGTGTGTTGATGAGGAGAATCTCAGTCATACTGGCATTAAAGCAGAGGTCAATGGCGGCACACCACTCCTGGATAGCAGATAGTCAGAGATGAGAGAAGGAGAAGAGGTGGCGGAAGGGAGCCTGCACATGAGCTGAGTGGCATGCACATAGCACTGAAAGTTGGGGCAGAGAGCTGCAATGTGGTGGGCAACAAGTTTCAGGTATTGGTTGAACAGCCAGGGAGAGAGATTAGACCCCTGGGGAACACCACAGGTAGAGATAGAGATAGAGGAGAGGAAGGACCCAAGTTGGACCTGGGAGGGTCGATCAGAGATGAAAGAAGTCAGCCAAGCCAGGGCCTGATCGGTGATACCCAGGAGACGGTTGAGCAGGATGGCATGGTGGGCCGTGTCAAAGGCAGAAGATAGATCAAGTAAGCTGATAACACAGGGGGTGTTCGGAATCAAGGTTGGAGAGCAGGTCTTCACAGATGTTCTGGAGAGCAGTTTCCGTGCTTCTGGTAGCTCCAAAGGCAGACAGATGGTCATGGAGACAACCAACAGATTCAGTGTGAAGATAGCTTTTCCAGGAGTTTGCCCAGGAAAGGAGTGATGGAGATTTCACGATAGTTAGCCGGTCAGGACGGGTCAGCAGAGTTTTCTTAAGAAGAGGGTGCACTAGGGAGTGCATCAGGGGGAAAGGGAATACTTCAGTGGCAAAAGAGTGGTTGCAGAAGTCAGTTAGACTGGGGGCCATGGTGTCAATGTGGTCCTTTATGATTTTTGATGAACAGGGGTGGACCTGTTTTGACAAGACTTTCATAGATCAGACTTGTCTAGAAACCTCATCTGGGCAGAACAGGGGAAAGGCAGAGAATGAGGGAGGAGAGGTAGCTGAAGAAGGGACAGAGGAACAGCAGGGAAAAGAGGGACGAGGGAGATAGGAAGAGAGGACAGGATGTCCTGAGTTTTAGAGATGAAATGAGAAGCAATGGCCATGAGTGGACAGGAGTGGTAGAGACTGCAGCAGGATTGGCCAGCTCCTTTCAGATTTTAAAGCATTCGGCTGAGCTGTTAGATGCCGTAGAGATGCGGGTTTGGATGTCGGCTCTCTTCTTGGTGTGGACAGTGAGCCGGTATTGCCTTTGGAGCGCACAGCAGGCCAGTTTGTTAGAGGATGTACCGGAAGCACGCCAATTATGCATAGTGTTGATCATTTGTGGTTTTCTACTACAAAATATCGAACTCCTTTTTATGGAGTGATCTTCGTGTTAGTTAAGGTTCTATGGGACCGCCTGATACTTTTTGTATGTAATAAAACATTGTTTTCCTCATAAATGGTGCATTGATTGAAAGCCCGCAGGCATCAGGGAAATGAAACAAAAACACAGATAACGATACAAGGCAGGAGCTATGGAGGCAAGACTTTTCAGGATGGAACAGGGGAGGTAACTAAATAAATGAGTTTTCAAGGCTTTTTTGAAGGTTTTCAGATTGTTGTCCTCTGTGAGAGTAGTGGGCATGAGGTTCCAGAGTTTGGCTGCTTTAACTGTGAAAGATTTTCCTAATCTTTTTTTTTTTTTTGCTTGTATCTTGGGCAATTGGTCAGTTTTTTTCCTGCTGAATGCAGTGATCTGGTGGGTAGGTATTTAGATAAAGTGGGCCAGTTCGATATACACATTTATGGAAAATAGATCCCAATTTGAAACAAATTCTGTCTTGGACAGATAACCAGTGTAGGTACTTCCTGTGCTGCATGGTGTTTTCACATTTTGCGTATTTGTTCACAATATGAACAGCACTGTTTTGTATCACCTGACACTTACTCATATTGGTGCTTGAAGCACCAATCAACAGGCAATTACAGTAGTTCAATTTGGATAGTACTGTAGCTTGTGCAATGGTTGCAGCGTTATCCTGTGAAATATAAGGGCAGATGTTTTTCTGGAGGAAAAGGGAGTGATTGCAACTTTTAGTCACCTGGTTGATGTGTGCATCAGAGACAAGGGTAGCCTCCAGTTGGATGCCCGGGTTTCTTAACTTTATCGAGGACAGGTATTCAGTTTGCACCAATTTGAAATTTAGAACTTTCAGTGTCCAGTTTGGCACGTAGGGATGTTGAACCGAAGATCATTAACTCTGTTTTTCCCCATGTATACATAACCAGTTTGTTGACATCCAAGTCTCTATGAGATGGTATATCGTTGATAGAGTTGTTGCATCTTTGTCATAAGCTCCCATAATTTCAACGATCAGCTGTGTGTCGTCTGCATAGTTTGTGAAAAACACAGCCAGACTATCCAGGAGCGAACAGAGGGATCTGACATAGAAATTAGTAATGGGGAGTGACTTGCCGCTTGTGGAACACCACACCCGATGGGGGACTTGGGAGATTTTGGATTACCCCATTGGATTTATGCTTCCTTACTGTTTGACCTGTAAGATGTTTTCTGTATCAATGAATGATTGGTATTATCTATATGCAGCTTTGTCCAGAATTTTAAGAAGGGCATTGCAGTTAGTGATGGGTCTGAGGTTGGTCGGGGCTTTAGGGTCGAGATTGGGTTTTGTATAGGAGTAATTTCTACAGTCTTAATGTCTTTGGGAACCTTTCCTTCTCTTGGCATTGTTTTCATTGTTCGACTTTTGGGTCATTCATCCTACAAAAATTGATCCCAGACTCTCTGTGAAGCTGGAGGCCACCCCGCTGTGCATCCTGGGTAGCGCTGACAGTCTGCAGTGTTCAGTCCCATGTGTTGTCAGAAGGCCTGCCTGTTCATTGACACAGAGCGCTGCATCCTGTTGTACAGGCGAATAGACTGGGGCCTTGCATCGGAGGCCCTGCATCAGAGGTGATCGGGTGTATGTTTAGACATAAATGCACCTTTGCAGAAGAAAACTACAGGGGGTGATGACACGTGAAATTTAGTGATTTTGAGAGTGTGGCGCGAGCATACCACGTGGCAATATATTGGTTTTGTAATAGTGGCCAGATGGATCTCCTCTGACAAGAGGAAAGAGGACGTCCTAAATAGTATAATGTTGATAAAAGAAAAGAGAGGAAAGGGGATCCCCTCATAGAAGAGAGAAGGAAGCACTGTAAGTAGAAGTTGTGGTCCATTACAAAGAGGGTCAGGAATCCCCCCATCTGGCCTTATGGTGTGTCAGCAGGGGAGATTCACTCATCCCGAGGCAAGGGGACAGAGTAAGGGTCTACACCATTGTGTAAATTACTGTGGTTTTATGTTTTATGGTGTTTTTGGTATTAATTGTGGATTCATGTGCATATAGAATAATTGTGCATGAGGCAGTGGTTTCCCAATTGTTGAATAGATGTGTGTGGTGGTGAGTGTGTATGTGACTGGGAAGAAACAAGCCGGGTGTGGGATGGGTTGAGTGGTCAGTGAGCGGTGGCGCTGAGAGTGTGTGCCACGTTGGTAGGGCAGGGAAGAATGGTGCACTGGATCAGGTATCTGTGAAATAAGAGTTTTTGGTAAGGAGAACAGCAGGAAGAGTTATGAGCACCCCACTCAAGTATATCTGCTCCGTGCTTCTGCGGTACGAGGACAAGATCCTTAAAGACCATGATGGGTAGGTCACAGGTAAAACAATGCGGAAAGTATAAGCCGTGGCCCGTAAAGGGCTCACATAATAAAGATGTGTTGGAGCATATGCACACATATTTGGCAGCAAAGTACAAAGGGAAAAAGCTGAGAAATTTGCAGGGTATTCTTGAACTCTGGAGAATGGTTGAGGATTTGGAAGATGCTCCAAAGAATAGAAAGGGGTAATACCTATACCTAATGTCATCCCCACATCCCTGCCCCAATTGGGTGATCCCCCTGGCAACCCACAGCTGGGTATACCAACGCCCAGTATGTACTCCAACCCACACCAAGGCAGAGAGCTAACCCTGTTAGTGCAAATGCTGCATGCAATTCAGTTGCTAATGCTACTCGGGACAGATTAGTCATGGATGTAGAAAATAGAGAACAGAGAGAATTAGAAACAATGCGCCACAGAACATAGACAGTGCTGGCGGGAGCAGTGCAGGACAAGGGCAAAGGGCAGAGAGTGATGATAGGTGCAGGTAAATGGAGAGCAGGTGACATTTTGTTTCACATTGATAGTAGAGTGATTTAGGACGTGCAGGTAGCTGTCAGTGAAGATGGCCCCAATGGTGGGGCATATTTAGAGGGTCCACTGCATGCTGTCAGTGCAGATTATGACTTGTCTCAAATGGCCATGGGTGCAGAGGTTGCAGAGGAATAAGATGAGTGGGCATCAGAAGACAAGCAGGGGGATGATGAGGAGGCTGAGGTATGACTGGTACCAACACCGGTGGTGGAGAGTTTATGAGGGCCGAGCCTTAAGACACAAAAAGACTGAAAAGCATGGTACAGGTTAATTAGTTGGGAACATAGCTCTGGTTATTACACAGCAGACATGGGAGGGTGCAATATGTGTCCTGGCCACACATGGACAGAAACAATTTGATGAAGGCATTATCCTCACTCACGGCGGGGGCAGGCACATGGATATATGCATTAGAAACATAGACTGCATGAATTACATTGGCAGTGGGGGAATTAAATGTTTAGTTCCTGAGAGAACAGGCAGATGACACATGGAGAAAGGCAGGGTATCCATGGGTACAGATAAATGATGATAATCATGGTGGAGCACATTGTAATGACTGTTGCACAAGAGTATGAAATCCGTTAAGGTCAGTGAACCCAGACACACTAGATATTAATTTGATTTTTGCCTGTACCGCAAACTCAGATGAAGACCCTGTGTATATAAGTCAGATTCAAGAAATGTAGAGAAAGTATTGGGGATTGTAGTAAAGTGTTGGGCTGAGATTCAGACAATCATAGTACATCATTGTAGGAGAAAGCAGGAGAAGGAATAGGAAGCAGCGGAGCAGGTGCAGAAGTCTGAAGTGAAGATTGTACAGTGGAGGTTGCCAAAGCTAAGGGCACAAGGGGCATGGATTATAGCCCTCCTGAGGGGCATCAGGACCATAGGTAAGCACCGGAATGGGCAGAGGGTTACCAAGGGTACCCAGACAATAGAATGGGCATGGGGGTTACCAGAGGGGAAGAGGATGTTTCCAGGGAGGATGAGGAGGTGGATTTGGGAGGATGATGCAGAAGTTTGTGTGACCATGTTGGGTTTGCAGAAAGACAGGACACTTGGTGTGAGAATGCAGGAGCAGACCAGACTATTCATATGATCCTAAAGCATATCGCAGTGTCCCTGTCAAACTTAGGCCCATATTCAGCACCAACATACATACAGCAGCAGGTCCCACAGTCCCTGTTCCAACTCTGAGACAAGGACCCCCTGCCACATGGTACGGTAGCTCATTTTACTGGAGCAAGACTTCTAGGAGAGAACATTTTTCCACTACCGATGTTGAACACCCATTCCCAATCGGACAGCCCAAAGAGAGCCCTGACATTCCCAGTCCTTTCAGTCACTGCAGACCTGGAAGATGGTCCCCAGGAAGGTGTGAAGATAGATAGTCAAACATTCACCCTCATGGTAGACACAGGAGCTACAAAGTCATGTATTAAGGAAAGTCACGTTGCCTTATGAGGAAAGGTAATAGACACACAGGGATTCTCTCCGGCAGTAATGTTGTTTCCATTTACAGAAGAGTTACACAGGTAGCTACCCAAGAGGTGGTAATTCTGTTATTATTTTCAAAACATACCACAGTGAACTTGATAAAGGGACGTCCTGAGCAAGGTAAACATGACTATTGCTTTAGCTGAGGATGGTGTGGTGTGCTCAACCCCAGGGATACATTATGCTAGGGTTGCTGTGATAACACACACCCTGTACAGTGATTGAGCTACCAGAGGAGTGCCTATACCTCCAGGTTTGTTTTTATATGGCGTAACAGTGCTGGTGGGGTGGTTGCCAGGAATGAAAGTCAAATTGTGGAGAGTGCCAGCAGTCTCCTGAGAAATTGCCCCAAGAACAATCATCACATTAGATTTGGAAGCAGCAATATTAAAAAAATGTGGTAGTATAGATAGGGCCTGAAAAGGAAGGGGATGAGTGGTGCACAGTCTTGTTTATAGATCCCACCCAGCCATTAAGGGGACTGTCTGATGAGGAGCAGTTTGAAGATGTTGATGATGATGGAGAAATTATATTTGAAATATGTATCACTTGTTCATGGCACAGCACAGTCAAATACTGCACACTCCATTCATTGCTATAACAGTATCCGCTCACATACAGGAAGACATGACAAAAGTACCCAACATCTTGTGAACTAGTAACCCCCATGATGCATGGTTGTTGATGAGCATAAAGCGTCATATAAAGCTGAAGAAGGGTTCAGCAGTGCCTAGAGTATGACAATACCCATATTACAGAGAGGCAGATGAAGAGATAACGGTATTTATGACACCATCATGGAATTATGGCAGCAAGGCATAATAGTACCACGAGAATACCCCTGCAACACGTCTATTTATCCTGTCAAACGAGCAAAGGGTTCAAATTGGAGAATAATACAGGACGTACGTCCATTGAACAACATTGTGGGGCAGAATTCCCAGTAGTTCCAAATCACGCCATAATTCTTTGCAGCATACCCACTGAGGCCATGTATTTTAATGTAATTGATTTGAAAAAAATGCTTACTTCTCAATCACTGTGCACCCTGTCTTACTGTGTTTTACACATCACCTGCAACATTTTCAATCCAAAAGGTATCCGCAGGGTTACTGTGAGTCCCCCCAGCATCTTTAACAGAGTTTCGCATAGGGAGTTAGGTAACATACACGTTCAAGGTACTATCATTCAGTATGTAGATGACTTTCTAGTGTGTAGTAACACAGAACAGAATTGTAGAGAGGACTCAGTGACACTATTGACATTACTCACAGAAAGTGGTACAAAGTAGACAAAGACAAAATGCAGTATTGTCAGAAAGAAGTGGTATATTTGGGGAAAATGATATCCTCAGCAAGAAAAAGGGCAACTACAGTGAGAGCTACTGCAATACAAAACACACCACAGCCTACTACTGTAAAAGAGATGCAGCAGTTTCTAGGATTGTGTAACTATTGTAGTGCGCAGAATTTTGACGACCCTAGCTATGCAATCCCTTTGTTGCAAGGACATCTTGAAACACAGAAAGCTAAAGGGTCACTCACATGGATAGGAGAAATATTCACATGCTTTCAAGAACTTAAGAATGCCATAAGGAACGCTTCAGTGTTAGCAACACATGATTTCACAAAGGAATTATACTTGTTCTCACATTCCAATGGGGGAAGTAATGACAGCAGTGGTGACACAGCCAACATCAATGGGACACACACCTTTAGCATATTACAGCTTGATCTTAGACTCAGTGATGCAAGTCAATTTCCCTTGCAAACAGGCATTTACAGCTGCTGTGTTTGCAATTAAGAAATCATCCATAAGAACTATGGGGTGCTCAGTAACATTATATGTGGAACATGGAGTTTTCACCATTCTGGAAAGGTCCAAATAAACCCTCACTACACAAAGACCATCAGGTTATGAGGTCATACTGTCCAATCCCTCCATTCACATTGTAAGGGGTCACACAGGAACCCTGCTACAATAATAATAATGATCACATACGAGGGTCCCAAGGATGAAATAATTAAAGTGAAGGAGATGCACTGGAAGAGGGGGGTGCTTTTTGTTGATGGGTCCTCAATGATTGATCAGGATATGGTACAGATGCATACAGGTGCTGTGCCTCATTGATTGGGTGCATGAAGTAGCAGTTAAAACAAGGTTATCAACACATTATTCTGCACAAGCATCAGAAATAAATACATTATTTGAGGAACTAGAAGCATCACAAGGGTTTTTTTGTAACAATATACTCTGATTCAGCATATGTCAGCTCCCCAGTACTCTCATGGCTGTCCAGATGGCGAAGGAGAGGGTTCAGGAGGTCCGCTGGAATGCCTGTGCAGCACGCATCAGTTCTTGAAAGATTGATCTCACCCAACAGTAGTAGCAGTGGTAAAATGTGCCACACAATTTGGAGACACATACTTTGTTTCACCCAGAAATTATTCTGCAGCTAGAACCACAAAAGAAGCAGTGTGTCTATAAGACCCAGACAACACAGCACATCCAGAGATAGCACAACAACAATTGCAGCTAATAGTACTTTACACAGCAGTCCCGCTCACTCAGCTAATCGAATTACAATGTCAGGCCCTCCAAGAGGAAAAGGATTTGTGGGTTAAAGGCATGTGCCTACTCTCACCGACTGATCTTTTCTGGAGAAAAAACATTACAGGTAAAGTAGTAATGCCATGGGAATTGTTTATGGTTGCTCCTAATCACCTGCATTATTATAATTGTTCTTTTATTATTATAATTGTTCTTTTATAACACAATTAATACCAAAGGCCAGTTTCTAAGTACAGGATTCAAACCTGTGTTGCTATGCTTTGTCTTGCTTCCAAGACAAACACATTGCCCCTGAGCAATCCCAAAGCATATGTCTAAATGGTATGATGCAGCAGAAATACAAGAGGACTGGTTTGTCCCCAACATTCAAGAGAATGTTGATAAATGTTAGGCGGAAACCTGTGCAGTTCCCTCTGGGACCACTGCAAAAGATTTAGGACTACAGGTGTTTGGCAGTAAACCCACTTGGTAGCAGTCTGTACCACACAGATTCACTTGGTAGCTGTGGCTGAGCAGTCAGACTTCTCTCAAGAAGAGTTAAGCAGTATGTGGAGTATACAATATAGGACAATTCTTCACAGTACGACAAGCAAACACGCAACAAGGCTTAGTGTAAAGATATTAGGGTATTTATTTATAACGGAACATCTATGGAAAACACTATGGCACTATCACGGCAAACACTTCAATTACAATTACTCTACCAAGAAGAAACGATCAATCCCCCTAACAATATTTCGACAAGTCTAGGTTCTACCGGTATCACTTATTTTCAGACAGAGGTGTATACCTCAACCTAGATGGCACTCTAATATCAGTTAGGATGGGAGAGAAAAATAGTAGGTTACGAAATCAACACAGTTCAATACTTTACGGCAAAAATGCAAGGCAAGAAGACAAGAACCACAATAGATCATAAAGTTGAGAGGCCAGGCCCACTCGGAGCGAGGCAAGGCGATTTGTCCCAAAAAGTCTCTTTGTGGAAATGCGTTCGAGCCTGTGTAGCAAATTGTTATTGGAAGATTGAACCAGTTCAGAACAATGCGTGAAACAAAGCTTGGAGGCGACCCAACGGAAAGGAGAGGATTAAGACACCTCACTCAAACCGATCGAAAGGGAAGCCAGGCGGACACGGTACCTTGTTTGTGGAGAGACAGCTCCGGCGGGGGCAGTTGTTCCTGGTGGAGGATGCACGTCGGGTCTTTGCCAAGAGTGAGATGATCTCGTCATCGAAGAAAAGTGAAGTCCGGTGCACCACCAGGGAAGAGACCAGCCGCGGAGTGTTCCGTCACAGGGCACCACCTTTTGGTCGCGGTACAGGGGTAGTGGCTATCCGGTTGCCGAGGCAATTCGACCACTGCGTCCTGAGGCGAAGAAAAAGCAAAGGGGACTGGTTGTTCCCACCAGTCAGGGGAAGAGACTATCCGGCAGGGAGATCTCCTCTGTCGTCAGGAAGTGGTGAGTCGGTTCTGCAGGGCTCCACCGGAGGTGTCGTCATTGCAGGTCGGCTCAGCGTTACCCTCATCAGATTCTTAGGTCCTGTGGCGACTTCTGAAGATCCAGTCCCAAAAGCCCTGCTTTTATGCAGAAAACCCCCATTCATTCAGCCTAGTTGTCAATCAACACACGCTAAGTGGTGAGCGGGGAGGCTCACCACTTGGGCCAATCACTCCAGAGTGCGACCGGAGTTGGCAAGGCAACTCGGTCCAGGGTGCCTAAACCCCCTCCCACACCCCTGTGGTAACCCAGACAGAATGGCACCACTTTGGAGGGTCTCTGTACAGAGGCCCGCCAAAAGTGGAACAAAGGGCTCAACCTTTGGTTTAGGAGTCACAGAGACGAACACAGACGCCATTTTAAAAACCGAGTTCTGGCAGAAAATACCATCCTATAAACTTATTTAAGATAAGTAGACCGGTGGTACGTTAGAGATTAACGAGGAAAAGTATCAATCTCCAACAATGGGACGAATCCCATAGGGTTATGTTCGGGGTCGAACATAACAAGTAGTTTCCACTGCCACCAGCCAAAACTCGACGAGGGGGGACGGGACAGTGCCCCTCGAGTAACAGACCCAGGAGTAATCGAATTACCCCTACTAGCACGTCCATAATAAGATGGTTTGTACTAGTTCTGTTAGTAAATTTAGGTCTAGTAAAGCCAATGGTGACTTTACATGCCCGGGGAGACAGTAGTCAGTCCCCGGGTATGGAGTCTATGGTGGAGGTCCGCTAGGACGTCCCAGTGTTACGGCACGTAGGGTGCGGTGTAACACACATAGAAAAACATGAGACCCTATGGAGTAAAAGACCCCATAGCCCATAGAACACATTGACATTCAAAGGAATTACACACATTCATGTCCAAGAGTGGGAGGAAAAGAGTCTTACTCTTGGCAGGATGGAAAAAAACAAACTCCAGAAATCCAGCAAAGCTGCTGGGGGACTCACTAGGTTAGGAAATTCAGCCTAAACAGAGAATTCTCCCTAACAAGAAATATGTGGCAAATTGCATTACCTGACATCTTTACAGCAATGGGCACACCCTCAGTATGTTCTGTGGCACATTGCCCCATCCAACAGTACACTTTAGAGAGTTCCACATTGACTATGTGTGCATGATAAACATGGGCAGTAACTATCGTTATCTTATTGTATGTGAATTTTCTCATTGGATTGAGGGGGGCCCTTGCACATATCTAGATGCCAAATCAGCAGCCACATTTTTATTACAGGTCTTTCTTCGCTGGGGTATATGTGATGTCGTAAATTCAAGTAATGGGACACACTTTTTAAACAAATTATTCAAAGAAATGTCATCCCTACTAGGCATAAACATAAGTACCAACCCAAAGCCAATGAGATTGTGGAAAGCCTTAACAGCCTCTTGAAACAAAAGTTGACAAAGTTGTGACAAACATTAGGGAGGCACTGGCTGCATTGTTTTCCTTTGGATTTGTTCAGCTTTAGGAACCAGCCAGATAAGGACCACCACTTGTCCCCACACGAGATAGTGACAGGAAGAAGGTTGCACAAACCACTCACACATGCACACACTGCATCAGGCACACACAGGGAAGGAAGTCATAATGGACAGAGATGAAAGTGAGTGTGCAAAGAATGAAGATCAAGCATGTTGTCAAATAAGACAATTACTGAAATTGGAAGGTGCGCTGTTCTCCAACAACAGATGATTGAAATGATTTGTGATCAGTACAGCAGCGGGTGTACTTGGGTTCTCAGAGGATGTTGTGGCATGTGGCAAGGGGAAATATTCTAACATTTTGAGCACCTATGTGTCAATACTCACCAGGGTTGAACTGAACATGAAGCCCACTAAGTTGGAGTTATTAACACACTTCTCCTTTTGCTTCAGAGGAAATGGCACTGTACCTGTGGGAACAAATGAAAGATGCAATAAGACTTTGTTTATTCTTATCTGGCCAATGCCACATCTGCATTGATGGACGTCTATTGGCTATGCAGAAAATATGCATATCTCCACCTTCCTCCATCCTGGAGAGGAATCTATTTGCTCAACACTTTGCATTCGAACATGACGGTCATAAATGTGCCACCCCCAACTGCAACTAAACAGCCTCCCCATCAGCGTGCTCACTGCTCACTCTGAGTATGCCAACAAAAGAGGTAAGCTATTGGACCCTAGACTCCTCTGATAAACTGAAAGCGACCCAGAGCAATTCCATGTGTTCACAAACACGGAAGCCTTTTTTTACCTCCCTCCTTATGCAGTCATTCATACTGCAGCATATGCAAATTGGATGCAGACTATAAGGTAGGAGATGTTCCAGATAACAAAACAGATAGAGCAGAGTCTTAAAAGCACTGAAGACTATTCATTTCCTGACCCTCCAGGTTGCTATGCTCTGGATTTACTTACTGCAATGGAAGGGGGCGTGTGATACTCACCCCAATGATGCAGCCAATAGATCTTTAACCCATGCTATTGAGGTCCTCCACAACTTGCAGTTTACCATTGAAAAGGAAGCTGCAGTCAGTGCTGAAGAATGGTTCCATTCAATGTTTTCATGTGCCCCGTCTTGGTTGGGAATAGCCGTAAAGGTGCTGGTTCCTATCATGGTATTATTTCTTGTCATCTTTTGCTTGTGTCTAATGATCCTATGATGCTGCTCCAAGATACTGCCTAAGGGTGCAATGGTGAGGACAATGTTGATAACAACAGGTTAAGTTGTTTCCTTCATAAAACATGTGTACACACAGACAGAAAAGTGGAATGGGAAAACAGAAGATAAGATGGTGAGAGTAGAACAATCATGCGGTCTGCCGGGGACAATGTCCTACCCCCCCACCTGATCCAGAAAATGATGTGGAGCATTTGGTAAATTAGGCAGGAGATGGGGCTGTTGCTTTATGATGTGTACTCAGAAGACATTTTGGATGGGAGGAAGTTTACGTCACACCTGCTAAGTGTGACTGCTCAAAGATAAGGATTACAGAAGAAGGGAAGCAGATGGGTTAGTTAATGGAGTATTAAGCAAAATGGGAAATGTTGGAATTGGAATGCAAGTTCAGGGGAAGAGATTTAGACTGCGCAAGACATATTAGCAGCGGCATAGTGTTAGAGGTTTTTGTTGGACGTGGCAGTATGTTTATGTTTTCATTTGTAGGTAGATGTGACACATATTAGAAACACCATATAGCCACACCGAAAGAGCAACAATCTATTCACGTTGCGGTTGCTTTGGTTATAGATAGGGCGATGTAAATTTAACAGGAGTGTGTGATGTTAGGTTTCAAGAAATTAGCAAAATAATGAGCTTACATAAGTAGGCATATGAGATGAAGTCAGGAAAGTGTTGTGGTAAATGCGAGGTCCGGGGGCTCAGGTATCAGGTTATAAGATGTATCTGTGAAAGGATGAAAACCCAGCCTAACTTGGAGTGGTGGCTCTGTTTAGATGATTCAGAGATGAGTCCCCCTTTTGTCCCCCAAAAAGAAGTTATGCTGACAAGGTCACAGTCAGCCACGCTGTGGCAATAACGGTTAATTGGGTCCAGCTGAAGAGCTCAGTGGCACTGGCAAGGAAATATTGGGTCAAGTGGAAGAAGGCCAGGGCTGCGGCTTTGAAGGGTAAATTCATGTGAAAAGGGCATGGGGTTTTGTGATGCCAAGAGGCCTGGTGAAGATTTTGAGAACTACTGCCTTCACCCATAGGGTGGTCATCCTATTTGAACTGCAGGTGCTGCACTCTAGGGATTAATAAATAAGCAAAATTCAAACATAAGAATGGTGCCCCTGATTGCATCATTCATGGGCACTTGGGATCCCAGAGAGATATTGGCCATATCGTGATTTGGCATGGGAGGAGCAGAGGTGATGCCAATACATTTATTTATGAGGTCAGAGAGCTGTATGTGCATGCTTCAGTGTCTGATGAGGAGGTACAATGTATTATCAAAGCAGAGATGGCCTCACTATTCACTCTTTGATCAGGAGTGGACAGAGGGATGCACATCACATGGTGGTCACAAATGTGCATTCCTCAACAAAATATATTATGGCAACAATGTACATGGTAGTCAATCAACTCTTAAGTTTCATAGTGACGATGTAATAGGTTACGTGTTGAGGGGAATGTGTTTTAGATAATGTGGGACTAGTAGGGTAATGAACTATTGGGGATAAATAGAATTATTGATAGGTGTTGGCCAATGGGGTATAATTCTGTAATCATTATTATGCATAGTTTTGTTAATGTGTGGTTTTCAACTATAAAAAAAAAAAATCGACATGTTTGTTTGGTTCTGTTTAACAGCCTAATACTTTTTGCATGTAATAAAACGCTGTTTTCCTCACAAACAGTACATTGATTATAAGGCCTACTTGGGATTGTTTTTATCGTTCCGTTTTTGGATCATTCACCCTGCACCTTGCAAAGAGCATCAGAGATATATTCGGTAACTAGGGGGCAGATGGTCCCTTGCATGCCTGCCTCCCATTGTCTCTGCTGACCAAATTGATGATGAAGATCAGGGATAGGATTCTAAAGTGATTTTAATAGCCCCAGTATAGCCAAGGAGAACCTGGTTTCCTCTCCTGTTGGAGTTAGTACTACAACTCAGGCTTCCCTTGGAGAAAGATATAGCGCCAGTGGTGAGCATGGCCATTGAAAGGGAAAGGTGGCATACACGGAGGATGACTGTCCACTGTCCACTGTGGTTCATATTGCCAGGTGACTGACTACTAGGAAAGCTTATGACAGGCACTGGGGCACCTTCTCATAATGGTGTGAGAGGGCGAACATAGATCCTTTACTCGTCTCAATTCCAACACATTTGCAATTTGTTAAATATGGTTTTGATATTGGACTGTCAGTGTTTTCTCACAGAACTCAATGGGCTGCCATCAGGTTTGTACACGAACATTGGCATCACAGAACAGAAAGGGAAAGGCTGGTGTCCGTGCTATTAAAAAGCTACACTCAGTGCACTCCTCAGGAACCTAGAGGGATGGTTTCTTGGGACTTGCGGTTGCCGCTCTGGGCATTGCAAAGGGCTCCATTTAAGTCCATCTAGTCGGTCATTTTAAAGTTAGTGACTCTGAAGGTTGTCTTTTTAGTGGCAATATCATCTGACAGAAGTCTAAGGGAACTAGGAGAATTGTTAGCATTACCCCATACTTCACAGTTCTTCCTGAAGCCATAGTGTTAAGGTGTGATTTATCCCGACAGTGCTTTCTAAGGTTCATCAGTCTCAAGGGTTGGTGGTGGCTCAGTTCTTTCCACATTCCGCCTCCTCGGAGGAGGAGTCCTGGCATCCTTTGGATGTAAAAGGCTATATCTGGAGAGTAACAAGGGTACGTGACTGTCAGACAGCCTGTTTATTACCTTTGGAGAAGGTTCTCCAGGCAGGAGAGACCCAGTGGCTACAATTAGCAGATGTATTAGAGACGCAATTATGGAAGTGCATAGAGTGTCAAACTGTCCTGTGCCCGGTAGAATACAAGGCAGGTCCACAAGAGGTATGGTGGGTTCATGGGCCGAAGCCAGGGCCATGTCTGTGGTGGACATTTGTCAGGCAGCCACCTGGGTGGACTCAAACACATTTACTAATCAATAGTTCATCAACATCCATGCACAGGTTCTCATGGCTTTTGGTGCAGGAGATTTGGGGGAGGTCACTGAGCAATGATAGGGAATATAGATGGTATGTGTGACTGCAAGAAGTCATGATCTATGTGGTTATTGGAGGGGTTATTTTATGGTAATCTTCATTACTCCTTGTCCTGTTCTTACTCATCACAATACTTATGACCCTTCACAGCCTGCCCTTCAGAAGATATCTAGAGGCATATCAGTTGTTAGTATGTAACTGAAAGTAGCCGGGAGAATTACGGTGTAATATGTAATATGTGCTTAAGGGGATCGGGTGGAAAGATGTGAAAGAAAAAGAAGATGGGCTGAGACAGAAGAACAGAACCAGGAATAATGAAGATTACTGGTAAGTAATCCTCCACAATGCAAACATACTATGTCTGTGCAATATCTACAAATGTGAAATCCGACAACAGGTAGGAAATAAAACATGTATTGCTGATACAACGTCACCTGGTATAATCATTACGTTTTATACTAAAACTACAATTACGCAATGTGTGCAGAATCCAGACCGTTTATCATTCATTGCACGTTGTTAACAGACCCCATAAGAAAGCAAACCTCTGACAAGTATCCGACCAACGTCTCTAATTGTACAAGTTAATAAAATACTGCAAAATGATTTCATAAATGTTTTTTGTTCTCACTCCCTCTTCAAGTCTTCCCACCCCTTTCAATATCCAACCACAAGCTGCACGTAAGGGCTGGCCTTAGCCGCAGCAGCGCCATGGCCGAATTGGCGCCCCCCAATGCGCTCCTGGTTGGTATGGGGGTGCAGGAGACACCAATTATATTTTACCTCTCAGGGAGTTAATCACAGGAATAGGACGCTCATGCTAATGCATGAGCTCCCTACTCCAACGCAACCCTCCTCGTTCCCCCGTCGGAGCGTGGTGGTAATCATGTGAATACGATGTAACACCCTATTGTGGTCGCATTTATTAATAAAAGGGCACCTGCTGCGCCTTCTCCCACTATGCCAGCTCAGGGGAGCCCTTGAAGACTACACAGATCCACAGAGCTGGCATGGCAGGGGGCTAATTGCGCCCTGGGGGTCATGGCACCCAGACCGGTCACCCGGCTCGCCCTACACTAAGGCCGGCCCTGCTGCGAAGCAACCGCGTGGTTACTTTGTGTTCAAAAATACATGCCAAACCGGTATTTTAACCCCTTGCCCCTTTACATCAATAGAATCATCCTCCTTACCGGTATGCACATGTATACAGTTGCTGCTCAATGTGGCATAGTGAACAGTGAAGAACTAGATATACCATTCCTAGCCTCACAAAGAGTGTTTTCTGTGTTAATGGCAGTTCTGTAGTTGTGTCTAATGATTCAATGATATGATAAGATATGATATGGCATTTATAACGTGCCTATACACAAGTGTTTCAAGGTGCGACGAGGCAAGGGGGGGCAAAAAGGGGACAGACAACGATCCTACTAGGCTAGGTGTCATTCAGATTGCGCAAGTGCATGGGAAGGGGGAAAGGAAAAGTGCGAGGGGGAAGGGAGAGGGAAAAGTGCAGTACATTGGAAAGTGGAATAAACAGATAAATAACGGCCAGCTGGTGGCAAGTGTAAGGAAGTGCAGACGTAAGTGCTGGTAGGGGGACTGAAGGGGTACAGAAAACAGTCGCCAGGTGCAGGGATGGCAGGGGGTCAGTCCAGGTGGGAAATTGACGTGGCCTTGGCCAGAGATCAGAAAGGGTGTCCAGGTAACCAGTGCAGTTTCAGTAGGGAGTTCAGCAAGGGAGAGGGGGAGAGAAAGCAGAAGCAAAGAAGGTTTTGAGGTGCTCCGGAACCAAGGTGGTTCTCCTCTAGTTTCAGGGAGGCAGGAAGGCTGTTCCAGAGAGAGGCCCCTGCTGAAGAGAGTGATCTGCCACCAACTTGTTGCTTGGAGAAACAACTGATCCTGAGGGAGTTGGAGTTGGATGAGCGAAGAGCTCGAGAAGGAAGATATGTAGGAAGAGAGAGTTGAATTTATTGCGGTCCCAGACCCCAGAAAGCCTTGTGTACAATGCAGAAGGTTTTGAACTTAATCCTCGCAGCCACTGAGAGCCAGTGCAGAGATTTCAGTCCTGGAGAGATACGGTCCCTGGCCTTGAGGCCAAGGACAAGTGTCGCAGTCCTGTTCTGGATAAGTTGCAGAGGGCGGAGAGTAGAGGCAGGCAGATTTAGATAGAGGCTGTTACAGTAGTCCAGCTTAGACCGGACCAGAGCTCTGGAGACAGTGAGCTTCTGGGGGAAGGAGAGGAAAGGAAGAATACCTCTGAGGAGGTGTAGCTGGTAGTGTGACTTCTTAGAGACATCAGAGATGTGAGGGGAGAAGGAGAGAGCGCCTACGTGGTCTCCGATTGGGACAAAGAAACGGTAAACCATCCGGGCATGCGTGTTAATCACATTGTCCCTGAACTGGGCCATACACCCCTCCTGCACCACTGCCATATCACAGAAGGACGTCACTTAGAATAGAGCAAAAGGTAGCTGAACCTCTATCACTGAGTTGATTAATTTAAAATAAACTGAGATATAAGGAAAATGAAAGCTCCTGCTGTAGGCTTACAAAGGAGTTATGATGCATGTCACATCAAGGACCTTGACAGCTTTGACTGTCTCTTGTTGCCTGCTTCTGTAATGATATTCAGGGAGACCACACTCAACAGAGGGAGTCCCCCACACTTAAGAAAGACCACAATATACCCTTGGTTTAAAATTCAAATGCACCCCACTAGGGGGCATATAGAGCCCCCTAGATCCCCCCACCCCATGTGCCAACAATGAGCCAAGAACCAGACATGGGTACAGGCAGAATATATTTTTATTTATAGTTTATGTTCAATTAGTTTTTTTTTAATGCTACACATGCCACCTTCTTTCTGGCACAAAACAAAGCTTCACACACATTCCGAGTATGGAGGTAGTCATGGCGCTATTTGCGCCATGACTTCCTCCCATACCGGTATCGACTCCGACTTGGTTCAATGGGGACTTACCGGTGTAGTCCAACCTTTGCGGGACTGGTAAGTCCCATTGAAAAATCCATTCCCCATTCCCATTTGAGCCCCCATAGGGCTTAAGGGGAATGGGGAAGTAGCTAACAACGGTACCGCAATTTGCGATACTGTTATTAGCTCTGAAGTCCCTTAACGGGTCCCGTCTATAACGTCTGGTCAGACCAGGTGTTAAAGGAGGGACCCACTAAGGGACCTCGGAATAGGGCGCAAAAGGTTTACCGGCACCAGTGTCCTTACCGGTGCCGGTAATCCCTTTGCGCACAACTTGGAATGAGGCCCACAGACTTTCTTTTTCGTAATAAACAGGCAAATATGGCTTAAGAAGTTTTAGATTGCAAACAAGCACATGTTTGATTTTAATATAAATTACACATTATACAATGGCATGCTGGTGATATGAGATTTCACTTTTGCAAAGCACTTCTCTACCCAGCACCAAAAATCCAAGCCTTAGTGGTATGCAGCACCCCTCTGTTTAAAGGCCAGGTCTAGGGAGTGGGGAGTGGGGATTTCATTTGTGGTCAAGGGCACCCCTTTGTTTAAAGACAAGGTTTGGTAATGGAACAGATACCTTTATGTTTTAGAACGGTATCAGTTGGGCATTTTGTTTTAAGGGCAAGGACCTTTTTGTTTTCAAGGCAAGGTTTGGGAATGGTGACAATTAGAAATTTCATGTTTGTGACCAGGACACCCCAATTACTTTATGGGACTATAGCATTATTCACGCTTGGAGAGAGGGTGGATGTTTCAAACTCTTTCAAGCTCTCCCCTGTGTCAATCTAATTATGAGATGTTTAAATTAATATACAAATATGCTAAGGGTCTACACAATTTTCCCCCACCCACTAATAAAAGGAAATAGGTTAATTAAATAGATCCCCATGATTAAAATGTGCTGGACCATCTAATTACTTTTGGAAATCTCTAGGCTCGGCAGTCATGGAGACTTATGGGCTCCAGGTAAGTATCACAGCCGCTGTGTTCTGGTCTCCCCAGCAATTGGAATCTCTAGACCTCTTCCAATATTTCTACCCAGATTATATTTTAGCAGATCTCCTTTGGTGATTTTTAGACAGCAGTCTGTCTCCCATAGTGCAAGATCTTTTTACTCTCCAAGCACCTCCCATGGAAAATTTAAATTCAAACAAAAGAAAACCATTCCTGACCACTGAAAGCTGTACAACGATTGCACGTGCACTAATACTATTCAAACTGGATTACTGCAATGCACTTTACTTGGGTGCCTGCAAACATAACACCCATAAACTTCAGACACTCGAAAACAATGCCTTAAAATGAGCCCTAGGCATACCAAAATCACAGCAGATTTCTGACGAGAGACGTTCCATTAACAGGCTCGCCATAAAGGACAGCATTAAGCTCATATCACTCAACATCACCCACATATGCCTTAATAATAAGGCCCCCATTTACCTGAATGACAGGTTCACCAAACACACATCAGAACAACCCATCAGAAAAGCGCAATCCAATATCATCAGAGTACCTAACTTCAAACTAAAAAAATACTGGAGGTTCTAGCTTTCCAGTCATGGCGGCACAGCTCTGGCATTCCATCCCTGATACCCTAAGAGCCTTACCCTCCTTTCATTCCTTTAAGCTGAATGTTAAGCGTTGGCTGCACTCTTGTGACTGGAGATTGTATCTGACTTAAGAACCCAATATATTTCAGAGCACCATCACATGACTCTGTACTATGCACTCTATATTTCTGTAACATTGTATATATGCTATAACACTATAATACTGTATATATATTCCGCAACAAGGCAAATAAGATGCTCATGTCTTTGTAAATATTCTTGTTGTCCCACCACCTGTAACCATGAAACTTGTAAAGTGCCAAGATGCCTGAGGGCCCAGCGCGACTCTATAAATAAATAAACAATGCAGTACAACATTAGGAGGTAATAATTTATGATCTCACAACCAGGTTTGGACATTTACATTTCTCTCCACCACCCAAATCCAACCTCTTGCTGCCCTGATATGCCCTTGTAGTTCTAGAGTGGAATTGATCCCAAGGATGAATCAACCCACCAGTTGTCATTTAGACTTTTCAAATGTCTCACCCAAAAAGTACAACGAGGTGAAATTTTGTAATTTACCAATAAATGCCATGATATATAGATATTAATGTTCCCCTCCGCATGACTTATCAGTAAAGGTTATTTTTATTTTGCACACCATAGCACAGGCACAATGTTTTTCTGCCCTTTTCACAAAAAGTATAATAGTTTTGAATATGAAATTTAAAACCCAGATACCTATTTTAACAAGCCATCAGCTTGCCAATTTTTAGATTCAGAAGATTTTCGGGAAATCTGAAAACACATTTTAGGTGGTAAATGAAATTCCCGAAATCGCACATGAATGATAATTATATCAATACCACTGCCTTGAAATCAGCTTTGAAATGACACTGGAATGAACTTGGTGCGATTTATTGTTGCTGAGAAAGTCACCAATTATGATAGTCTGTTTAAACTAATGGGAAATCTTCAACATGCATGCACATCTTAACTCCCATTTCTCCATTTCAGTTGAATTTATGTTGAAATGCTCCCCCAAGCTCTGCGGCCTCACTGTTGGTTCTGCCTGCAATAAACCCATCAACATTTCTTGTCGTGAGCTGAGAAGATTCTTATCATGCACCAGATGGTCTCTGACAACAGTAGGCCTTGCTGGCACCTCCCATTATGTCCTGC
This sequence comes from Ambystoma mexicanum, assembly GCF_040938575.1. Taxonomy (NCBI): domain Eukaryota; kingdom Metazoa; phylum Chordata; class Amphibia; order Caudata; family Ambystomatidae; genus Ambystoma; species Ambystoma mexicanum. Next base: position 1,509,687,017 of record NC_090937.1, on the reverse strand, counting down.
AATCTTAAATTGAACACAATTTTGATCTAATTCTCTGTATTTCCTAGTCGACACAAAAGCAGGGCCTGTTGTTAATCTGGCCCAGTCGTAAATACTTGGTGTACATCAGCTTCACAGATATGCCCCTTCCAGATAAGGAGCCAGGCAGTTGCACCTGAAAGAAATACATTTTTTAAATGAGTTCCTTGTTTTTGCAATGCAACATTATACTTATTTAAACAGTCAGTATCTTTCTGTTATGGTGAAATGCATTTTTGAATCAGGGTATTTGTTTTGTGTTGCACGTCCAGTATGTTTCTTTCTGTGGCAAAACTGAACGTGGAGGGCTGCTGTTAGTTTGGTCACTCACAAAGGCGTTCCTTTTATTTATAATGTCCGTTATGAAACATGCTGCTGTTTGTCTCTCTGCCAATACAGCAATGTTCCATTTTCATGTTATAATGTTCCTTTTGTCAACTGCTTTTCATTCACCAGTGGGCCTTTCAGTTAAATGTGTTTGGGCTGTGATTAAACCCACACTGTGCAGCTGTTTACGGAGTATAAAACTTCAGACAGCAGAGAGTAACTATCCAAAAACAGGGAAACATGGAAAGCACATCTGTTCAATTTCTGAGAGAATTTGAACATGCGTATAAATAAATAACAATGAAAATGAATGCTCATTTTGTGATACTTTTTCATAGAAAGAAGTAGATTTCTTGCTGGATATACATCATTGGCACCATTTTTCTCATGATCAATGGCATCTTTTTTAGTACAATATTTTTAGATCACAATAGTGCATGTTGGGGCTTGTATTTGTGAAATACCAAACTACAAGTCCCAGCATGAAAATGAAACTTTCTTATAATAAAGACAGACTGGTAATCTTGGTACAAGTGCACAGTGACAACTATGGATGCATTGAATGTTATACAGCTTCAATCAGGTTTTTGCACTGTGACCAAATGTTAATGCACTGAAGTAAAGATCAGACGGGTTGTTTGAGCGACAATTCATTTGCGTGTTCTCTAAAGAAATGGTACTGATTCAACCGAAGTCCAATGGAACACAGCACCTGTCAAAAATGGTCATAGGAATGAAACATATTATAGATCTGTTGTTATGCTCTGCAACCTTCAGCTCAACAGATGGTCTGAACTACGCTAGCTATGATCAATCACCAGGAAGTATAGTGGCTAGGGATGATGGGAGATGTAATCCAAAACATTTAGAGAGCAGAAGGTTGCAGTCCCTTTTACCATAGACAGGAGTGCCTGACATATGTGAATACAGATACACGGCTAGCATGGTGTGTGGGATATTGGGACGTGTACCCCCCCATTCAGTGCACAAAGGCTGTGCAAGTTACTCAATGGATCTTTGCACCACAAAGAAAATAAACATAAAAACGTTCCCGAATGCTGCTGCAGGATTTCAGAGGGGAGAACAGGATCAAGAGTAGGCCTTAGAATTACATATGTAGAGACAGCGCTCAGATTCCTTGACAATAATGTTATCACCCCATGTTTCTTTTCTTGGTTCCATTTGAGTAAAGAAAACATGCAGATTAAACTGAACTCCTTTCTCAACTATTGTTTTTTGTACATGTTCTTCTTTTTCCTTTCATCCCTTATCCTTCATCCGTAGTACAAAACTGATCATGGTGCCCTCAATTCAGCTGTTTAATCCCTGCTTGTTGAATTCTTAACTTCTGTATGGCATTGGGGTGCAGGAGTGAAAAGAGACTCAACAATTATCTTCCATTCTCTGCATGGCTTCTCCAGTAGATGGGACAACATGCCCTGTGTACTGCCTTAGTGAGATCCTCACCCTACGTTTTTAGCATGGCAGTTGAAAGGGCCGGCAAGGCACACTTTTGGCTGGCAGATTGTTCTCCAGCATGTCTGCAGGGTACCGATGACCGGAATGTGCACACAGATCAAGAGTGGAAACCAACAGGAGGGGCAGCTCTGGAGTGAACAGGCTCAGCTCACCTTTTTCCTGCTGCCAGAACTACACAAGTGTGCCTGTGCTCTAGCTTTTTAAGTGAGTATTTTGGTGTTATCGCCAATTGAGTGTCAGTTCTCCACAGTTACTGGAAAATGGGCTTTCATAGAAAACACAGAGAAAAGAGGAGGCATATGGAAACAATTTCTATTCACTGTTACCCAGCCTAAATAAAATAGACTCAGAACTCCTTCTCTTGTTAGGCTGAGGGACATCTTCAGAGAAACTTTGATAGAACAAATACATTGTGTGCAGCATTTGCCTAAGAGAGAAGGCACTCCTGCCACAGACTCCCACACTGACTCTGCCCTTACCAATTTTCACCTCTCTATCACAAACACCCTGCACATCCTTGCCCCTGGGCAATACAGACTCTCCATCCACCCAAAGAAGGGGTCCCATATCCAAGTCTGTATCTCTGGGGCTACTAGCAACATGTGCAAACTGTATAAAAGCTGCAAGGAACTCTCCAATCCTCCTGCAGTCTCCACTTCTCCCCTGCCATCCCTGACCCTCTGTACTTCACTGGCCTCCCACTTTTTAACCAAAACTCAGGACATCCTTTCCTCAACTGCCTCTTCTCCACTTCCTCCTCCCTCCACAGCTCTCAGGCCTCCTTTGCCCCCCCTCTCCTATTCCCTCCTACTCTCCTCTTTCTCACCCATAGCCCCAAATGAGGTCTTTTGACAAGTCCTATCTATGAAAGTTTCCTCTAAACAGGAGCTCCCTTGATCCTCCAGAACTATCAAGGACAACATTTCCTCCCTTGCGCCAGCCTTGGCTGATTTACGTAATCACTCCTGTGCCACTGGCTCCTTCCCGCTAGCCCTGAAGCACTCCTTTGTGCATCCTCTCCTCAAAAAGTCCACTGGAAACCCCTCCTGTGTTGCTAACTACTGCCATATGTCTAGTACCCACTTCCTGGGCAAACCTCAGGAGAAGCTGGTTATCTCTCAAATGATCCAACACACTGAATCTGTTGGTTGACTCCATGACCATCAGTCTGGTTTCAGAGCACACAGAGGCACAGAAACTGCTCTACTGAACACCCCTGAATGCTCCATCCATTCGTATCCTTCTGGATGGTTCCTCTGCCTTCAACACAGTCAATCATGCCACCCTGACAAATCGGCTCTGTGACACCCTTGGCACCCTTGACACCATTGGCATCACAGGCCTAGCACTTGACTGGTTGACCTCATTCCTCTCTGACTGACCTTCCAAGGTTAAACTGGGCCCTTTTTTCTCCCCTATCACACTCTTCACCTGTAGCATCCCCCAAGGCTCTATCCTCTTGCAGTGGCTCTTCACCATCTACCTAGCCCCACTGGCCTACCTGATCTCCTCATTCTCCCCACACGTTCAGGGACCTGGACTCTGTGGGAGTGCCTGGTTATCCCCGTTGTGTAACCCACACCCCTCACCACTGTAAGCTTGTGCTGTGTTGTACTTTTACTCACCACCAGACTTGGGAGGAAGCAATGGGGATGTTGTCGGATATACCCTCGGGTGGTAGTGTGGAGCTGTGTTGGGAGTAGCCAGAGTTGTTTGGCTACAAACCAAAACACAGGCGTTACAATATACTCCTGCCTGTCCTTTTCCCGAGGGATACACCCTCTCCCTGGGACGGCCGGACTCACCTGAACTGGGGAAGTAGATGTTGGAGTCTGTTGTATCTTTCATGATGCCTATCCCCGGAGCACCAGGCCAGGCCCAGCACCCCCGGAAGCAGGCATCATGCCCTCGGGTAAAAGCCCAGCGGCCCCTTATAGGGGCTCTTTGGACTCAGTCCTGGCGCCTTTGGCACCAGGCTCATGTTGGACATCAGTCCTGGCGCCATAGGCGCCAGGCTCATAAAGGGAGGTGTTTTGTGCACTTACCTGATGCAGACCATGCTGCACGCTTCAGGCCTCCCTGAGACCTGAAAGGGACTATTTTTTCATAGGGACTATTTTTTCACTTGGGCGTGGGCAGGGAAGGATACATACCTAGTTGGGGAAGGATACATACCTGGGACTTCTTTGGCGGCTATTTAAGCCACGCCCAGACAGCAGCTCATGCTTCGCGTTGTTCTGCTTCCTGCAGCTTAACGCTCACCGTGTCTGCTCCTGCTCCTGGACTCCAGCCACGCCCGCCTCGAACCTGGAAGACCTGCAAGGAAGGAAGAGAAGAGAAAGGTGAAAACCAAGGACTATTTCAAACTTCTTACCTGCATCCGGAATCTTCTCGCCAGCATCCCTGAAGAAAGACTTCCATTTAAAAGCATCGAGTTGCTCGCTGCAGCGCCACGCTTCACTCACCTGTCCTCGAGACATCTACCGGCTCCATCGCGGCTGTCAGCATCGGACGCCACATCTCTGCACCTAGGGGAGAGAGGAAGAAACAAAAGGTGAGCAGAAGGAACACAGAAGGAAAGTCTGATTAACAGCCATAATACTTACCGGCTTTTCTTCCACATTTCTGGTCGGCGCCGCCCCGTTGGCAGGTACCGTACCCCGGCCCCTATGGGGAAAGGACAAGAGACATTTCTGGGGAATGATAAGGACATTTAGAGGGATCGCCCTCATCACTACTCACCTCGGCAGTTTAACCCCTCGACGCATCGCCTTCATTCTGCACCTGAAATAAAGGACAGATCACAGGTTAGAAAGACAACATAAAGGGGGCCTCACTTGAACTTTGAACTTTCATACTTACGGCGCATCGCTCAGGAAAGTCAAGTGGATTTTGCCAGCGCCATTCTGAAAACCAGTGAAGTAACTGGACGAACGCGTGCCCCTACACCAGAAGCAGGATGGATAGTTCATCCTTCCAAACCATAAGGTGAGCTTAAACCGGGGTTTGGAGGAAGTTAGAGAGGAACGAAGGGGGAAAGGGGGGAGCTAGCACACTATTCTGCAGATTGTTAATCCCCTTTCTCATCTGCAGAAGGATATTCCTACGGGTCAGGCAAGCACAATTTGGAGGTCCTGTCCAATCGGTGTTCCGGGTCCTGCGCATCACGCTAGAAGAGGCCACAGCAATCCAGACTAGACCAGCGCCCCCGTGGGAACCAGGTGAGCATTACAGTATCTTGGTGCACCTGTAACCAGTTACTTCACTGGTTTTGTGCTTTTCCAGGCTAGTTGTGACTTGCAAGATGCTGTGGTTGGTTCCTTCTCCTCTTCTCTTATAGTCGTTCAGCTTAGTTGGATGTGTTTGTTGGCCAACCAGACCCTGTCTCCGATCTAGTAAGTAGGAGCCCCCTCCTCTCTTTTTGTCTGCAAATCTTTTTTAGGTTTCCTTAGCATTATGTAAATGTGTTGCAGCTTGGGTTAGAGACTGATGGATGGTACTGTGCAGTGTAGTGATTGTTGTGAATCCTTCTTCTGTAGCTGTTCCAACGCATTGGGCACCCTATCTGTAGCACCTAGTACCTTGCCCTCTGGCATGATGGCTATGGGTTCCAGAGGTGGACAAGCATGATCTCCTTCTTTGCTGCACCCTATTTTGACAGTGCATCCGCTTTTCTGTTCCGCACATCGTAGCTGTCATGAAAATTGTAATTTGGCTGTTCAGAGGTGCTGTAGGTTTCGGTGGTCAGTGATTACGGTGATGGTATGCCTCGCACCCAAAAAGGTGATGTCTCCACTCCTTACAGGTGGCTTTTATAGGCAATAACTCCTTGTCCGTAATTGCAGATTTGTTCTGTGCAAGTGAATTTCCTTGACCAATCAGGGTTACGTTGGGACAGTACTGTGCTATAGCCACATTGAAGGTAGCAGTCTCTACCACTTATGGGAGTTCTGCTTTTGGATGTTGCAAGAGAGATGTTCTAGTGAAACACTGATTCAGGTCAAGGAATGCCTGCTCCACATCTGATGTCCATGCAAACGCCTTTTCGGAGTAGCGAGGTAATCGGATGTACCAAGTTTCAGAAATCCGGTATGAACCACCGATAAAAGTTAGCAAATCCCATGAAGCTCTGCACAGTTTTAACAGATGCTGGTGACAGCCATTGGTGGATTGCCTCGACCTTGCGGTTGTCCATACGAACCCCCAGAGGTGTCAAGATGATTCCCAGAAATTCCACCTCTGAGGCGTAAGAACATTTTTCCAGCTTTGCATGCAGATGGTTCTGGCATAGCTTTTCCAGCATGGTTTGCACGTGGCGGACATGCTCTGTTGGTGTTGCAGAGTAGATTAGAATATTGTCTATGTAGACTATTGCAAAAACTTCCAGGAGTTCTAGTAACAAGTCATTCATAAATAATTGAAATGCTGCTGGAGCATTGTATAAGCCAAAGGGCATTACTTGGTACTCGTAGAGCCCAAATTTAGTTTGGAAAGCAGCTTCCGTTCATCTCTGTGCTTCACTCGCACCAAATGGTACGCTCCCCTGAGGTCTAGTTAGGTATATATGTTTGCATTCCTCACTTTATCTAAAGGCATCAGCTCAAAGGGGCGCAGGTATCTGCTCTTTACAGTGATTTGGTTAAAAGCTCTAAAGTCGATAATGGTGCATAGGTCTCCTTAAGAGTGTGGATGCTGCTGGGACTTGGAAGGGCATACGTAGCCCTTAGCTAGTTACTGGTCAAGGTAGGTACAGAGATTTTCCAGTTCTGTTAAGGCATAGATGCGAATACATGGCATCTGGGAGTCGGTAATCAAGTCTATCCGGCAGTCGTAGGGTCTGTGTGTGTTAGGGTGTTTGGTTGTTCCTTATGAAAAACACTCAGGTGGCAGGCTCCCTATGGCCCCCAACACCAGGCTAGGACCTGCAGACATTTTGGGTGGACCCTTATCCTTGGGAGGGACCTTGTAGTAGCATGTATCGCTACAGGCCCTGGAAAAGGTTATGGGTCTTGATCGCCAATCAATGCTACGGTTATGGGACTAACCGGGGTATCCCTAGGATCAGCTGAAAATGCAGAGCACTGAGTAGATTAAAAGCAATGTTTCCCGATGTCCATCCTGACAGAGTAGCACCACCTCCTCTGTGCACTGGGTTACGGGCCTTGAAGCTAATTGTGTTCCATCCACGACAATCTGTTGTAGGTTTTTGTTGTAGTGGGACTCCAATCCGGTTGGCCATTGTGTAGTCGGTGTAGTTGCCCACAGCTGCACAATCCACATATGCTTCTAGCACATGCATTATTTGGGATTGGTGACGGCAAATCAGTACAACGGGGATAGCGAGATGCGAGGCTGAAAAAACCTTTGCTTTGCTCGACAAGTGGGCCTCTATTCTTGCTGGGCCAAGCAGTTTTCCGAAGCCATTCACTGGAGGTTGTGTCCACTTTAATGTGAGGGAAGGTGCTCAAATGCAGTCTCCTGTCACACGGGACGGATGGAAATAGGAAATGGGCAAGATACTTTGAGACTGAAGATAAGAATGTGCTCACACTCCTTTCTATTCTCAGGTGCAGTGATACTCTGCAAAGCCAAGTTCAAAGACAATTGGAATGGCAGACGGCATGAGTGATGATTGATGGTGGGCTTATTGGGTAGGGAGGCATGGTCAAGTCCACCCAAAAGCACCTGGATTACCAGCTTGCATGCTGCTAGCGAGTCGAATGTTCCAGAAGGATACAGACATGTCAACCAATTACAGAGGGTCATGTATTGAAGAGCCCTATAGTTTGAGAGCAAATGATGTGTTTTGTATCTAACAAATATTGAGGATGACTCGCACAAGGGGTGGGCATAAAGTTGACCACCTGACAATAGAGACCCAATCACAATCCTATCCAATGTAGAAAGTATACTTAGATGTTCCCCGTAAACCTCTCATAATCCCAAGTAAGTTTTCTTAGTTTGCCACATAGTGTGACATCACTTATGACAAGTTTTTGCTATAAAAATATGTTTTTCATGTGATGTATGCTGTGAGACGTTGGTTGATATCTGTTGTATTCCCTGTTTTAGACAATTGAAAATACAACAGTTATTGTTTGCCAACTTCCTGAGTCTGCCTGGTTATTGATGTGAGAGCTATTCTGCACCCCAGTCCATGCAATGGCTTGCTTCCTTATTTAAAAAGGACATAACGGTTCCTGTGGTAGCATGTCGGATGGTTCAGACCCATCGATTAAGTAAAATTCCAGAGATTCGGCTGATTGAGCACCCTTTGCCATCTAGATTGAAGATCGCAGGGTTTCCTTTGGAGAGCGGCCGATATAGAATTCTTGCAAGAAAATTTATATAGGTGGGACAGGCCCCTCTTTGACGAAATCCTTCCTGGTTTCCACAGGCGCTTCATGGATGGAAGGCGAAAGTGGTCGATTGGAGAGGGGAGCTGATATTGAAGGCTTCAAGCAGAACGAGCGAATGGTGAGTAGACTGAGGGAAATGGAAAATTGTGGGGATGGAATTGTGGTAGTTTAGCGAAGCAACAGGGAAGTGAGTAGAGTAACAGGGGTGATTATAAAAGAATAAACAAAGAGCGTTTTAAGAGATAAAGCCCGGGATTCCTAACTCGAGGAATTTTAGAAAAACTCATCTCACACCCCATTGGAGGTAAAAATAGGCTGCACATAAAGAGGTCTACGTTAGGAGACGAGTCAAACTCCAGTCGCAGTATTTTTTGGGACAAGACGGAGAAAAGGAGTACCATGGTTTAAATGTAAGAGTTAACCAAGTCTGTCTGTTTGTTTATGTGTTTGCTTTAAAAAGGGTGTCGAAAAACAACAAGAATATGTTTTGTCAAGTTGAAGTAGCGATAAACAGTTATTGCCTTTTTTAGGTCATTGTCGGCGCCGACCAAGAAGTAGGTTGAGGGTATTAGAAAACAGAGGTTTTGACCAGCGAGTGTTGCAGCACACTCATATCTGTTGTTTTCATAAACGTATCTGTGTAAACAACAGTAAGTATTGGCAGTCAATTGAGACTCGTCACAATGGGATATATTACTCCACTGATGCACCTGTGTAAAACAATGCCAAAACACATGCCTAAGCTCAAACAGTATAGTGCGGAGTGGGTAAAGGGCACAGTAGATAAAATGTTCATGCCATGGCCACAAGGGGGATCGCTGTTGAAGGCATTATTGCAACACACATGACCACATAGTTGCGTGTTGCGTACACGGAGAAACATTTGGAAAAGAGGTTAGCTATTTCAGAGCTCTGGAAAATGTACCAAGAGGAGATAGAAGATCCACCACCTGAGGAATGGATGCTTACTCAGTGTAGGGAGGAAGGTGTTGAGCCTTCTGCTCCCCTTACCTCACCTGAAGTGAATGGTGATAGTACAGAAGACGTAGAATTGTATTCCTTTGTCTCTAGCCAGATCAATCTGCAAAGTGTTCTCAATTGAACCCCTCCTTACAATAAGCCATTTCACTTTTCTGAACAAAATAAAATCAAAATTTCTAAAATTCTAAAATGTGTCAATCTTTACACAGTACAAAGATTAAAATCATAAAATATCGAATTTGTCACTACAATATCAAAAGTAACCGAGAAACAAGAAACCAAATACCTACAAACCTACAGACTCTGTGTCTCTCCTCACATCCCGTCTCTCACCTACCTGCACTCTAATGAAATAGGTTTGGCTTATAGGTGCTGCTACAGTGCTAAAAACAAGAATCACCCGTATGTGTCTCTTTCCCCCAACACACAGTACAAAAAGGCATACACATTCATGATTTTCACTATTTATTGAATGTGCTTCCTCATCTATATAAAGAGGAGCTGAAAACAGTAATATACCATTTTGTTTGTTTGTTTGTTTGTTTGTTTATTTATTTATATTGCGCACCAGACCCTTAGGTTACCGGGCGCAGCAACAAGTATATGCGAAGCTTACAATGTTACAATGTTATATAAATGAATTTACAATATTACACCATATTGCACAAATTACAAGAATGTACAGATAAAGATTTGCCGTATTTACATGAATGTACAGTTAGCAACATACAGGATTTGCGGTAATAAGCATAAAGGTTGATGTCACGTCAGGGTGCATTAGGTCGGACTACACTTGTGAGTGTTCGGGTGTTAAGTCGTTGTTGGCGATAATGTGTTTGATAAGGTTCCTTCTGAAATGGGGGAAGGGTTGGTCAGCTCTTAGGTTAGGTGGCAGGGCGTTCCACAGGTTAGCAGCTTTCACAGGGAAGCAGGCGCCACCAATTTTGGCGAGTCTGAATCTAGGTACTGCCAAACAATTGGAATTGGCGATTCTCATGGGTCTATTAGAAGTTTTTCTTTTTATTTTGTCCATTAAGTAGCTGGGAGCTGCATTATTTAAGGCCTTATGGGTTAATGAGATCATTTTTAGCTGGATTTTATTCTCCGTAGAGAGCCATTTATGTTGCCGCCTAGTCGAGGAGATATGCTCCCTCTTTTTTATTCCTAATGCAGCTCTGAGAGCATTATTTTGTAGAATTTGAAGTCTTAGGGTAGTGGCTTTATTGGCGCTACTGTATAGGGCATTACAGTAGTCTAGTCGGGAAAGAATTAAGGCTCTAGCCAGGATTAAGCAGCTGGTATTGGACAGGAAGGGCTTGCCTGCTCTGATCAATTTACAAGTGTAGGCAGTAGTGGAGGCTAGGGAGTTTACCTGTTTAGTGAAGGACAGGGTAGAGTCGAGATAGAAACCAAGTGTTTTTACTTCCCTCGAGACTTTAATGGCATTTCCGTCTATGCTGAAGGCTGAGTAATCCGGGCCCAATTTGTTAATATTAGCTTGTGTGCCCAGAATGATCAACTCTGTCTTATCATCATTCAGGCAAAGACCGTGAGTGGCCATCCATGCCTGAATGATGAGATACACTCTATTCACCAACTCCCCATCCCTGCTGTGATCCCCAGAAAGTGGGAAGAGAATCTGTGTATCATCTGCATAGTTAGTGTAGGTGATACCGAGATTGTCCAGATCGTCGAACAGAGGTTTGGTGAATATATTGTAGAGGGTCGGAGAGACGCAGGATCCCTGAGGGACTCCACAAGTAATAGGTATAGGGTCAGCTGCTGCCGAAGGGGAAAAGACTCTCATAGTTCTCTCACTTAGAAAGGAGAACTAACTAGTAAATACAAGAAGATGATGTAGAAACTGTTGCTTATGGTTGAGGTGGTTATAATAGTAGTATTTGTTTTGTAAAATATGGTATTGCTTAGAATGTTCATGTGTTTATCTAAATTAACATATTTGATAAAATATTTAATAAAACGTTCTAGGGCATTTAAAAATCTTACATTTGTAAACGTTCTGATGGTGCACTATAGAGCAAAGGTGGTCCCGTGTTCCTTGGTAATTCCCTGACACTTGTCCACCTGGCCTCCCCTTAGCACTCGCCTAGCCCCTATGGTGCTTTTCAACCCCCCCCTTTTCGCTCTCTCCTGTTTGCCCTTCTCTTCCCACCCTAGCACTTTGCATTCGTGCAGACCGGCACACCCCATCCCTCTCTCGCACTTCATGTTACTGCACTTGCATGATCCTAATGTCAAAAGGCCTAGAAGGAGCGCTATTGTTATCTTTCTCTCTTGTCCCCCCCCACGTTTTGCCTTGAAACACCATTTGTTGTATAAGCGCTTTACAAATATCAAATAAATAAATAAAAATAAAATAACATGAGCTCCATGTGAGATATACCATGCTTCTCTTGTGTTGACTGTGGAAACTGGGGCATTTATGGATGTCTGATCAACTGCCAGTAGAAGAGATAGAAACTATTACCAGGGGTTACATGGAGAAAAGAGTAGCAGGTGGCTGGCAGTGATGGATTAATATTCTTATGGTCTTCCATTGAATCCGGTGCAGTAGTGCAAACTCTGCCATTGTCCTGCAAAAGAGCTGCAGGCAAGTGCATCTTCAGATGCTGCTGCCAAGGTGTGTGCCCCCATCCACTGATGTCTGTCAATTGTGTATGACTCTCACTTAGTGCCTTGCCGCCATACCTGGCTGGAAAATCCTTTGCCCGCAGCAAGTAATATCTGGTCCTGAGTGATCCCTAGGTAGTCCCTGAAGAACAAGGTCTTGAGTACCTACCTGGAATGTTGGAATGTTGGGGGGGGGGTCCTGTTTGCAAATGTATTTAATCTGGTTATAGAAACTGGGATTTCAAGTAAGGAACTTATTTATCTGTGAACAGAACAGCAGAGTGCGTGTATTATATTTCTAAATTAGCAGGTTCACAGTAGCATTATAAGTAGAACTGGGAGAAGGATGAGAATGTTGCCTATGTCCATTGTCCCATAACTTTCCCTTGTACCCTATGTTAGAGAGAAATGTTCATCCAAATGGGAGGCACATTTGACTTTTTAATCCACCAGGCGAAATATGTGTCTCACAGAGATTTAAGACATAGGACCACCCACATCAATCAATAACATTCAAATCCCTTAAGGACATAAATATACCAATATCAATAATGAATATTGCAAACACAAAAACATAAATAACAAGCAGAACACTTAAATTAGGAGATCCCACAGGAGAGAACCTTGACCCAACAACAGACCTTGTTGACTCTACCTTTTGGAGAGAACATGTTGGGGGTTCTACCTCCCAGACACACAGAAGTGGGAGACCTGCAATTTAAGGCTAGGGTACGTTTAGTAGAAATGAAACCTAATGTTTCATGCCTGGGTACCAGTCTGATGTGAATGAAGCAGTCAGAACAAGCATGAGGTTGGTGAAAGTCCGCACTCTAGAGCGACTGCATTAGACAAATGAGGGAGAAAGGAAGGAACAATTTGGAAAATAGGACTAGCATGTCTAGTATATCGCTGCTTGAAGACCTTTTAGAATATTGCTTCTGTAGGATGGACACAAAAGAAAAATAGATAGAGCATACATTGCAGGTACAGCCTGTAGGAGGCCAAGGGATATTCTGGTAAAGATACACAAATTTCCATCAAGCAAAAGTCATGGATCCAGCATAGTGCCTTGATAATAAGAAATATCTGCCTTCCACACATGTCCCATTCTGCTGTTTGCTCTGCAGGGACACATTGATATCATTGAAGGAACTTTAAGGACTTTTGTGTGATGCTAAATACCTTTTTACGAACTGTGCAGGAGCAAACTCGCTGGGGCATATTTTAGTCTAATGTTCATCCCAATGACTTGTCAGGCCATCAGATCCTGACATCAGTGTGTCCTGCGTGTGCACCCCACCCATGAGCTGCCACACAAGCCCTGCAACACTAAAAATCGCCTTGATGGGAGAAAACCGGATCTAAAAGCTTCACTGTAGGGTGTGAGGGAAGATGTGGGATGGGCACTGTCCTCAATCAAATATGGAATTGTTTGGCAGAATGCCTTGATAACATTTGAGCTGCACTCACAGCACGTGTGAGGGTCATGCTGCTCAGCACTGCCTTTCTCCCAGTCGAGGTTTGCTTTTTCTCACGCATGTGCCTGCTTCTCGCTACGTTCCATCAACTACGAGTGTATCTTTGACCTTATTAGTACCCGGCAAGGGGGCTGTGGTGGCAGCCTCCCAGCCAATTAGGAGGCTCAGAATGGGGTCTTTTCCACACTGGGAAAGACCCCTATCCGAGCCTCCTCAGAGCGGGAGGCCACCATCTCCCCGTGCCGGATTGCCGGTAAGTGCTACCTCTCACCATGTCCCCTTCCCTTTTGACACCACCTCAAAACCGCCTTTTCCACATCTCGTCTCCCCTTCCCTACCCTCACCCCACTTACCTGTGCTGCTCTGTCCTTCCACGTGCCTGGAACACAACGCAACACTGATCCGGCAATGTCCACCATGGAAAGGGAGAAGGGACTCCATGTAGTTCCCTTCTCCCAGATTCATGGAAGACATTTTTCTTTTTAGGTTTTCTCGAATTAAGAAATGGTTTAAATGCCATTTCTCAACTTGAGTCAAAAATCAACTAATAGTACCCGGGTACAACGTGCTAGGGTATTAAGAGCTATAGAACACTCGAAGAGGGCATTGCTGGTCTGGTAATGCCCCAGTGCTCATGTGAAGGCCCTCACTGCACTCAGACATGTAACTGATGCCCGGGGATATTACTAGACCAGTAATGCCCACCACCTCTTGGGTTCTATAGCTTTAATAATTCCTCTATTCTGATCTAGTGTTTTCCTTCGTGACAGTGAACTGTTTAATACGAACACACAATTGTGCCTTATACATTGGGTTAATGGAAAGCCTAACAACTTAGAAATTGATTTAATTTAAAATTCGCAAGTAGGAAGGCCTGCTGTGAAATGTGTAAAAAAAAACGAATAATTACATAAGTGAAGTGTGACCTCTTAATAGTGCGGTCCTTGGATGTCCAACATGGACAAATGTATGCACAGACAATACAATGTTGTGTTTCTCAGAGTATTCAGTAGCCAACATTTCGAGAATTAGAACAAGAATATTTCCACATGTAACACAATCGCTGAAAAAGTGTTATGGTATAACAATATATCACGTTGACTCACATTCTGGAGAGAAACGGTCTCAAATCGCCTACTTTAAAATTTAGTGAATCAGATTGACTCATACATAATAATGACATTGAATGACTTATCCATAAAAGAATAATGCATTTGCAATGTTTCTCTGATACACCGAGCACGGAGCCTTGCGGATTTTGCAATGCTGCCATGCTTGGAACTCAGCCTTCAACAGCCTAGCAACGTGAATGTCCTTTTGTGTTCACATTTCTGTGCATTTTATATGGACATATTCAAATATTCCGATAGCTTGCAATATATAAATATACATGTGTAACAAAATTAGGAACACCCACTACTGATGATCTTGATTTTACCACATGCTCGGATTTCAAGATAAGACTACATGGTCATAGCTCAAATATGTTGCCATCTGCTCGTTCTGCAATCTGCGGAGTATTCAGAAAAGCCCCAAACTGTCCTTCTAGACCTCAAGCTTAAAGCCGACCAGAAGGAACGCTTCATTGCTTCCATCTCATCAGCCTCACCATACTACTTTGAAAGCCTGTGGTTTCTTTGCGATACATGTTAATGGAATTAGCATACTTGATCGAAAAACAATTGACCTTTTAAATTTGATCAACATGTTTTCATATTTTGGGGGGGGGGCATTTCGGTCAAATGTAATTATATATAAATATATATATATATGGTGAGAAAAAAAGGAGGAGAGGGGCGCACTCCAGTTCCCTGCACAGTACACCTTCTCAGCCACAGGTGTTCTCCTCCGACCGGTTTCTGTGCCAATACACGTCATCAGGGAGGCTGTCTTAACTTGCAGCTCACAGCAAGTGCAGGTGTTAACACTTAGTGAGGATTGTGCTGCAAGGACTTCTGGTAGCTGTAGTCATCAGGTTTGCAGGGAACAGACTCACACCCAATCCCACAGTGGGGAAAGGGGGGGAGTAGCCTACAGTGAGGCACTCCAAAGTAGGGCATAAATTACCCCGGTGCAGCACCCAACAAGATTTCTGAAGATTCCACCCTTCAGAAAACTTGGAAATATGGTGAGAAAAAAAGGAGGAGAGGGGCGCACTCCAGTTCCCTGCACAGTACACCTTCTCAGCCACAGGTGTTCTCCTCCGACCGGTTTCTGTGCCAATACACGTCATCAGGGAGGCTGTCTTAACTTGCAGCTCACAGCAAGTGCAGGTGTTAACACTTAGTGAGGATTGTGCTGCAAGGACTTCTGGTAGCTGTAGTCATCAGGTTTGCAGGGAACAGACTCACACCCAATCCCACAGTGGGGAAAGGGGGGGAGTAGCCTACAGTGAGGCACTCCAAAGTAGGGCATAAATTACCCCGGTGCAGCACCCAACAAGATTTCTGAAGATTCCACCCTTCAGAAAACTTGGAAATATGGTGAGAAAAAAAGGAGGAGAGGGGCGCACTCCAGTTCCCTGCACAGTACACCTTCTCAGCCACAGGTGTTCTCCTCCGACCGGTTTCTGTGCCAATACACGTCATCAGGGAGGCTGTCTTAACTTGCAGCTCACAGCAAGTGCAGGTGTTAACACTTAGTGAGGATTGTGCTGCAAGGACTTCTGGTAGCTGTAGTCATCAGGTTTGCAGGGAACAGACTCACACCCAATCCCACAGTGGGGAAAGGGGGGGAGTAGCCTACAGTGAGGCACTCCAAAGTAGGGCATAAATTACCCCGGTGCAGCACCCAACAAGATTTCTGAAGATTCCACCCTTCAGAAAACTTGGAAATATGGTGAGAAAAAAAGGAGGAGAGGGGCGCACTCCAGTTCCCTGCACAGTACACCTTCTCAGCCACAGGTGTTCTCCTCCGACCGGTTTCTGTGCCAATACACGTCATCAGGGAGGCTGTCTTAACTTGCAGCTCACAGCAAGTGCAGGTGTTAACACTTAGTGAGGATTGTGCTGCAAGGACTTCTGGTAGCTGTAGTCATCAGGTTTGCAGGGAACAGACTCACACCCAATCCCACAGTGGGGAAAGGGGGGGAGTAGCCTACAGTGAGGCACTCCAAAGTAGGGCATAAATTACCCCGGTGCAGCACCCAACAAGATTTCTGAAGATTCCACCCTTCAGAAAACTTGGAAATATGGTGAGAAAAAAAGGAGGAGAGGGGCGCACTCCAGTTCCCTGCACAGTACACCTTCTCAGCCACAGGTGTTCTCCTCCGACCGGTTTCTGTGCCAATACACGTCATCAGGGAGGCTGTCTTAACTTGCAGCTCACAGCAAGTGCAGGTGTTAACACTTAGTGAGGATTGTGCTGCAAGGACTTCTGGTAGCTGTAGTCATCAGGTTTGCAGGGAACAGACTCACACCCAATCCCACAGTGGGGAAAGGGGGGGAGTAGCCTACAGTGAGGCACTCCAAAGTAGGGCATAAATTACCCCGGTGCAGCACCCAACAAGATTTCTGAAGATTCCACCCTTCAGAAAACTTGGAAATATGGTGAGAAAAAAAGGAGGAGAGGGGCGCACTCCAGTTCCCTGCACAGTACACCTTCTCAGCCACAGGTGTTCTCCTCCGACCGGTTTCTGTGCCAATACACGTCATCAGGGAGGCTGTCTTAACTTGCAGCTCACAGCAAGTGCAGGTGTTAACACTTAGTGAGGATTGTGCTGCAAGGACTTCTGGTAGCTGTAGTCATCAGGTTTGCAGGGAACAGACTCACACCCAATCCCACAGTGGGGAAAGGGGGGGAGTAGCCTACAGTGAGGCACTCCAAAGTAGGGCATAAATTACCCCGGTGCAGCACCCAACAAGATTTCTGAAGATTCCACCCTTCAGAAAACTTGGAAATATGGTGAGAAAAAAAGGAGGAGAGGGGCGCACTCCAGTTCCCTGCACAGTACACCTTCTCAGCCACAGGTGTTCTCCTCCGACCGGTTTCTGTGCCAATACACGTCATCAGGGAGGCTGTCTTAACTTGCAGCTCACAGCAAGTGCAGGTGTTAACACTTAGTGAGGATTGTGCTGCAAGGACTTCTGGTAGCTGTAGTCATCAGGTTTGCAGGGAACAGACTCACACCCAATCCCACAGTGGGGAAAGGGGGGGAGTAGCCTACAGTGAGGCACTCCAAAGTAGGGCATAAATTACCCCGGTGCAGCACCCAACAAGATTTCTGAAGATTCCACCCTTCAGAAAACTTGGAAATATGGTGAGAAAAAAAAAGGAGGAGAGGGGCGCACTCCAGTTCCCTGCACAGTACACCTTCTCAGCCACAGGTGTTCTCCTCCGACCGGTTTCTGTGCCAATACACGTCATCAGGGAGGCTGTCTTAACTTGCAGCTCACAGCAAGTGCAGGTGTTAACACTTAGTGAGGATTGTGCTGCAAGGACTTCTGGTAGCTGTAGTCATCAGGTTTGCAGGGAACAGACTCACACCCAATCCCACAGTGGGGAAAGGGGGGGAGTAGCCTACAGTGAGGCACTCCAAAGTAGGGCATAAATTACCCCGGTGCAGCACCCAACAAGATTTCTGAAGATTCCACCCTTCAGAAAACTTGGAAATATGGTGAGAAAAAAAGGAGGAGAGGGGCGCACTCCAGTTCCCTGCACAGTACACCTTCTCAGCCACAGGTGTTCTCCTCCGACCGGTTTCTGTGCCAATACACGTCATCAGGGAGGCTGTCTTAACTTGCAGCTCACAGCAAGTGCAGGTGTTAACACTTAGTGAGGATTGTGCTGCAAGGACTTCTGGTAGCTGTAGTCATCAGGTTTGCAGGGAACAGACTCACACCCAATCCCACAGTGGGGAAAGGGGGGGAGTAGCCTACAGTGAGGCACTCCAAAGTAGGGCATAAATTACCCCGGTGCAGCACCCAACAAGATTTCTGAAGATTCCACCCTTCAGAAAACTTGGAAATATGGTGAGAAAAAAAGGAGGAGAGGGGCGCACTCCAGTTCCCTGCACAGTACACCTTCTCAGCCACAGGTGTTCTCCTCCGACCGGTTTCTGTGCCAATACACGTCATCAGGGAGGCTGTCTTAACTTGCAGCTCACAGCAAGTGCAGGTGTTAACACTTAGTGAGGATTGTGCTGCAAGGACTTCTGGTAGCTGTAGTCATCAGGTTTGCAGGGAACAGACTCACACCCAATCCCACAGTGGGGAAAGGGGGGGAGTAGCCTACAGTGAGGCACTCCAAAGTAGGGCATAAATTACCCCGGTGCAGCACCCAACAAGATTTCTGAAGATTCCACCCTTCAGAAAACTTGGAAATATGGTGAGAAAAAAAGGAGGAGAGGGGCGCACTCCAGTTCCCTGCACAGTACACCTTCTCAGCCACAGGTGTTCTCCTCCGACCGGTTTCTGTGCCAATACACGTCATCAGGGAGGCTGTCTTAACTTGCAGCTCACAGCAAGTGCAGGTGTTAACACTTAGTGAGGATTGTGCTGCAAGGACTTCTGGTAGCTGTAGTCATCAGGTTTGCAGGGAACAGACTCACACCCAATCCCACAGTGGGGAAAGGGGGGGAGTAGCCTACAGTGAGGCACTCCAAAGTAGGGCATAAATTACCCCGGTGCAGCACCCAACAAGATTTCTGAAGATTCCACCCTTCAGAAAACTTGGAAATATGGTGAGAAAAAAAGGAGGAGAGGGGCGCACTCCAGTTCCCTGCACAGTACACCTTCTCAGCCACAGGTGTTCTCCTCCGACCGGTTTCTGTGCCAATACACGTCATCAGGGAGGCTGTCTTAACTTGCAGCTCACAGCAAGTGCAGGTGTTAACACTTAGTGAGGATTGTGCTGCAAGGACTTCTGGTAGCTGTAGTCATCAGGTTTGCAGGGAACAGACTCACACCCAATCCCACAGTGGGGAAAGGGGGGGAGTAGCCTACAGTGAGGCACTCCAAAGTAGGGCATAAATTACCCCGGTGCAGCACCCAACAAGATTTCTGAAGATTCCACCCTTCAGAAAACTTGGAAATATGGTGAGAAAAAAAAAGGAGGAGAGGGGCGCACTCCAGTTCCCTGCACAGTACACCTTCTCAGCCACAGGTGTTCTCCTCCGACCGGTTTCTGTGCCAATACACGTCATCAGGGAGGCTGTCTTAACTTGCAGCTCACAGCAAGTGCAGGTGTTAACACTTAGTGAGGATTGTGCTGCAAGGACTTCTGGTAGCTGTAGTCATCAGGTTTGCAGGGAACAGACTCACACCCAATCCCACAGTGGGGAAAGGGGGGGAGTAGCCTACAGTGAGGCACTCCAAAGTAGGGCATAAATTACCCCGGTGCAGCACCCAACAAGATTTCTGAAGATTCCACCCTTCAGAAAACTTGGAAATATGGTGAGAAAAAAAGGAGGAGAGGGGCGCACTCCAGTATTGGCACAGAAACCGGTCGGAGGAGAACACCTGTGGCTGAGAAGGTGTACTGTGCAGGGAACTGGAGTGCGCCCCTCTCCTCCTTTTTTTCTCATCATATTTCCAAGTTTTCTGAAGGGTGGAATCTTCAGAAATCTTGTTGGGTGCTGCACCGGGGTAATTTATGCCCTACTTTGGAGTGCCTCACTGTAGGCTACTCCCCCCCTTTCCCCACTGTGGGATTGGGTGTGAGTCTGTTCCCTGCAAACCTGATGACTACAGCTACCAGAAGTCCTTGCAGCACAATCCTCACTAAGTGTTAACACCTGCACTTGCTGTGAGCTGCAAGTTAAGACAGCCTCCCTGATGACGTGTATTGGCACAGAAACCGGTCGGAGGAGAACACCTGTGGCTGAGAAGGTGTACTGTGCAGGGAACTGGAGTGCGCCCCTCTCCTCCTTTTTTTCTCATCATATTTCCAAGTTTTCTGAAGGGTGGAATCTTCAGAAATCTTGTTGGGTGCTGCACCGGGGTAATTTATGCCCTACTTTGGAGTGCCTCACTGTAGGCTACTCCCCCCCTTTCCCCACTGTGGGATTGGGTGTGAGTCTGTTCCCTACAAACCTGATGACTACAGCTACCAGAAGTCCTTGCAGCACAATCCTCACTAAGTGTTAACACCTGCACTTGCTGTGAGCTGCAAGTTAAGACAGCCTCCCTGATGACGTGTATTGGCACAGAAACCGGTCGGAGGAGAACACCTGTGGCTGAGAAGGTGTACTGTGCAGGGAACTGGAGTGCGCCCCTCTCCTCCTTTTTTTCTCATCATATTTCCAAGTTTTCTGAAGGGTGGAATCTTCAGAAATCTTGTTGGGTGCTGCACCGGGGTAATTTATGCCCTACTTTGGAGTGCCTCACTGTAGGCTACTCCCCCCCTTTCCCCACTGTGGGATTGGGTGTGAGTCTGTTCCCTGCAAACCTGATGACTACAGCTACCAGAAGTCCTTGCAGCACAATCCTCACTAAGTGTTAACACCTGCACTTGCTGTGAGCTGCAAGTTAAGACAGCCTCCCTGATGACGTGTATTGGCACAGAAACCGGTCGGAGGAGAACACCTGTGGCTGAGAAGGTGTACTGTGCAGGGAACTGGAGTGCGCCCCTCTCCTCCTTTTTTTCTCATCATATTTCCAAGTTTTCTGAAGGGTGGAATCTTCAGAAATCTTGTTGGGTGCTGCACCGGGGTAATTTATGCCCTACTTTGGAGTGCCTCACTGTAGGCTACTCCCCCCCTTTCCCCACTGTGGGATTGGGTGTGAGTCTGTTCCCTGCAAACCTGATGACTACAGCTACCAGAAGTCCTTGCAGCACAATCCTCACTAAGTGTTAACACCTGCACTTGCTGTGAGCTGCAAGTTAAGACAGCCTCCCTGATGACGTGTATTGGCACAGAAACCGGTCGGAGGAGAACACCTGTGGCTGAGAAGGTGTACTGTGCAGGGAACTGGAGTGCGCCCCTCTCCTCCTTTTTTTCTCATATATATATATATATATATATATGGGGAGGGATAAGGGAATAGGTCAAGGTTCAGGGAAGTGGTAGGAGGGGTGGGATACGGGCGGTCCCCCACACATGAACATCTCGCACCTGTCACCTTGGATGCTGGAATTAGGTGAAAGCAAATTATACAGAACAAGCATGTCAATTACGCCCATGCGTACGAGAAGGACACACTAATCTGTTAGCAGCACACAACACTTTTTATTAACTTTGTTGTTTTAGAAAACGTAAAAAGCTTGGAATACTTGCAAGTGATGTAACTTTCAACAAGACCTACTCAACATTTAACAGTCCCCACCAACACAGAGACAATGCAAGCCATAGCCCTCCACTAGAGTTGAAGCTTTACATTAGCTAGCTTAATACTCTTTAAAAGCAGAAAGCAAAAATAAAAATGCATTTCACTGCCACCTAGTTTATATCATGTCTCAGGGAACATCTAACAACACATACCCAAACAAGATTTGCCAAATTCATTTTGTTTGGTCCCTTTCCAGAGATTGGTCACTTCCGTCTAATGGTCGGATACATAACAATCTCACTTCCATACCCTGGGACATGAAACACACCATCTTTCCAATAACAATTCCTTTCATTTGAAATAGATCTCCGAATAATTTGCAGGTGTGAAAGCTTGTTGACTGAGACAAAACCAATCTATGAAATATCAAAACAATACAGTCTCCCAGTTTGCGGCATAATTTTTAATCACTTTGAATTTTAAAGATTTAGTCAGAAGGAGGTAAATTACTATTTGAATGTTACACAATCAAAAGATTAGGACATTAACATAGTGAAGGAATCAACACGTCGCTCGGCTGTTGGTCTTACAAGTTCACTTATGGCATTATGGCAAATAACACTTACTGTATGCGCTGCTTTTAATTTCAATGCAGTTGGAATGAGTAGTTTTAACATTAGACTGTATTCCCTGGATAAAATTGAAGGGGAGACTCAGACCCATAGGTGTTCCTCCTGGAAAAATCCATCCATACGATTCAGATCAGCGAGTTATCTTTTCTCAGAGCCAACTCTAACATTAGGCAAATCTGATTCAGCTCATACTCACGGACATAACTTTGCTCTGTTACATGTCTTTATACCGAAATCTTTTATATTGAATGAACATATATTGAATATTTGCTAACATTTTTTGAAGAGAATTCACTTATTTATTTTAGGTGACCCCACCTAAACCCCGTTTCCCACCCCTAAAAACCCACCCTGACCGTTTCCCAAAAATATTTAACCCTTTACCCCACCCCTCAATATATCTTCATTCAATATTCAAGATTTGATATCATATCAACACTCTGCTTGTGTCCTGGTCTGTAACAGGCCTCCCAAAATGGATGCATGACCCTTATCCCATGATGGTTTCTTTCTCTCTTCTATTGCAATCACTTTGTTTCTTATGGTATCCATGGCAATATGTCTGAATCGCCAGTCTTTCTGCTCTGGATATTTCTCTCACTGCTATGTGTACAGGTTGAGATTATGACAACTGTAAAGAGCACCCCCTGCCACTCATGGAACTATTGAAAACATTATTTTTGATTGGTTATGTATTTAGACTGGATCATTGAAATATATAACACTTCAATCTACTCTGTTTGCTAGGAACATGAGAATTATGTGGGATGAGAGGGTCTTACTCTGGTTTATAGCCCCCTCACTCTATTTTACTGTTGAAATGTGCCCATGCTCCATTGCATTCCTCTTCACACTAAATGATATCACCAAGAGGATGATTTTACAAAATAGGTATGACTTTACCAAAGGAACATGTGTGGAAACGTAATCATTTCAGCCATAACAGGATGGAAAGAAGTGGGATATTTACAGAAATGTGTGTTCTATTCATGGAGGATAAACAGAAATAGAATAAATAGAAATAGAGTGAGCATGTTTTGCATATTGATGTATGGATGAATAGCTGTAAAATGAACATATTTTAAAACCTTCCAACTACAGCTCACAGTCATTCCTTTCTGTTTTATCTGGCTATACAGACTAGCTTCAGTTCTGTAACTTTCAGGAGTTTCAGGTTGTGTCTGTATGTGTGGTTATATTGATAATCATGTCCATCGATGTACATTTTCGGTGCAATAATCATATTGTTATGTAGATGACACAGCACATCATTTTATTTATGTCTGTTATAGTGTGTATTTAGGCGTTGTCTTGTCTTATTTGAAGTTTTGAAGGTTGGTTTAGTTTGGATTTTAGTTTGTAGAAAATGTTCTTGTAGCCGTGGCTACAAGTAAGCTTTGTAGCTGTGTTGAATATCCTTGGCTACTCTTGATGCTGAGCAGGGTTTTGCATGTGTTTCTGTGTTTCTAATTGGCTTGTGCTAATGTTGTAAATGTGTACTTCTGTGTGATAGGTTGCAGTGAATATGTATCATCCATTTTGTTCGTTTTCTTAGAAGATAGTCCTCTTTTCCTGGTTTTTATTTTGAAAAGTATGTAACTCTCCATTTTGTCTACTTTTCTAATTTTGACTGCAGTTCATGTTACCTATGATAAAATATGATATGACTGGCATTAATCCGTTCTTTGTCTTTGTTTCGTTGAAAGCTTTGTTTGATAATATGTTGATAATGGGGCTGAAGTGTGTTAGTGTGTAGTTATCTATAAGAGAAAATGCATTGTTTTGATGTGTTTATTGTTGTGTCAGACCTAGTGTTTATCCATTCGAAGACTTAGGCTGGTCTATTCTGTAAGGGCTATTTTTTATCAAGGTTTTTGTTTTTTGTTGTGGTTTCGCCCTCTTGTGAGGTACCTGGGATTTCTTTAAAACTGCTTCATAGATGAAAAACCTTTTCTAATGGTATTTCTCTATCCACAGGGTATTAAAAAGGAGGAGATACATATGTATGTATTTCTGTTGAATACCATGCTTGTTTGTTTTGAGACGTAGTATCGAGTTATCTCAGGGTCTTTTGATTCAACACTCCCATGTCTTCTCTATACTGGTCTTTTCATTATCTTTCCAGAATCCAGTTACAGATTTGGAAAGTTCTCATCTTGTTCTGGAGAATCATAGACCAAAAAAGGCCCACCAAGTTTTAAGCAAATTTTCTACTCGTCTGGGTTGTTTTGGTGAAGAAAAAGCCGCAAAGAAGCCTATCGGTTTCAGTGGCACTAATAAGTAGAGGCCACATTCATCAGGGCTGGGCAGACAATCAAGATATGATGTTTCAACAAAGAGGTCGCTGCTTTAGAAGGGATTAAGACAGGAGATTCCACCCAGTTGTGGGGATCCCCAAATGTATGAATCCGTGTGGTTAGGAAGGGTTAATTGGTAACTTCCTGGGCAAAAAGGAAAAGGCCAGGAACATCCCCCCGACCAACCTTGAGCTCTGGATGGCCTGCGTTAGAGCTTCTCCCATTGGGGAAGGATGGGAAATCTGCCAGGCCTCACTGGAACCTCAGCTGGGCTTGTGGATGTTCAACCCACATGGGAGACAGCCCCCAAGGCCAGGGACATCACCCCTGACCATCCTGACCCTGGCTGCACTATGTTACAGGAGAGAAAATAAAGGGCGCCTGGCGGAGTCCTGATATGCCCAGGTGGGTGCATATATTGATAACACAAATAATCAGGATGCGAGATCCTCACAACAATCCACAGTTTTTGGACATATTTATTTCAATCTCAAAAACCAGTGTCTTAAATTATTACAAACTTTCGTTAAGCAGGAAAGCGATACCGGACAGATTTCAATATAAAAACATAGGGAAGTGCAGTTGTGCACCCTCATCAGGATGTGGAGGATGAGTACCCTAGTGACAAGCACATAAGAGTATACGAAGTTGGTGACACAAGTAACTCAGATGAGTGCTGCCCGAGGCTGTTCTTCAACCCGGGTGTGGTTTAAACAAAAACGGTGTACACAACACGAAATTAGAAACATACAACAAAGGGTATTTTCACAGTTGTGCCACAAGTGATTGACACAGTTGTGTTTCGGCCACAATGGCTTGGTAGAAGCTTGTAGTTGTGGTGGCCTTCATCCGGAGAGACTAGTTGGGGGAGTCTTTCCGTGGGTAAGATCTGTGGGAGGGAGGAGAGCTATGAGGATCTCAAAAGGTACATATTAAGTTAGGGGTTAATAAATAGCAGCTCATTGGTGCTAGAGAAATACACCAGTGGTGTATGGGAGAGCGCAGCTTACCGTCCAACCGGAGTGAGGCGGCATGCTGTCAGCCGACCTAGACGGAATCCTAGGTCTGGTGGTGTGAAAAGATTCACCAGTGGGTGTAGATCGGCTGTGCCGGGAAAAACGGATTCAGACGGCGCTGGGCTTATGATTAGCCATTGATCTAAAGAGGGGGAAACACAAATGTATACCCCTATTAGAGCAAAATGGTGATGAGGGGCACAGTTAATGAAACAAGACGTGTCGCGAGTGCAGCAGTCTTGCAATGTACAGGAGTCATAGGGCTCTGGGGCCGCCCGGGACATGGCTTACCTGATTCGCATTCTTTTACTTCTTGCTGAGTTCACGGCGGTGCTGGAAATGGCTGCCTGCCGTGAATCAGCAGATATGACTGGAAGGGTGGACACGCCTCCTATGTGCTGGGCCAATCCCAGTGGGGGTTTGTGGGGGACTCGTAAGGGTGTTGTATGCATCCTATGATAGGCTTCTAGGTGCTGTCACTCAACAAGAGCCATCCCATGTGGAATAGAACAAAGGAACTACACTGGGATGTATTATGGGAAAGGTAGTCCCTGAAAATGCACAGGTGATAGGTGAGAGAGGCGAGCAAACCCACTAGTCAGGGGCTCGTGTGAATCATCATGACAATGTGGTCACGTGAGGTAGGAGGGGGACAATAATACCACAATTTTTTTTATATATATATCTATACATATGTCAATCTGGGAGAAAACCAAAGCAAACTGAACATGCACGTGTCTGTTTCTTACATAAGCAGCCTGTAGATACACCAAGACCAGCAAAATTTTCAGCCACAAAAACTTCAAATGGACAATGAGGAATCACACTAACTGCGAGAGCAAGTACGTCATTTATGTAATCAGATGCCCATGTGATCTCATATGTGGGTAATACATTCTAGGACGATTGGTGAAAGTCAGCCGTCTTTGGATTCCCTGTGTTTCTTCTTTTCAGAAATGTATGGGGTTCCCCTTTTTCATTAGTAGTTTTGACACCCTAGGTCCACATCTGTGTGTTGTCCGCATCACCAAATACCATAGGAATGTCCTCTTCCTGTGCTCTTTGGTGTACCAGTGGCTTAGCCTTTCCCCTTGGCGCCCAGGTAAGTGCACTGACACATGTGAGGTACCGTTGTTGTCAGGAAACCTGTGGCAATGTGGGAAGGTAGGACATGTGTTGTTGCCAGCGTAGTACAGTCGTTTCCTGGTGGCAAATGTCTGGAAATTGTGTTTTTTTTGTCACTTTGTGAGGTACCTTTTTCATCGGGACACCTGTGGGAAGGTGGAAAGGTAGGACATTTGTTTTTTTCTCTTGTCTTTCAGAACATTTTCACACATTTCCTATTGCTCTTTAGTCGCTGCTTTAGGCACACTGCACTTTTCTAACCTGCACAAGTCACCTATCCTTCAAAAGGTCTGCTTGTGCTCTTTCCAAAAATGTATGCTTGCCCTTTTTTACCACATTCGTTGTCCTTATTTTTAAATGCAAGTACATTTGTTTAGTCTGTCAGCATAAAAATCATGTGAACCATGGCTCAGTTTTTGGGTTGTGTTTTTATTGTGTGCAATATTACAAAAATGTGTGATTTCCTAACTGGCTGAGACGGGGGAAATGAAGCCGTGCATTGCTTTTCTCAATATTGACAGAAGCCATTACCTTACCAGTTCAAACATGTCCAGAACATACATTGTGTCCACTCACTTTTCAATTTTTTTTCTAAATTATAGAAATGTTAGGTACATAGTTGTTGCCTGACCTGTGCAAATCGGCTCTTCCTGAACTTAGAACTGTGTCTACTTTTTCAAAAAGGTACACCTTTCTGGGTTCCCATCAAGCTTTCCTACCCTCCCTTTTCCATTTCTTCCATGCAGGCCCTATTAAAAAAAAAGAGAAACGCCTACCTCGTACACTGATGGTAATCTTATAAAAAATATCTTTTCTTAAAAACTTGGAAAACTGAATTCTGAACTGCAAACCGTTTGATCCTTGCTCTTATAAGAACAAAACCACAGGCTTCTTTGTACATCATTTTATTTGCATTGTCTGAAAAAATACAACATGTGCTCACTTTTTTGTTATTTTTTCTCACCCCGGTAAAACAAACTATGATTCCTTGGTGGCATTATGACCGCCTAAATGTGGGCAGAAAGGGGTCCAGATTTGGCCAAGATATCTCTTGTAACAAAAATGTTACAAGGGATTGAATGCAATATACCGAAATCTCCAAAAAAGGGCTCAGCACTAGGCGTTAATTTCATGGAAGATAAGTGTGATTGATTTTATTTTACAAGAATGGTATTAGTTGTGAAAACTGCTATTATGTAAAATAGAATGGATTTTCTGTTGCAAATTGCCCTAAAAAAAGGCAGGTGCAATATGTTCTTAGCGATCCACTACACAAATTAAGTTGTAAAATGTTTGGATGATTGATAAGAAGTTTGAAGTTGAAAATTTAAAACATACTGATTTTTTTCAAATATTATTATTACTCTACTGCTACTTGATACAGAAATAGTGGCAGGTGTGAATGCCAGGTTACTCCCCTGGCTTTGGGCTTATTGCTATTAGGAGTGTGGCTCATAATACTTGAGTAGTAATAGTTTCTTTATTTGGTTGGAGAACAGCAGCCATAGTGATGATTTTTTTTTTACAGTGGATTCCTGAGCACAGATTATAGGCCATGCTTTAAATGTTACAACTATCTGCAGCATTGGAACACTCTATTTGAGGAGTTATTAGAAATGCTAGAGAGGTTTAGATAAGTGGCTTTATTTTTTGTGGCATTGTGTATTTAGAGTTCTCCTTTTTGTTATTTTATATTTTTGTCACCAGTTTTATATTTGAACATGCCTAACATTGCAGTGAATATTTGAAACACTAACAGACTACCAACCATAGATTGTGGCCTTTACCAGTGGATAACTCTTTCAACTGGCCAGTGGCCGCAATCTTTGGCTGTGCCTATTATATGTTTTAACATATAAATGGGCTACTAGCATGGCCTTTGACCTTGAGCAGTTTGTACATGTTTTGGCCATGTCCACTGTTTGTTTTAAAATAATAAAAGGCAAAAAGTGATGGCCTTCAACCGTGCCCACTGTGTATTATACAGCACTAACTAACCACTAGCTATAACTTTCGGCCATGTCCACTGTATATTATGTACACTAACCAGCCACTAGCCATGGTTTTGAACACAATACTAGCCATTGGCTACAGCCTTTGGCTGTGCTGACTGTATATTCTATGAATGGGTACTAGCTATGGCATTTAGTTATGGACACTAACTGCAGCTTTCAACATTGTCCATTGTAGATTTTAAAACAGCGATGGGGTACTAGGCATGGATTTTAATCATGCACATTTGCATTTTTTAACACAAACCAACCACTAGATATGGCATTTGGTGCTGGGCAGTGAACCCAGATTTTTCATGGCCAAGTTCATGGCCTAAATTTGTATTAAGGAACATAAGGTTTTTTCTGAGCTAACAATAAAGTGCTCTCATTGTATATGCCAAAAATGGGGTGAGCATAATTGTTGAACGTTGTTTATTAGGAAAGAAACATACTGGGAGTGAAGTGTGGCATTGCAGATGTTTTGTTTGTTTTAGTAAATGGTGTTGTCAAAAAAGATAAGAACATTTGGCAACAGCTTATAGATATTAGAAACGTGAAAATGCATTTGCATTTCTATTGGAGTACGATTATTAATAGAATGGCAGTGTGACTGCACAAGACTTTTGTAAGTTTGATGCTGAGCTAAAAAACTAAAGCTATTTGGGTTGGTTGCTTCCATTCGGATGAACAGGGATAAATGAGAGTGTC
Source organism: Ambystoma mexicanum (assembly GCF_040938575.1). NCBI lineage: Eukaryota > Metazoa > Chordata > Amphibia > Caudata > Ambystomatidae > Ambystoma > Ambystoma mexicanum. The sequence goes on along the minus strand of NC_090937.1, from coordinate 1,509,657,765 downwards.
CGTGTCCATTTTCCTTCTGATAGTATCTTTGTAATTGGTCCAAACACATCTGGTAGCAGGGTACTGACACTGCTTCCGGACCGACAAACTAAGAGTTTGCTGGTAGGTGTTTGGAACTCTTGTCCGGCCTGATCTGCCAGGAGTTCTGGTTCGTACCGGCATTGATGTTACTAAAGCACCAGCACCGTTAGCTACAGTGCGGTGTTTCAGTGAGTCCATTCCCATTGAGTCTTATGGAATTGCAGGGGAATGGAAATGTAGCATTTCCGCCGCCAGACATAATACCTTGGTGGCACCAGGAAGTGAGCCGGTGGAAATGGTGTCATACGGTTATATTTTGAGTGTAGCTCTGAGTGGTGTTACGCTCACCTGGTATCCACGGGGACGCGACCCAGCCCTGGTTGGATTATTTGCACTCTCAAACTCTCTCCTAGTCCATTGGTAAGGCCTCTGGTTAAAGATGGGTCTGCAATATAGGAGAGCTGGATTCAATACCAGATTGTCTTCATGATTCCCCACCTCCCTTGGCCTCAACTCCTTCCTCCCCCTTGGGCACTCTCCTCACCTTAATATTTTAAAAGGTGGACTCTCTGTCCTGCTCCTCGTGGCAGGGGCACATAGATGTAGGGGGCGAGCAACGACCAAGTTACTTCACTAGTGCAAGCCCCCCCTGTGGGAATCCAGGCCTGCTGCGACTCCGTAGGTTTGCTGCTTTAAAGTCTTTGGGCCTCATTACGACCCAGGTGGTAAGTTACCGCCTGGGTCGTACCTTTACCACCATGGTGTAAACTACTTTTACGCCATGGTGGTTGGCAGACTTACCGCCCCATTCAGAGGTGGGCGGGGCGGTAAGTCCCCAATCCCCATTTACCCTTCCCCATTCCCATTTTTGCCCCATAGGGCATAATGGGAGTGGGGAAGGCGTTAATTACGCCACCATAAATTACGGTGGCGTAATTAACAACATGGTCCCTTAGCGCCATGGATTTTAACACCTGCTAAAAGCAGGTGTTAAATCCGCCATGGCGCTAAGGGACCTCGGAATCAGGCGGTAAGGGTCGGCGCTGTTTACGCCGCCGTAAACCCCTTACCGCCTGGGTCCTAATGAGGCCCTTTATATGCAGTTCTTATGTTCCTCTTAGTTCGAATAATAATGTCTTGCTTCTTTCCTGTTAGGTATGGAAAGTATTTTGGTGGTGTCATGCAGTTTGAATATGATCATCTGGTAGGCGAAAGCGCGGTGTGCGCGATGCTGTCCCGTGAGTAATGCGCAATGCGCAGCGCTGTTTTGCCTTTTATATTGCTAACCTGTGTATTTTCTCTCCTTGCAGTTTGCAATGTTCCTCGCCGAGCTCCGTAATGTTCCAGCAATGATACTCACCATGAGATGACTACCCAGGTAAGCATTGTGTGGCTTTCTTCATTCGGGAGGAAACGTGAGTAAACACTTACTAATGCTGTCTTTCTTTCTCCTCTTTCCAGGTTATGGTATTCCAGGATGCATGCGGTGCTGGATAATGTTCGTATCTTCAGGTGAGTGGAACTGAAGTCGGCGATGGATTGAAGACAGGATACTGTTCCAGGTAAGTTTCGTAGTGTTCTTTCTCTTTCTGCAGGTCCTTGGTTTCAGGTAAGCTGGTACAAAAGAACTGGACACAGTGAGCGTTACGCTGCCCACAGCAGAATAACTCAAAGCATGTTCTGCTGTTCGGCTGCGGTTTAAATAGTCTCAGGTAAAGTAGTCCAGGTAAAATAGTCCCAGGCCTGCCACACCCAAAGTAGTCCAGGTAAAGTAGTCCCAGGCCTGCCACACCCAAAAGACTAGACCGCATAGCTCAGTTCCTTGTAACTGAGCTATGTGTGTGCCTCCATGTTGGCTGAACCGCCCCATTTTAAATAGTCCCAAGTAAATAGTCCCATTCTAATGTTGGTCTTCATGATGGTTATGAGCATGGTGCCAAAGGCGCCAGGCGTGACTCCAAGAGAGTCTTGGATGAGGTTTTAAGGCCTTTGACCTGGCCCTAACTGGAAGGCTGACTTGCCAGTGAGGGCCAGGGGCAAGCGTCATGACAAGTGGTCGTTGTGTATAAAAAACCTCCACCTATTAAAGGTGCTGCTAGCAACAGCTAGAGTCTTTGAAAATCTGCAGAATTGGAACACTCGTTTTGAGGAGTTATTAGAAATGCTAGAGAGGTTCAGAGAGGAGGCTTAATTATTTGTGGCATTGGGTCTCATTACCAGCAAGGCTACCTCAGAACTCGAATCCGGGTCTGGCACCCGCACCCGGCACCCACGAAAGGGCAATTACCGGGTTCGGCTGGGCCGGTATTGCCCAGTAATTGCCCATTCGTGGGTGCCGGGCCCTGTACATCCCCATTCTCATTTCAGCCCCATAGGGCTCAAATGGGAATGGGTAGTGTGGTAGTACGGTGGTAGCACTGTTACCGTTAATAATGGTACCAGTGCTATTATCATGTTCTGCTCACGGGTGCCAGTACGACCACCAGGTCCGTCCTGGTGGCTGCAAGGGCACCCGCAAGCAGAACTCCTATTATTGGGGTACGGTAGCAATGGTGCGTATTGTTATTTCATATTTACGTCATCCGTTGAACATTTGACTATGTCTAACGTGGTTCAGGAAAACAGTAAGATGTGGCCCTTCTAATATTTTGTTAGAAAGCTTGGGAAAATCAGTCATGATAAATCATCTGGAGCGAGCCTTTTGGATTATGTGGATATTGCATATTGGAAATTGCACGAGATGGTCTGGCCCATACTGGGCTTCAGCCTTTTATTGGCTTGTGTGGTCTTATATCTTCACTGTAGCTTTGAGTGTAGGTTGTGCATATTCAACCTCCACCCCTTAAAGGTGCTGCTGACAACAGCCAGAGTTTTCAAACACTGGCAGCATTGGAACACTCTATTTGAAGAGTCATCAGACATGCTAAAGACGTTCAGAGAGGAGGCTTTGGTTTTTCGTGGGATTGTCTTGTTAAAATTGTAATTTTTGTTATTTTATGTTTTGTTCACCAGTTAAACATTTGAACATGTATAACATTCTGCAAGGAAACAGTCACATTTTCCTCTTGTAATTTTCTGTCAGGAAGCTTGGGAACGTCAATTATGATAAATCATGTGCTGCGTGTTTCCTGGGATGATGTGGGGAATGTGTATTGGAAATTGAATGAGATGGTCTGGTCCTTACTGGGCTGCAGAAGTTTTTGGCTTATATGTGGTCTTATTTTGTGTCATTCTCTTTTTAAATTTGTTATTTTTGTTATTTTGTATTTTCGTCACCAGTTGGACATTTGAATATGACTAACATTGTGCAAGAAAACAATACAACGTGGCCCTTCTAATGTTCCCTTTTTATTTTTTGAGGCATTGTTTTTTTCATGTTATTTTTATTGTTTTACTTTTTCCTCCCCAGTTGGACATTCCAACATGTCTGACCACAAGAGTACCAACTTTGATGATGTTTGGTTTCTGAATTCATTGCCACTGAGGAAGAAGGCAACTGGGATGAAAAACACTGTTCCAGAAAAGAGGCAGAGGAGGTACTTTGCACGTTCTGCAACAAAACTCTGTGCCGTGGGACTTCCAATGTCTGTATCAAAGCCTGGGAACATCAATCTTGGTAAATCATCTGGTGCAAGTCTCTTGGGATGATGTGGATGATGCATTATGGAAATTGCACAAGCTGGCTGTGGCCCATACTGGGCTGCAGTCTTTTATGGTTTGTATGGGGTCTTATAATTCCACTGTAGCTGTGAGTGGTGGTTGTGCAGAATCAAGCTCCACCTATTAAAGGTGCTGCTAGCAACAGCACGAGTCTTCACACATATGCAGCATTGGACAACTCTATTTGATGAGTTATTAGAAAGGCTAGAGATGTGATTAGAGGAGGCTTTTCATGAAATGTCTAAAGATGTGCTACTTCCATCCCCACCAGTACCACTTGAATGAGCGAGAGGCCTTCACAGGATCTTTTCTTTCTGATCTTCCTGTCAATGTCCAGATACTCCTGAAATGCCACGGTCTCCTTCGAGAATAAGGTGACCTGCGTATTTCAGCGATGAGTGCATCCTCTGTGTTTTATCTATTTGCTCTCATTGTTCAGAATTGAGCCCTATACTGATAAACACCTTAAAGGTCTTTGTGTAGGTGACAAGACCCATACCTGCAGAAAAATAAAGTTTCTTAAAGAGGCAATCTCCAGTAATATGCAAAACAAATGCAGAGTTAGCATCCAAATGAAGAGACAAGCCATCCTATCTTGTAACAAGAGGAAGCTAGTACCTGACAAATAATTACACTAAAGGCTGTCACCACGCAACGTTAGAGTTATGGAAACAACCAGCTTAATAGAAAATACATAAAAGAAACTAAAGCTGCAAGGTTTCTCCAGATAATGCTTGAGGACCACTTCTAATGAGAAAGCCTAGAAATTATGTGCCCTCAGTGATACTAGTGGAAGATAACTTAACCATGGTTTTGTAGAGGAAACATGCAAATACATGTGCATTATGGATGTTGATGGAAATATATTTGCAGGTCTACCTCATGCACTTATTGAAAGTGTTTCTTTTTGAAAAACTAGGCCTCAAATCAGCTGAGAAACAGAAACCATTTAGCAGAAAAGCTTTTCAAATAATGGTGCATTGACTCCCATTTGTGAAGCTGCTGCACAATCACAAATATTGAGAGTAATACTTTCACTACAAAGATTATATTAAAGCCCACTGATGAAGGCCATAATTGTACTTATTCCCTTCAGCTGCAAACGTCACTGATTTAGACCTAGTTTTGACTTTGGTTGTCTGCGATGGCCTAGCTACGTAGAATCCTGTATTGTGTTGATTGGAGAATACCCCAGATAATATAATGGTACAATGCACCTCAAAATATTCAGACACATTGGGCCTCATTACGAGTCCGGCAGTAGCCGTGCAGGTAAAACCGGCAGGCTGCCGCTGAGCTTGTGATGATTTACCGCTGCCTGACTTTCCGGAAACATCAGGGCATTACAGCCCCATCAGTCTCATAAATCAGGAGGCAGTAATTGTTAGTCCCCATTCCCATTTGAGTCCCATAGGACCATGCAAGCACCCGCACAGTTAATGCCGGTGCTGGTGCTTCCATGAATGTATGCGGGCGGGAGCCATTCCGCCCGCCAGGTCAGACCTGGCAGGTGGAAAGGCAACCCGCCCGCAGAGTTGTACTTAAGCTTACCGGCACCGCTGTTTCCGGACCGGCAATGTTGTAATAAGGGCCATTTAAGCACAAAGCTATGTAGAGATGTTTTGGGGAAATGGGATGGCCTGATTTGAATTGTGCAGGAATGTACACATTTCTGTGTTCTTCTGGCCTGTGTTTTTCCACATGTATGTTATTATAAATTGACAAACTAACCTCGCCTAACAATGATCCCAGCAATTGGTTTCTGCTACCATTCAAAATCAATTTAATAGGATCACAGGCCTACTTAATGTATCATGAAATCATGCAACCAATTATGGATTAAACTGAAAACTAATAGAACCATTCCACACCAGCCCATACAGAGGAACATGAACATGAGTCTAGTCCCATGATTCAAGTTGGTGTTGTTTTTCTATTGTATATTCCTTTAGGATATGGTCTTTCAACAAGAAACACACATGGTGCATACATCGAACCCTGAATAATGCATAAAGGAAGAGGATTAGGTTTTTTATACTAAGTACACATTTCCATGAAAACCTGAAGACACACAAATTAAACAAGTGCAATAAGAAAAGGATGACATATTTCATGGCTTATCATACCAGACCAGATTAAGAAACCCTCAACTTTTATAAGGTGAATTACAACATACCCCACAAGGCATTTACAATATCCAGGCAAGGGTTTTCTTTAAAATCTAGAATCCTGGAAAGAGACTCACCTTCCTATGTCCATCTGAAAATAGGAGTACAGGGACAATTTAATTTGTCATGATGCAAATCGACATCTGAATCATGCTGAACAAAGCTTGCTGTCATGTGTCATTTGGCTCTAACTTTCGGGTGCACCAACAGGTAAACATCATTCAGGTGGAACCTTGACGCATAATACAAAGCCTGTTGATACTGAAGATCAATCAGTATACAACATTATGTTATGTTAATGTGGATTTATATAGCGCCTTCCACCATTGAACAGGTCTCAATGTGCTGTAGGTTGGATGTCTTCAGGGACAGGACTCCAAGTTAGTGGAGATAGTCAGAGCAGTAAATAGAGCATGTGTGCACTCTGTATCTGTGCAGCTAGACCACATTTTTCGTGGTGGATAGCTGCATTCTAATGCTGGAACTAGTGCAGAGGGTATACGAGACAGGTAGTATGTGTGCAGCTAGGCTGAACAGTCGTGGGGGTAGCCACATTCTAGTTGAGGTGTTGCTTGTATGTTACAATATGTGTACAGCTAGGCCAACCTGATTGTGGGCGATAGCGGCATTATAGGGTTGTGGATGCTGAGGGGAGTTTCAGGATTGAGGGAGGTATGTGCGTGTATCCTGAGTTGGAATGACACCTTCCTGTCCCTGATAGCCTTCCTATGCCTACCAAATTAACTATGCTCCCATTCCTAGGCGTCTGGTGCCTGGGAATGTTGAGCACTCAAGGCCCCAGCATGGCTGGGGCTGCTGAGTGTAGTAACAATGCTAAGGGCATGTTAGTGCAGTACAGGACCAAGGCGTTACGGTTTTCTGTCTACCATCCCTGTACATTGCTCGTGGATTAAGCACTTCAATTATGAATGGTTTGTCTGAACCATAAATGACTAACTGGAAATTAAGACCTACAACTATAAAGATATTCAAAGCTACAACTTTGGAAAACCAAAAGAGAAACATATTTTCTTTAAGGTTCATATACTAGTAACCAAAACATTTCCCTTAATGTATTATAATAAAAAGCAACGTATCCCTGGATGATTGGAACAGGAACACCAACATGGTCCAATGCTGCTTCCACTTTGGTTCATGAAAAATATCAGCCTTAATGCTTTGTCTGAGGTGAGACAGGTAGGTGTAAAAACAACAACCACTGTTCCCCCACTGCTCCTTCTTTTGGAACAACAGACATTAAAATCGACATTTGAGAAAGTTGTAGTTAAACTTAATTTGTTCATACTTGCTCCTTTGGCCATCTCATAACCTCTGATGTCAGCATCCCTTTCATCTGGATATTTATGATTGTGGTAATAGACTTCTTGAAGGTAGAAAGTATTTATTTTCCTAGTATGATTATATTCACATTCAAACATGTTGCAGAAATGATCTGCTTGGCATTGTGCATGGTTGTACGTTTCTTTCTTGTTGTGTTACTAATTTCTGTTTATGGTTTCATTCTTTCAAAGATCAGAATGAACAGTTTTCTTTTTAGCTTGAATGTACTGCCAATTACTGTTTCTAAAAATTCTTCTAAAACTGTATTGTATTGGAAGTTTACAAGTGAGTTATGTTTAATAACTGCATAATGTCTCATTTCTTTTCTTCAATGTTGCCTTTGTTAGTAATGTTTTTGATATGTTGAAAAAAACAGCTGTTAAGGTGTGGTCAAAGTAAAGTATGTGATAATGTTATGGTATATGATGAAGTCAATGTGATGGTTGGAATTACATTCATACATATGGTGTTGCATATTGTACTATACAGATGGGCCTTGAAGGATTTGTTCCACAACACTTTGATTTATAAAAATCCTTATGCTTTACCTTTGACAGCAGCCTGTCCTCCTGGAAACACACAGCCAGAAAGGCCCAGACAGTGTGGCTCCAAATCTCCACTGTTCACAGCAAATAGACCAACTGCCTCGAATCACAATTTGCCCACACAGAGACAGCCCACAAACAATCTTTCTCTTGTCATGCAACCAATTTCTGGAGCTCAATCCGTGTATCAGCTCGAAATCCCACACAATTCTCAATTTTTGAAATTCTCTCTAAAAGTGGCTTTTTCAACAACAATAACTGACTAGGCACTAATCCCATTGGAAGCACAGATCGGTACACACACCACAAAACACAGTACTGAGCTATTTTTAAAACATGCCAACCCAAATGCTAGCTACCCAAAACCTTGTGCAGTGTCCCCCGTGATTGCCTCTTCTCCCTGTTCCCCTGTTTTCAATTACCATACACCGTACCATTTTAAGAAGTCCCACACACCCCAGGTTGTCTTTCACCCTACCACCGTTATGTCTGCTTCCTCTGAACCTCTCCTGATTCCTGATGTGCACTGCACTCTCTGATCTCGTTTACTCCTACCCCTCTTGCTTCTGCCCGTAGATCTGATTTCTGATAGTCCCTGCCCCTCATTTGTGCATCCCATTTCCTCTTATTTCTGATGTACCCTGCCCCTTACAATTTCTGTAGTGCCCTACCTACTGATTGATGTTGTCTCCTGCCCCCTGATTGCAGCTGCCTCATACCCTCTGGTTGGTGCGGTCCGCTCCCCAATAATTCTTTAATAACCTTACACCCTGATTGGTTCTGCTTGCTGCTCCCCAGTTTGCTGGTGTTCTCTAATCCATGTTTAATATCATTCCACATAGACAGGTAACACCACATTTGTGACCCCCTTTTCAACTGTGAACCCCTTTTTGGCCTTGACTGGACAGTGTTGTGATGCATATACAGCGTCCTAGCCAGGCAGTGAGGTTCAGGTTGAGGAAAACCTATTAGAGAACAACATTAAGGACGCAGAGTGAAGGTTGTAATAGATAGCCACATAGCAAGACAGAAAGAGCAATAGATGCATTAATTAATGATGTGGTTGCAGATGTTATAGACAGGGCAGCAGTATAGGCTCATTGTTTAGTTGATGTATTCAGATTCAGGAGTAGTGCCCTGGTCTCGTCAACATAAGAGATAAGCAGGGAGTCGTGTCTGGAGTGTCTTGTGATTTGGCACAGGAAGAGCAGAGGTGATGCCAAAAAATGTTGTGCAATGTAGGGGGTGCAGCTCGTGTGCACCATGGTTTCTGGGTTAAACCTATTGTCTAATCAAAAGCAGATTTGCCTTCATCAAAGCTCATTGATCATGTTTGAAACAGGAGGGTGTACATCACGTGGTGGTCCCACAATTACAAGCTTATCAATAAGAACCCACCAATCACCCATTGGTTTCAGCAGTGATGATGTAGGTGATCACTTGTCTAGGGGAATGGGGGTAATGTAGGTGTGGCCAATCGGTCAAGGGACTATAGGGGGGGTTAGCATATACTATAGGTGGTTGCCAATGAAGACTGTGGGATTATGTTGTACTCATTATTATGCATAGTAATGTGAATCTGTGCTTTTTCCGCTTTAAAAGGTGTAAAGTCTTGAGATAAGACAAGCTCCATGTCAGTTTGGGTTTACAGAACCACCTGAGATCCTTTTGCATGTAATACCCCTTGTTTTCCTTATAAATAGGTGCAGTGATTATTTTGGTGGTTTGAATTGCTTTTTAATATACAGGTTTGGGGCTGTCATTCTTTCAACAGGTGACACCCATGTTTGGCACAGTAATCACCATCTGTGCCACTCTAACTACTGGGCCCCCTCATCTCTGCACACATTCATCCCCACTTCTCCTGGTCCACGATCATACCTCCCTTCCTTGACCATGATTTACTGCATAACTTCATGTTCATGTTGCCATTGCCAATTGCCCTCTCCCTGCCTGACCATCAAAGCTTCCTACCTGCCCCACCATACCGGACACATGCAACAACTATGCCACAGGATCACTGTGCAAAGTAATCATATAGGCAGCTGAGGCTTTTGATGAACAGAGTCATTAAGTAGGTGGCACAACTTGTAAGACCTGAGTGCCTGAAGATACTGCAACGCAAGTGCAAATAACTCTGGAAATCCATCCTGCTAAACATAATTGACATTGAAACAACACCTAACTTGATGGCCACAATCTAGAAGCACTGGCAGAATCATAGTTTGTGCCTGTCCACATTAACCAACACCCCTGCACCTGTGACCATGTGAGGAGCATGCACAGGTTGTGAATGGAGTCAGCTTAATTGCGGTAATTGGTTGAGTGGAGACATGCATACAAAATTATTCTTCTGCATGCATAGAACTGAAATGTCAACTACCTCATGGGTAAAGTATGCGAAAGGGCACGACCTTCAATACCCATCAGTGACTATACTAAAACAACATGTGACATTAATAATATTTGCTCCCCAAGATATGTCCTTGCTACAAATGCACACTTGTCTGTTTCCACATACTGGTTCTTTGAATGACCACATGGGCAGATGAGGACCAAGTGAAGTGAAACAGAAACAAGTGCACACCTGAATACACAGGTGTTTCCAACCATGTCAGACTGCATCACGGAACAAAAGTTATCATCTCTGTACATACCTGCAAATGGGTAATGTTCCAGGCAAAACAACTTTAGAGCTTCCCAGGGACATAGAATAACCACCAAACGGTACCCCGTCTGGAAATATGACTGTAACATATCTATACAAACGGTACATAATGCTAGTGATTCCTATGTACTTGGATTGTGAGCAGACAGATGTACCAAAGTAAAGTATTGCTGTATAGTGCTTGGGATGAATGCATGAGACTGGTGATATAAGAGAGAATATGGTATGAGAGAATGGTCAGTGTAAACATTCCACCTTCAGGCAGTTAGACAGATCTTGCCTACGTGATGGGTGCCAGTGGTTCTTACTGAGACATCTTAATGTGACTTAATGTGAACTGACTAAACTAACCTACAGGCATGAAGAGCCTGATGAACATACTTTACATCAATGGTGACACACTGGTCTCTGTGTGCGGCCTGGAAACACTCCTACGTGGATGAAAAAGATGCTTAAATGAGAAGTCTGCTGCAGGGGGTGCAGAAAGGAAGAGATGAGTCACTCCCCCTACCAAGTAAATCCCATCACCAAGGGCGAAGCAAGAGAGAAAAGGTGTTGTGTTCCCCAGTAGAAGAA